>NC_041381.1:554178114-554269856 GCF_002162155.2 Triticum dicoccoides
GTAAAGAACTTGGTCAGTAGAAGTACCATATGGTACACTTGAGTACCATTTGTGAGCCAAAGGAAGTTGGAGGGTTAGGTATTATCAGCATGAAGCACATGAATTCATGCCTCATAGTGAAATGTGCATGGGAAATTATTGGGAAACATAGTAGACAGTAAAATAAAAATCGCCCTATGAACACCCAGGAACAATATGAAGATGAATATAAGGTTTGATCAACAATCATTACCAACTCCAAAGTGCAGCGGAAGTAGATGAGTCGGTGTAAATCGTACTTGGAGTCCCTCGAACCGTTGTGACGATCCCGTGAACTGCCCTCAAACGATCCATCAAAAAGAAGACCGAAAGCACGACCTCTCTACTTGGTTGCAAGCATACAGTCTTCACAATCCGGCAATGCTTCACCGTCCAGAACTAATCACTGATAGATATTAAAGGGAGGATATTAGAACCACACTGTGATTCTAATTATGTGGATTAGAGGACCTAGGTCAAGCTCTTATTGATCAACTAGGATCAACTAGAATTAGAACTAGGGGAACTAGAGGAGGCTCCAAAACTTGTCTATAGAAAACGTGCCAATACCTAAAGTATATATAGGTTGGAGGGGGAGGAGGGGCGCCAAACAAGGCGGGAAAGTTTTTCCCTTTGCGTCGGCCTAGGGGAGGGGAATCCCTCCCCAATTCGGCCTCCCCCCTCCTTTCCTTGAGGAGAAGGGGCGCCTCCTCTATTGGGCTTTTATCGCCCAATTCTTCCTCCACCGCTTTGCCTTTTAAGGCCCGTTGATATTAAATTGAATATAAAAGCCCTCAAAAACTAGTAGAGCATATTATATAAAATTTAACATCACCAGAAACATTTTCCGCATATATATTAATTATCCGTGATACCCAGTATTGCCCGATAAACTTCAAAACCCTTTCGATGATCCCGAAACGTTTCAGTTCCTCTCGAAACTATTCTGAATATTAATGAAACAATTCCACTAATAAATCATCGGTACTCTCCTCCTACTAATATTCAACGGATCGTGATTACCTTAAGCTTGTGACCTCGTAGGTTTGATAAATCATAGACATGAAGGAAAAACCTTCGTTCAATGACCGATAGTGGAACCATGGACGTCCATATCGATCCCTATGATTACATGAATGACATTCGAGTAAACATTTGGTTATTATGTGATGTTCCCTTTGCTTCATGATACTTTACAAACCCCGGCGTGCGTCGGTAACCTCCTGAGTCATGCACATGCTCACTATACCGTTGATCCCATTGCCGCTTTTGTTCTTCTTTCCCGTTGAAGTGTTCCGGCATCCCCATGACCTAGTCACATGTGTCTGGTCAGATGATACGTCTCCAACATATCACAATTATTGATTTTTTTCCATGCTATTACATTATCAATCTTAGATACTTTATATGCAATTTTGTATCATTTTTAGAAACTAACCTATTAACTCAGTGCCCAGTGCTAGTTCCTGTTTTTGCCTATTTTACTGTTTCACAAAAAAAACAATATCAAACGAAGTCCAAACACGATGAAACTTTATGATGACATTTTCTGGACCAGAAGGGACCCTAGAAGCTTCGGGACCTAGAAGATGTATGGAAGAGTCACAAGCTCACATGGCGCGTCCCCTGGGGGCGCGCCACTTGAGCTTGTGGGTCCCATGTAGCTCTCTTTGACCTAATTCCAGGTCTATAAATTCCCATAAATTCCAAAACCAACAGAGAGCCACCCAGAACAATTTTTCCTATGCCGCAAGCTTCTGTTCTTCCACAATCCCATTTGGAGGCCTTTTTTGGTACTCCGCTGGAGGGGGAATCGGTCACAGAGGGCTTCTACATCAACCTTGCTGCACCTTCGATAATGTGTGAGTAGTTTACCACAGACCTACGGGTCCATAATGATTATCTAAATGGCTTATTCTCTCACTTTAATCTTCAATATAATGTTCTCCTTGGAGTTCTATCCGATGTGATCTGCTTTTGCGGTGTGTTTGTTGGGATCCGATGAATTGTGGGTTTATGATTGGAATATTCTTTGAAAGTAATTTGAGTCTTTTTTGAACTTTATTATATGTGATTGTTATAGTTATGTAATGATTTATGATCTATAGATTTTCTTTGGCCAAGTTGATCCATTGATCTTTAGTGGAAGTGGTGCATAGTAGTAGGTTCAAACTTGCGGTGTCCTCGTCCAATGACAACAAGGGTAGCGAGGCACGTACTGTGTTTTTGCTACTAAGGGGAAAACGACATGGTTTAATCATATTGCTTGGTTTTATTCTGTCTACATTATGTCATCTTGCTTAAAGCGTTACTCTATTTGTCATAAACTTAATATCATAGATGCATGCTGGGTAGTGGTCAATTGGTGGAGTAATAGTACTAGATGCAAGCAAGAGTCGGTCTACTTGTCACAGACGTAATGCCTATGTACATGATCATGCCATGAATATTGTCATAACTATGCATTTTTCTATCAATTGCCCAACAGTAATTTGTCTACCCACTGTATGCTATTTTTATGAGAGAGAAGCCTTTAGTGAAAACTATGGCCCCTGGGTCTACTTTAATCATATTACAAAAACCAAAAATACCTTGCTGTAATTTTCCATCTTTTATTTTACTTTGCAATTTATCCATCACCTATTATCGGATTTGATCCTTGCAATTAACAAGTACAAGGGGATTGACAAACTTCTTGCCCATGTTGGGTGCAACCGTGCAAGTATTTGCTCTTGTGTGCTTAGGTATTGTTGATGGGTGTTTGCGTGAGTCTCCTATTGTTCGATAACCTTGGTTCTACTAAGGGACATACTATCCGCTACTATACTGATTCACCTGTTCTCTTCAGGGGAAATCTCAATGTAGCTCTCATGGTCTGAGGAACAAAAACACATGCTAACACTCAGCTTCTGACCCCGTAGGTTCGGTAAATCATAGACATGAACGAAACCCCTTAGTTCAATGACCGGTAGCGGAACCATGGACATCCATATCGATCCCTATGATTACACGAATGACATTAGAGTGAACCTTTGGTTATTATGTGATGTTCCCTTTGCTTCGTGATACTTTACAAAATCCGGGCTGCATCAGTATCCTCTTGGGTCATGCACATGCTCACTATATTGTTAACCCCGTTGCCGGTTTTGTTCTTCTTTCTCGTTGAAGTGTTCCGGCATCCCCGTGACATAGTCACCTGTGTTTGTCCAGACGATGATGGAATCTGTCACACCGAGAAATCCCTAAGAATATCTCTCCATCGTCGGAGGAGCAAATCCCCCTCTCAAGCTATCTAGTCCCTTATCAAACTTTTCGATGACCCCGTAAGTCGTCGTTATGATCACCGTGTTAATGATGACATTTGAGGAACCCCGTGGTCCATCGTATGGTAGGAAGTGAATACGATGCCCTCATGGTCTGAGGAACAAAAACACGTGCTAACACTCCATGTTATAACAATGATTTCAGACGATATTATCTCAAAGTATAACAAACAACATTGGGTTGATTCAATATGATCATTCTTCTAATGTCATACTCTCAATGTAGTTTCAGGACTATCGTTACACTTACCGATATCCTGAGATCCGAAAAACATGATCACCAGCAACACTTGTAACACTCTTAGAGGCAAGACCGGGAACCTATACATTATCGTTTATCATTTCACACGTGCATATAAGTTTTTCACTGAATCACATATTCCAGAATTACAGTAGTTATAGTATGAAATATGAACTCTTAATTATGAAAATATTTATCTAATCTTTCCCTAATAATAAAGCACAGAGTGTTTCTGGTCGTCCGTCACACATTTTTTTGCAAAAACCCCATCTATTTTCTGTAAATTAACCCGTAGTACATATTTAAGTGACAACCAAATCGTGTTTTGCATTTTCTTAGAAAACCCCATGACATTTCAGGTAATCAACCCGCCGTCCATATTTAAGTCAGCTGAATCATTTTTTTGTTTTAATAGAAAACCCCCCGACTTTTCAGTTAATCAATCCGCACTTTATCTAAAATAAAATTATCCATATCTTTTAAATCGTAACTCAGATTTTAATATGTTATATATGAAATTTGATTAGAAAAATATGTAGAATCTAAATATGGTGTTATTTTCAGCTGTTAAATATTCCTAAAATATTTTTTGGTGCAAACTTAATCTATAGTGCACGGTCCGGGATTTTTCCGTACCAGCGGCGATCTGAATTTGAAATAAATACCCATTAAAACCAGATTGAGAGGAAAGAAAACATCAATAACCACACATGCACATCTCTGAAAAACCTCGCGTGGAAAAACAACAAATTTCTCATCTTATTCCGAGCGAGTGTGCGTGCGCACGCGAGAGAGAGATGTGTTAGGTCTAAGTACATTCAAACACGTTTTCATTGTATGGGCATTGAGGCCATCGTTGGCTACATAAATATGATGCCATATGAAAATTAAAAGATGTGGACCTATTAGGGTCTTGAGTCATGGTTATTGGGTTATGAGCGTGTGTGTTATTTTCTCTTCCGTTGCAACGCACGGGCTCTTTTACTAGTCTTTCCCTAATAATAATAATAATTAATAATAATAATAATTAATAATAATAAATAAAATAAAATAAAATAAAATCTTTACCTAATAACAAACAAAATTGGGTTTCTGGTCGTCTGTCATGGCATTTTGCAGAAAAGTCCCTCTGTTTCGGAGAATTCAATCCACAGTCTTGTTTTAAGTAAGGATGAATCGGTTTTTTTTATATTTTACACAAAAGCCCTTCTGTTTTCTTGAAATCAACCCGCCATCCGGATATGATGTTAATTTCACCTGTTAAATATTTTATAAATATTGTTTTGAAAGCAAACTTATAATTTATAGCGTATGATCCATTTTTCTTTCGTACCGGCGGTGATCCGGATTGCAAAACACCCCACTATAACCATTTAGGGAAAAAATATCGATAACAACACATGCATACCTCTGAAAAACGCCCCACGGGAAAACAACAGATTTATCATCGCGAGAGTGAGAGAAAGCGAGAGAGAGGGAGAGAGAGACGCCTTAGGATTAAGCATATTCAAATACGTTTTGTTTGTTGTGAATACTGAGGCCATCGCCGGCGAGGGTGAGAAGGAGGATAAGCGGCAACACAAATATGATGCCTCGCTAATAAAGGAGGTGTACCTATTGTGTTCTTGAGTGATGGTTGTTGGGTTAAGAGCGTGCGTTATATTTTTTCTCCCGTTGTAACGCATGCGCTCTTTTGCTTTTTTTTGAACATCAGTACAGACCCAAGCGCTCATATACACGCGCATACACTCACCCTTATGAACGCACACATGCACACCCTACCCCTATGAGCACCTCCGAAAGACTGAGCCGGCATATCATCTTGAGATTTACGAAGTCACCTTAGGCGCCTCGTCATCGACGAGAACATCTCTTTCCACTGAATGCGCATCGCCGGAAATCCTGAAATAAATCCAGAAATAAATGCGAACACCAGGATTTGAACCCTGATGGGCTGGGATACCACAGTCCCTCTAACCATTCAACCACAAGTTGGTTCGCCACGAGCTCTTTTGATAGCTCTTTTGCTAGTAATAGCAAACATGCCCGTGCGTTGCACGAGAGCGAAAAAATCACCTCTCATACACACTCAATCTCTTGAAATCATGAACGATGTCACATGAAAAACAAAATGATAAGTGATGTTGCACAAAAACATAAAGACGTGGTGATTTTTGAAGTGTATTCAAGGTGTTTCCAATTTAGACAATATAAATATATATCTAGTTGCATTCCTCCTCGGTGGTGCCCAACAAATATTTGCATTATGATGAAAATAGCATTTGCAAAAGAGCATTATTTTTGCCTCGTTGATATATGTGTTCTTTTTGTAATCCAAGTCAAGTATTAATTTGGTCGCAAACATGTTAGACAACTCCATCGAAAACAATCAATTTGTAAGGGCATGCATACCAAATGTTCAAGGTTGCATATCAATATCGATATTCTCAAGAAAAAAAGTATGAAAACAATATAAAAAAATATGAAATTAAAGTCAAGCCATTGGTTTATCTAAAGCTTGTATCAACAACATTGTACATTTTTTCTACATCAGAAACATTTTTATATACATGCTTAATACTTTCCAATTTCATGGTTAAAATTTTCCAAAACCTATTTATTTTTTATGTCTACTACTTTTATACACATTCTACTTTTTTTTATACATCAGGAACATTTTTTACATACACGTTTAACAACATGATACATGGTAATATTTTTGAAAACTTATAATTTTTATGTCTATTTTGTTCCATACACATTGTATATGTTTTTGTCTACATTTTCTTTATATATACATCAGAAACGTTTTTTCTATGCACATTTTTTTAAATGCACGATTAACATTTACTAAAGAATGAAAAATATATTATTATTTTTCTATACACACTGTACTTGTTTGTATATAATGAAAACATTTTTTCTATACAAGCTTGACATTTATTTAATGCATGATTAAGATTCTTTCAAAGTCCGCATATAAGTGATTTTTATAATTAAAATATTTATAGTATTTCGAAATAAAGCCAAAAGAAGAAAATAAAAAGTGAATGTAAAAGAAGTGAAAAAAGTAAAAAAAGAAAGAAAGTGGGTCTCCTAGGTGGGAGTGCTAGGGCCCAGCCAGTCGGTCTGGTCATGCAGTTGTGATTTGCGGGTGGGTTGGCTCCTTATTGTATCAGAAGGAACGACCAACTTAAAGAAAAAAAAATTGAATCGTTTTTCCCACTTACCGGGTGCATAGGTGGGTAATTCATGCGAACTCCAGGGGCAAATTGCGCGACGGACGACCAAAAACCCAATTTATTATTATTATTATTATTATTATTATTATTATTATTATCTATTCCTAATCGAGCAGCTGGTAGTCCCCGCCGGTCAATTTTCGTCCCACCAGAGACGGTTAATTTTCGTCCTCGATCCCACCCCGCAACCCAGCGATTCCCCCCTTCCGCCCACGAGACTGACAAAGAAAATCGGTATGCTACCACGATGCCCGTTGTGAAACACTATGGTTCATCGACAGAAATCGTCCTAAAAAAATCTACGAAGGTTAACCAACGAAAAAAAAAGCCAGGCGCTCGCTCCCTCGTGCCCTCGATGCACTTGCCCACCGTCGCTCTCCTCTGCCCCAACCCCAACCCCGCCGCCGCCTCAATCCCACCGCCACCGGCCTCCTCCTCCTCTGGCGCCGCTGCTCCAGCCCTCGTCCACCTGGCCCTCGAGGTCGGCCATGGAGGTCCGGCCTAACCAATGGATGGATGGGGATGAAACCCTAGCCCAACACCCACCCGAGGATGGATGGGGATGGGACGACGGCGGCGGCGGCTGCGACGGCCTTCTCTCGGTGCTTGCTGATGTGGTGGACATCGACGTCGGTAACGGGTTGCAGCACGTAGACATCAAAGGTACTAACGCCCTCCATCCTCCTCCCCTCGCCTCCTCTTCCCTCACCTCATCTTCTTCTTCTGGATTTTTTGATTTGATCCATGCGGTTGGTTTCTGCAGGCTGCGGGTGTGATGGAGGAGCACCATGGCGGGCGTGCAGACCATGGCTCGCTATGGAAGGCCCTTCCCTTCCCTCTCTCTGTTCGGGCCATGCTCAGGCAGTCTTTTCTCTTCTCTTCCCGCAAAAAAAGTCTTTTCTCTTCATGCTGAACATGTTGGAGGCCATTATTTCTCCTCTGCCATAGTTTGCTGCTACTGCCATGTTAACTGAGAGTTGGTAGCCAATATCAAGTGATTTGGAATTTTTGTTGATCTGAACCTAAATGTGATGATTTATCACAATTTTCATATGATCGCAATTGTCATATGATCACAATTTCTCCTCTGCCATTATTCGTGCCTTTGTTAATACTTGCTTACTTCTGAAACCAGGTATCTGAATTTGAGGTGATTGTTTTCTTGCTTACTTCTGAATCCCGGTATCTGATTTTGAGGTGATGTTTCTCCATATTACATTGCTATGTTAATCCCATACCTTAGCTGTTACTCTTCCCTTTGTCAGGTTCTATTTTAACATTCGTTATTCTTTGGGGCATTTTTTATGGATTAATCCAGTTCCAACTGTTAATCTAGACATTGAGTTGAGAGATGCAATAGTCATCAACATGTTTATAGGCTTGTTGGTAGCAGAATCTGCATAGAATTGTAAAAAAATTATCTTGTATAAAGACTTAGCTATGGTGCTTGGCACATAAATTATTATTTTTTGCTTCAGAAGGAGTTGTGCAAGATGTCAACATTATTGCGAAGATGAAAAACTTCTACCGAAGGCTAAAAGCTTTATAGTTTTGGGATTCACCGGATGGCTTCCATGAAACATCATCTTTTCTTGAGGTATGCAATGTTTCATATCTCTACCTATTGCTGCAGTTTCTTAAGAGAAATATACATATCAGTTTCATCAGAAAAAATAGGCATGCTTGCTTTGTAAAGGACAGTGTGTTGGAAATATGCCCTAGAGACAATAATAAAATGGTTATTATTATATTTCCTTGTTCATGATAATTGTCTATTATTCATGCTATAATTGTATTAACTAGAAACCGTAATACATGTGTGAATACATAGACCACAACATGTCCCTAGTGAGCCTCTAGTTGACTAGCTCGTTGATCAATAGAGGTTACGGTTTCCTGACCATGGACATTGGATGTCATTGATAACGAGATCACATCATTAGGAGAATGATGTGATGGACAAGACCCAATCCTAAGCATAGCACAAGATCGTGTAGTTCGTTTGCTAAAAGATTTTCTTATGTCAAGTATCATTTCCTTAGACCATGAGACTGTGCAACTCCCGGATACCGTAGGAATGCTTTGGGTGCGCCAAACGTCACAACGTAACTGGGTGGCTATAAAGATGCACTACGGGTATCTCTAAAAGTGTCTGTTGGGTTGGCACAAATCGAGACTGGGATTTGTCACTCCGTGTGACGGAGAGGTATCTCTGGGCCCACTCGGTAATGCATCATCATAATGAGCTCAATGTGACTAAGTAGTTAGTCACGGGATCATGCATTACGGAACGAGTAAAGTGACTTGCCTGTAACGAGATTGAACGAGGTATTGGGATACCGACAATCAAATCTTGGGCAAGTAACGTACAGATTGACAAAGGGAATTGTATACGGGATTGCTTGAATCCTTGACATCGTGGTTCATCTGATGAGATCATCGTGGAACATGTGGGATCCAACATGGGTATCCATATCTCGCTATTGGTTATTGGCCAGAGAGCTGTCTCGGTCATGTCTGCATAATTCCCGAACCCGTAGGGTCGACACACTTAAGGTTCGGTGACGCTACAGTTGTTATGGGAATTAGTGTGCAGTTACCGAATGTTGTTCGAAGTCCCGGATGAGATCCGGACATCACGAGGAGTTCCGGAATGGTCTGGAGGTAAAGATTTATATATGGGAAGTCCTATTTTGGCCACCGAAAAATGTTTGGTATTTTTCGGTATTGTACCGGGAAGGTTCTAGAAGGTTCCGGAGTGGGCCCCACCTGCATTGGGGGACCCACATGAACGTGGGTAGTGGGGGCAAGGCCCCACACCCCTGGTCAAGGCGCACCAAGATCCCCCTTAGAAAGAATAAGATCATATCCCGAAGGGATAAGATCAAGATCCCTAAAAAGGGGGGATAACAATCGGTGGGGAAGGAAATGATGGGATTTCTTTCCTCCCACCTTTGCCAATGCCCCAATGGACTTGGAGGGCAAGAAACCAGCCCCCTCCACCCCTATATATAACGGGGAGGCGCATGGGAGCTTCACCCCTTGCCCCTGGCGCAGCCCTCCCCCTCTCGAACTCCACCTCCTCCTCAGTAGTGCTTGGCGAAGCCCTGCCGGAGAACTGCAAGCTCCACCACCACGCCGTCGTGCTACCGGAGCTCTCCTCAACTTATCCTCTCCCCTTGCTGGATCAAGAAGGAGGAGACGTCCCCGGGGCTGTACGTGTGTTGAACATGGAGGCGCTGTTCGTTCGGCGTTAGATCAGATCTTCCGCGATTTGAATCGCCGCGAGTACGACTCCCTCATCCGCGTTCTTGTAACGCTTCCGCATCGCGATCTTCAAGGGTATGAAGATGCACTCCCCTCTCTCTTGTTGCTAGTATCTCCATAGATTGATCTTGGTGATGCGTGGAATTTTTTTAATTTCTGCAACAATCTCCAACAGTGGAATCATGACGCCCCGAAGATGGAGATCAAAAGGAGCAAAATGATATTGGACATATCATGTCACTATTTGATTGCATGTGATGTTTATCATATTTTTACATCTTATTTGCTTAGAACGACAGTAGCATAAATAAGATGATCCCTCGCTAAAATTTCAAGAAAGTGTTCCCCCTAACTGTGCACCGTTGCGAAGGTTAGTTGTTTCAAAGCACCACGTGATGATCGGGTGTGATAGATTCTAACGTTCGAATACAACGAGTGTAAGCCAGATTTACACAAGCAAAACACTTAGGTTGACTTGACGAGCCTAGCATGTACAGACATGGCCTCAGAACACAAGAGACCGAAAGGTCGAACATGAGTCGTATAGCAGATACAACCAATATGAAGATGTTCACCAATGATGACTAGTCCGTCTCACGTGATGATCGGACACGGCCTAGTTGACTTGGATCATGTATCACTTAGATGACTAGAGGGATGTCCATCTGAGTGGGAGTTCATTAAATTAGATGAACTTAATTATCATGAACATAGTCAAAAGGACTTTGCAAATTATGTCATAACTTGCGCTTTAGTTCTACTGTTTTAGATATGTTCCTAGAGAAAATTTAGTTGAAAGATGATGGTAGCAATTATGCAGACTAGGTCCGTAAACTGAGGATTGTCCTCATTGCTACGCAGAAGGCTTATGTCCTTAATGCACCGCTCAGTGTGCTGAATCTCGAACATCGTTTGTGGATGTTGCGAACATCTGACATACACGTTTTGATGACTACGTGATAGTTCAGTAATGTTAAACGGTTTAGAATTGAGGCGCTGAAGACGATTTTGAAACATTGCGGAACATATGAGATGTTCAAAGGGCTGAAATTGGGATTTTGGGCTCGTGCCCATGTCAAGAGGTATGAGACCTCTGACGAGTTTCTTAAGCCTGCAAACTAAGGTAGAAAAGCTCAATCGTTGAACATGTGCTCAGATTGTCTGAGTACTACAATCACTTGAATCGAGTGGGAGTTAATCTTCCTTAAGAGATAGTGATGGTTCTCCAAAGTCATTGCCACCAAGCTACTAGAGCTTCGCGATGAACTATAACATATCAGGGATAGATATGATGATCCTTGAGCTATTCGCGATGTTTGACACCGCAAAATTAGAAATCAAGAAGGAGCATCAACTATTGATGGTTAGTGAAACCACTAGTTTCAAGAAGGGCAAGGGCAAGAAGGGATACTTCATGAAACGGTAACTCAGTTGCTGCTCTAGTGAAGAAACCCAAAGTTTGAACCCAAACCCGAGACTAAGTGCTTCTGTAATGAGGAGAACGGTCACTGAAGCAGAACTACCCTAGATACTTGGTAGATAAGAAGGCTAGCAAGGTCGACAGAAGTATATTGGATATACATTATATTAATGTGTACTTTACTAGTACTCGTAGTAGCACCAAGGTAATAGATACCGGTTCGGTTGCTAAGTGTTAGTAACTCAAAATAAAAGGCTACGGAATAAACGGAGACTAGCTGAAGGCGAGGTGACGATATGTGTTGGAAGTATTTCCAAGGTTGATGTTATCAAACATCGCACGCTCCCTCTACCATCGGGATTGGTGTTAAACCTAAATAATTGTTATTTGGTGTTTGCGTTTAGCATAGACATGATTGAATTATGTTTATCGCAATACGGTTGTTCATTTAAGGAGAATAATGGTTACTCTGTTTATTTGAATAATACCTTCAATGGTCTTGCACCTAAAATGAATGGTTTATTGAATCTCGATCGTAGTGATACACATGTGCATGCCAAAAGATATAAGATAGTAATGATAGTACCACCTACTTGTGGCACTGCCATTTGAGTCATATTGGTATAAAACGCATGAAGAAGCTCCATGTTGATGGATCTTTTGGACTCACTCATTTTTTGAAAAGTTTGAGACATGCGAACCATGTCTATTAGTATGTACGCATGAAGAAACTCCATGCAGATGGATCATTTGGACTCACTTGATTTTGAATCACTTGAGACATGCAAATCATACCACATGGGCAAGATGACTGAAAAGCCTCGTTTTCGGTAAGATGGAACAAGAAAGCAACTTGTTGGAAGTAATACATTTTCATGTGTGCAGTCCAATTAGTGCTGAGGCACGCAGTGGATATTGTTATGTTCTTACTTCACAGATGATTTGAGTAGATGATGAGTATATTTACTTGATGAAACACAAGTCTGAATTATTGAAAGGTTCAAGTAATTTCAGAGTGAAGTTGAAGATCATCGTGACAAGAGGATAAAATGTCTATGATATGATCATAGAGATGAGTATCTGAGTTATGAGTTTGGTATACAATTAAGACATTGTGGAAATTGTTTCACAACTAATACCGCCTGGAACACCATAGTGTGATGGTGTGTCCGAACATCATAGCTTCACCCTATTGGATATGGTGCATACCATAATGTCTCTTATCGAATTACCACTATCGTTTATGAGTTAGGCATTAGAGACAACCGCATTCATTCAAATAGGGCACCACATAATTCCGTTGAGATGCCAGCATATGAACTATGGTTTTGAGAAACCTAAGCTTTCATTTCTTAAAAGTTTGGGGCTGCGAAGCTTATGTGGAAAAGATTTAGCCTGATAAGCTCAAACCCAAAGCGGATAAATGCATCTTCATAGGACACCCAAAACAGTTGGGTATACCTCCTATTTCAGATCCGGAAGCAAAAGTGATTGTTTCTAGAAACGGGTCCTTTCTCGAGGAAAAGTTTCTCTTGAAAGAATTGAGTGGGAGGATGGTGGAGACTTGATGAGGTTATTGAACCATCACTTCAACCAATCTATAGCAGGGCACAGGAAGTTGTTCCTGTGGTGCCTACACCAGTTGAAGTGGAAGCTGATGATAGTGATCATGAAACTTCGGATCAAGTCGCTACCAAACCTCGTAGGTCGACAAGGATGCGTACTGCTTTGGAGTGGTACGGTAATCCTGTCTTGGAGGTCATGTTGCTAGACAACAATGAACCTACGAGCTGTGGAGAGGCGATGGTGGGCCTGGCTTCCGACAAATGGCTCGAGGCCATAAAATCCGAGAGAGGATCCATGTATAAAACAAAGTGTAGACTTTGGAAGAACTACTTGATGGTCGTAAGGCTGTTGGGTACAGATGGATTTTAAAAGGGAAGACGGACAATGATGGTAAGTTTCACCATTAAGAAAGCTCGACTTGTCGCTAAGATGTTTGCCGACAAGTTCAATGAGTAACTACGATGAGACTTTCTCACTCGTAGCCATGCTAAGAGTCTGTTGAAATTATATTAGCAGTTCCTGCATTATTTATGAAAATCTTGCAGATAGGATGTCAAAACATTGTTTCCTCAATGATTTTCTTGAGGAAAGGTTGTATGTGATACAACCAGAGGGTTTTGTCAATCCTAAAAGATGCTAACAAGTATGCAAAGCTCCAACAATCCTTCTAAGGACTGGAGTAAGCATCTCGGAGTTTGAATATATGCTTTGATGAGATGATCAAAGATTTTGGGTTTATACAAAGTTTATGGAAAACCTGTATTTCCAAAGAAGTGAGTGGGAGCACTATAGTATTTCTGATGAGTATATGTTGTTGACATATTGTTGATCGGAAATGATGTAGAATTTTTGGAAAGCATATAGGGTTATTTGAAAAGTGTTTTTCAATGGAAAACCTGGATTAAGCTACTTGAACATTGAGCGTCAAGATCTAAAAGGATAGATCAAAATCGCTTGATAGTACTTTCAAATGAGTACGCACCGTGACAAGATTTTGAAGGAGTTCAAAATAGATCGGCAAAGAAGGAACTCTTGGCTGTGTTATAAGGTGTGAGTATTGAGTAAGACTCAAGACCTGACCATGGCATAAGAGAGAGAAAGGATAAAGGTCGTCCCCTATGCTTTAGACATAGACTCCACAGTATGCTATGCTGTGTACCGCACCTAAAGTGTGCCTTGCCATGAGTCAGTCAAGGGGTACAAGTGTGATCCAGGAATGGATCACAGGACAGCGGTCAAGGTTATCCTTAGTAACTAGTGGACTAAGGAATTTTCTTGATTATGGAGGTGGTAAAAGAGTTCGTCGTAAAAGGTTACGCCAATGCAAACTTTGACACTAATCTGGATGACTCTGAGTAGTCGACCGGATTCGTATAGTAGAGCAGTTATTTGGAATAGTTCCAAATAGCGCGTGGTAGCTGCATTTAGGATATGACATAGAGATTTGTAAAGCACACACGGATCTGAAAGATTCAGACCCGTTGACTAATAACCTCTCTCACAAGCGAGATATGATCAAACCCAACGGGTGTTGGATTCATTACAATCACATAGTGATGTGAACTAGATTATTGACTCTAGTGCAAGTGGGAGATTGTTAGAAATATGCCCTAGAGGCAATAATAAAATGGTTATTATTATATTTCCTTGTTCATGATAATTGTCTATTATTCATGCTATAATTGTATTAACTGGAAACTGTAATACATGTGTGAATACATAGACCACAACATGTCCCTAGTGAGCCTCTACTTGACTAGCTCGTTGATCAATAGATGGTTACGGTTTTCTAACCATGGACATTGGATGTCATTGATAATGGGATCACATCATTAGGAGAATGATGTGATGGACAAGACCCAATCCTAAGCATAGCACAAGATCGTGTAGTTCGTTTGCTAAAAGCTTTTCTAATGTCAAGTATCATTTCCTTAGACCATGAGATTGTGAAACTCTCGAATACCGTAGGAATGCTTCGGGAGTGCCAAACGTCACAACGTAATTGGGTGGCTATAAAGATGCACTACGGGTATCTCTGAAAGTGTCTGTTGGGTTGGCACAAATCGAGACTGGAATTTGTCACTCCGTGTGACGGAGAGGTATCTCTGGGCCCACTCGGTAATGCATCATCATAATAAGCTCAATGTGACTAAGTAGTTAGTCACGGGATCATGCATTACGGAACGAGTAAAGTGACTTGCCGGTAATGAGATTGAACGAGGTATTGAGATACCGACAATCGAATCTTGGGCAAGTAACGTACCGATTGACAAAGGGAATTGTATACGGTATTGCTTGAATCCTTGACATCGTGGTTCATCCGATGAGATCATCATGGAACATGTGGGAGCCAACATGGGTATCCAGATCCCGTTGTTGGTTATTGGCCAAAGAGCTGTCTCAGTCATGTCTGCATGATTCCCAAACCCATAAGGTCGACACACTTAAGGTTCGGAGATGCTAGAGTTGTTATGGGAATTAGTGTGCAGTTACCGAATGTTGTTCGGAGTCCCTGATGAGATCCCGGACATCACGAGGAGTTCTGAGATGGTCCGGAGGTAAAGATTCATATATGG
The DNA here is from genome assembly GCF_002162155.2 of Triticum dicoccoides. Lineage (NCBI taxonomy): Eukaryota > Viridiplantae > Streptophyta > Magnoliopsida > Poales > Poaceae > Triticum > Triticum dicoccoides. Next base: position 554,193,768 of record NC_041381.1, read on the forward strand.
GAAGTCCTATTTTGGCCACCAGAAAATGTTCGAGATGTTTTGGTATTGTACCGGTAAGGTTCTAGAAGGTTCCGGAGTGGGGCCCACCTGCATGGGGGGACCCACATGAACATGGGTAGTGGGGGAAAGGACCCACACCCCTGTCAAGGCGCACCAAGATCTCCCCTTAGAAGGAATAAGATCATATCCCGAAGGGATAAGATCAAGATCCCTAAAAAGGGGGGATAACAATCGGTGGGGAAGGAAATGATGGGATTTCTTTCCTTCCACCTTTGCCAACGCCCCAATGGACTTGGAGGGCAAGAAACCAGCCCCCTCCACCCCTATATATAGTGGGGAGGCGGATGGGAGCTTCACCCCTTGCCCCTGGCGCAGCCCTCCCCCTCTCCAACTCCACCTCCTCCTCAGTAGTGCTTGGCGAAGCCCTGCCGGAGAACTGCAAGCTCCACCACCACGTCGTCGTGCTGCTGGAGCTCTCCCTCAACTTCTCCTCTCCCCTTGCTGGATCAAGAAGGATGAGACGTCCCCGGGTTGTACGTGTGTTGAACGCGGAGGCGCCGTCCGTTCGGCGTTAGATCAGATCTTCTGCGATTTGAATCGCCGCGAGTATGACTCCCTCATCCGCGTTCTTGTAACGCTTCCACATCGCGATCTTCAAGGGTATGAAGATGCACTCCCCTTTCTCTCGTTGCTAGTCTCTCCATATATTGATCTCGGTGATGCGTAGAAATTTTTTAATTTCTGCAATGATCCCCAACATAGTGACGTTTGCCTGTTGTTATCTGGTAACCCTTAAAAGGAGGGAAACACCTGTTGTAGCTTTTGTTCATTGACCATTTTTGCTCCTGAAATCCACTGAAGCTGAATAAAGTATCTTATTCAAAATTTCCTTGCTCCAATAGATCTGAAAGTAGTAGTTTAAGACCTTCATGTCTGTAGCAGTGTTGACACCATTGATATATTATGGGGACTGCTTTGAGCAAAAATAATCTAAGTGATATATCTTTCATATCATCTTGTTACAAAGAAGAGCATGGAGTGGCGACGGTTCTAGCAGGAGCAGGGCAGCCACAGCTTCTCCTTATTACAAAAACTTTCAGAAACGAAGGGAAGATAGCCTATAAAGCGAGGATAAAATATTTCTGGTCAGGGACTACCAAAAATTGAATACGTGCCATCTGCTTCGATTCCGGTATATGCCTCTCTTTCTTCTATCATTTATTGTTGCTTTGTTTCAACTTTCTTCTGTAGATTTTACAGCATGCAAGTTCCAGTGTCCAAAAGTTGGTTTCAAAACTTCAGATCCACAAGATTGATAAGATGTGATATATTTTTCGGATGTTTAACTCGGTTGTCTCTGTTTACTTAGGAGTGGAGTTCCAACTCTGCCGATAAAACAAGATTAAGTGGTAAGGTTGAAACTCTTTTGAGTGTAAATGTTTAACTAAATTATTTAATATGGTCTACACTTCTTTAGCTTGCAACTATTTAATCAAATTATTTTATGTGAGCCATCACAGTGACACCATACCTTGAGTACCACTTAGTACATATATATGAAAAGATTATGATAGTTGACCTTTCATTATCGGATCTCATGGCAATCATGATATTCTGGCCCTGTTCGGCAAATCGCCACGGAGCGGAGCCAGCGGAGCGACCTTCCAGCCACTCCTCAAATTAGAACTAGATCCTGCTCCGCTCCGGCATGGAGTTGGAGAGTGGAGAGAGTCCGAACAGCCCCTTTTGCAGCTTCAAATTTAAGATATAGCATTTGCTTCACCAGCTATATAATTGTACTGCTACAACTGGAACACCATAGTTAGATTTATCATAAAAATATATTCTAAGCATAGTTTTATTACATTTTAGAATTATGACTGCAGTGGTATTTTGTGACTTTTGAGTGTCAGGTTTGATGCATAAAAACGACGTGGTGTATTTGTTATGTGCCATTCTTCTCAAGAACCTCATCCCCATCATGCATTTTTTTCCCTTTCATTTGAGTTAGTAAAGTGGTTTCTGAATCTATTCGAAGTTTCCCTTTCATTCTCAACGCAGTCGGACCTGATTAAATAGCCTGTTCTTCCTTCTTCGGGTAAGATTTGGAAATCTGTATTACGCTAATTAGGAGAAGCAAATCATCCACCTTCCGTACCTAAACTGATTCTTCGTTCTTCGGTTATGTCTTACAAAGCTGTACTACGCGAATTGGTTGAAGCAAGCAGTCATTCTGATTCTGTACCATACAATTAGCAAGGAAGGCTGCACCAATCTCTGATCTGGGTTGTTAGTGTCTGCCCATTCATGGATTGGCATTCATCACTTTGGCAATCATCCATGGTTCTTATGAATTGTAACTGATTTGAAATGAATGCCTAATCCTTTTTACATGCAATTATGATCAGTTTGAATCGCACCAACTAGCATGGCTACTGAAGATCCATTTATTCGTTTACCTCCGGCTGAAATTTCGAGCTTTTCTATAATTTCTCCATATTAACAGATTATATAGCATTAGTTTGGACGCTGAAGTTACACAACTGCAGACTATGAACCTGAATGCACTACACGGAGGCCGAATTTTACCAAAGTAACTCTGGCCCCTGCAACTGTAAGGTCTGTTCTTCCTCTACCATCCTCTAGGTTCCTATTTTGAATGTTATTCAATGATGCATGAACGTTGCTCGGATTGTTGGATTCTTTGATGTTATTTGTTGGATTCAATGATGCATGAATAGAGCTGAAACACAACACTTTCCAATTTTGACTGAACAGCACAACACCAGATTGTAGTGTTCTTTAAGCCAATAGCTTTCTTCATGCAAAGAACAAAGGGTTCATAATGATGCAGTGATGAAAAAAATAATTTGAGTACATATTGACCTTCTCACTGTTCATGGAAAGAGGTAACCAAGGTTTTTGATTGGCTACACAGTAGTATTATGGTAGTTTTGACAAACATGGTGAGAGTAAGTTATGCAGACATCATGCTTCTTAGGTTCAATTATATTGTTGTATGTTTTGTGCTTAAGAGTGCAATTTTTAGCCTCCTTAGCCAGGCACCTTGGAAAGGATGGAAAGGATTCTGGTGGAAGGATGATGAGAAGCTGGGCATGGCCAGTTGCACCAAAGCATGAGAAGGCTGTGAGAGAGGTGGTCGAGATGGTGAAGATATCTTGTCCGATGGAAGATCAAGGTAACCAGATCAGATGTACCATAGGCTTTATTTCCTCACAACGACCATTTATGCAATTTTCTATTGACATATACCATTTGGGAAAGGAAATCTTCACATGACTTTTTACAATACCTTCTGTTATGTTGTAAACGTGTTTGTAGTACCATGTATCATCTGGCATTTAAAGAATAATTAATTGTAATGTGGCATTATCTGTCACTAGATACAGATTTGCCTTTTGTTTCTATTTTGTCAGGAAGAATCATGCATGAGAACGATAAAGCTCTTTCCTGTATCGGTTTTTATATCTGGGAAGATTATTACTGGTTGTGCCACCATGACATGTGTGAATGAGGTAAAAGCAAAGAAACCAGAGAAATGGTTGTAGCCAAAGTCAGACATATTCATTAAGTCTCCTAGGAAGATCTCCTCCGTCTCTTTAATATTTCATATCCACGGGTCACATGGAAGGTGATAGCTCTCAAGTCTATGCAAGGTTTACGAGTCGACGAGTCGTTCTGAGGTTGAGACTCATAGACTAATCGTCCTTGGACTCATAATCCATGACTGTATGACAGTGTACAATGTGTGGTATGTAGCTTCTACATTTTTAGGTGCTGGTAATTTTTGCTGCCATTGGCCCATAGTGTTTATCTACTTCCTTCTACATAAGATAAACATGAGCTATGTTAGTGTCTATCACTTTTTTAAAGTAGAAACAACTTGGAGAAAAAATATGTTTGGTTTCTCTATATAAACCGAAGCATGGTTCTGCCAGCCATGAATTTTGCAGTGTAATAATTTTTAGTAAGTCCTTTCCAACCTTTTCGTGTTCATATTTAAGCCTGACTAAATTATGTGGTGCATCATATTTGTGCACATATTAACTACACTCTCCATTCATGAAATTGGGTGTAAATTTTGTAACAATATTTAGACCAGTTAACCCCTGGAGCCTGCGCAAATGGGAGCTATATGCACCGGGCTGCCCCTATTTTTTAATCTTGAGGTAGTTAAGCATTTCCAATCTATAATACTCCCTCCGTCCTAAAATTTTTGTCTTAGATTTGTCTAAATACGGATGTATCTAGTTACATTTTAGTGTTAGATACATCCTTATCTAGACAAATTCAAGACAAGAATTTTGGGACGGAGGAAGTACCTAAATAGCTCATCCTCATTAACCTATTTTTCTTGACATGCAGCCTATCCACCTCATCACATGTGCCACATCAGCAACATCACCCACTACTTCTATTTTTTTCAACATATATAGCCCGTCCAACTCAGCGGTCCGACAACGTCAGCAAAACATCGAGAGTAAACCCACGTCCGGTTCCATTGCAAACAAATCGTCCTTTCGATTCCACTTCCCCCTTTTTCGCTTCCTGTGCCCCCTTCGTAACCGACGCATCAAATCTAAATATCCACCCCCGGTCCATGTGCATCAAGTACGCCAACCCTCCTCCAGAGTGATCCGGTGAGGACCAACGACGCTGCCGAGCGACCGCCGGCGAGCCGGGCACGGCATATGGTGCCACCCCCGGCGAGCCGGCTCACGATCCCGGCGACGTTGCCCTGACCCCGCTACCCTGCGTCCCCATCGGCGCCGCCGAGTGTGACCTCGGCGAGCCACTTGGCGACAACCTTACCACGATGCCTGTCCGGTAACCCCGGTGGCTAACTCTGCGTCCTTTCACTTGCACCGATCGCCTCAGCTGTTTTCAGGGGAAGGCCACTACCGTGGGCACTCTGATGGCCGGCAGAGTCTCTTCAGACCAGATCTGCCAACAACTCAAAGCACAGACGAGTTGACTTGCTATGTAGCCCTTATGGAGGAGTACACGGGAAGGAGGTGGAATCGGCTGCTGTGACGCCTACGCATCCATCGGTTTGAGGATGACCAAGTGGATTATGCCACCAAGTAAGTTCTGCGAGGCCACAAATTGATCCGATATCAAATGGTGTGATTAGTAGATACAACATATAGGCACGGTCCAATGGGCTGGTCACAGTTTAACTAGTTTACTTCAAAAGTATATACTGTAGGTTGTACGCTTCTATTTTTGATAATTTTTTCCCTAGATTTTCTTCAAAAGTGAGGATCTCTTATGTTTATTTTCATCATATAATGTCTTTTTTGCATTCTGAAATATGAAAATGCATCATTTCTGACCATCTGCTATCATTTTTTGCGCATCTCAGGAACTGTGAAGATTAACAGAGAAATATGGAATGCAACGTTCAGTTATACGGAAAGATTCAATGCGTCCAGGACTACCATCAGTAGAAGTTTGTTTCGAGAGGACGAAAGGAAGGTTTAAGAAAAATACTTAATTACGATGGACTTCACATTGTTTAGGATGACCTTTTTTATGTTGCACCTTGCAGTATGCATAACATATTCAAAGTGGTTCTTCAGATGTTGAAACAAAGTATTTTGTTGCTTTCTTGAGCAAGGTAGATATATTTGAACATATCATCAACAACATGCATGCGTTTTCTATACTATGGTATATACTCAGTTTACTTACAGCCCTTTAGTTTTATATATTTTTTGGAGTTGCCACTCATCTCCGTTCACTAAGCCTTGCTGGATTGTAGAACGACCTATACTCTTTTGCTTAAATCTTGGTTATTAATCCATATATGGTGTTATTTTTGGTACATACTTTTGCTGCCACACTTACATAGATATGTCTCCTTTGCTAATTAGTTAGTATTATGTTACCCTACTATATTGTAGGCATAAGCTTGCTTTCATATACCAATGAAGGATCATAATGACGATCATACAGATAGACTAGAAGTTAAGTGCCACAACTCAAATGAGCGGTTTGTAGTATCTGGTTGCAGGACTCCATGTTGTTTGTGTCCAGTTTTCAATCGCTGAAAGAAAAATTCAAGATATGCCTTTTGTCTGAGCCCTGAACAAAAGAATTGTCCCTCTTTTTTTTATTTGCTTAATGTAGCTTATACATTTTCATGTGTGATTTCTTCGCAGCAAACACATTTCACCCTCAAAGTGAAAGGAATTGAAACTCACTTCAGCAATAAAAGAAAAAAATTGATACTCTTTTGCTTCGATGGTCATGATTGGTTTAGTTCTTATTGTTGATACTGGAGCTCCATCATTAAATATCAAGCAAAGCAAGCTACTACAATGGCCAAATTTTGTGTTTACTTTTTATTCTTTATAGAATCATAAATATGCGTATATGAAGACTGATTTACATCCGGAGTCACACATGACACATAGTATCTCAAGATGACAAAATGTGGATTACCATTCATAGTGTATCCATTTTGGAACTCTGCTCTTAGTGTGTTTACATACATCAATAAATTGCAATCTTCATAATTATAGTCTGAAGTACTATATCCATTACATTTTTTTCATCTTCGGATCAGATATCCACTATGCGAACAAAGTTATTCGATTTATGTATTATCGTGTGCATATCACTAAGATCTCCCGCAGCAACGCGCGGGGTATCATCTAGTTTCTAATAAAGAAAGCCTCCAGGTATCTAACCATAGAGTAGTGCTCTGAAGTTACAAGCTACGCTCTTTTGTTACAGAGCTTTCAGGGGTTGCTGCTAAAGAAAGCCTGCCCTTAATAAGTATACAAATAGCTCCTGTCTACTGGGGCAGCACTCTGGGTACATGGTCGAATGCCACTTTCATGTATCAAAAACAATTCTTTAGCTTGTAAGGACACGTATCCATGAAATTTTTATACGCTCAAAATGATACTCCTTGCTGAGGACTAGACATTAACTGAAACATGAATGGTGTTAATCTTTACATTTTTGTAAGAAACAGAGTAAGCAACTTCACATCTTGTATGTCTAACTAAGAAGACGGAGGGAACACACAATTCTGAAGTTTTTTGTAACTGTATTATGCATGTGTGTACCTTCCTCTCACTTTCCCTTCCCCTTTCCCTTTGTTAGCTACTCCTTTTTCGCATTTCTACCTCACATGCCCTTTTTCATTTCTACAATTTGCACGGAAGAGAAGCGCGCCAAAATAATGGATTCACCACGGTGACAAATCGCAATGTTACTTATGTAGAAGCTCACAAACCGAGAATGTTGAGTTTCTGAAAACCATAAGCATGTTATTATAGCAGCTCTGTTTATTTTCTTGTAATGACTAATGCTTTCAGATCCTTCTTGGGCATGAAATGGTTTCAGAAATCAAAAGTTGAGTCATCTATTTTGGAACGGAAGGAGTGCTTCTATTTTGGAACGGAGGGAGTATCAGATAGCCAGGGCATGAAAGTGTTCACTGTTATGTTACATGTACCCAGCTGTACTATTTTGCAATGCTTACAATACAGATATTTATTGGTCACATTTGAATGCTTATCAATAGTGCATGTGTGCTAACCGAACAAGTAGATGAGATATATGAGATTAGAAGGGAAGGGAATTATGGGGAGCGGGTGCCAGGAGGATATGAGAACAAAATAAAAGCACGAAGGTGAATGTAATTAATTAGATATTTTCAAATTATTACACATGTAGATTCATCGACCCCGAGCTCACCCCACGCGGCCCTGAGGAGGAGATGGCCGTTCGACTTCTGCTCCGCCACGCTAGGGAGGATGCCCGTGCACGGCTCTGCTCGGACTCCATCCGTCGGAAATCCATTGCGTCCGCCCAAATGGTGCATGGATCCGTCCCTAGGCCATCCATAGATGCCTCGCCGGAGGCTGTGCGGTCTGTCTGGCGTCCGAACACACTGGCGGACGCACAACCCCTTAGTTGGCGCACCGAGCATCGGGAAGCACCATGGGCCTCGTCCGACGAGGCCATGGCACGACATGCCCGCCGTGTAAGGCATCGGGCGCGAGAGGCGGCGGCAACCCTCGCGGCGGTGGACGTCCGTGAGGCGGAGTCGCATTCTCCGACGCCCCATATGGCGCATCAATCCGGGCGCCGCAACCCACATCATGGTGGTCGGCGGCGGCTCGACCCTTGATGGATCCATCATCGATCTGACGTCCATCGACACGCAGCGGGATCCGGGCTCCGACGAGGAAGAGTAGGGCATTGGAGACAACGACGCCTTCAGTCTCGTGAGCCTGCGAGTGTCCCATGCCCTACTCTACCTTGCCGGTGACCGGGCCAACACTCTGGGGAGCGCAGCCGACCGTCGGACATGGCCTAGGCGGAGCCGGTGGGCGGGAGCGAAACCGGACGAAGCCCCGATCAAAGATCGCTGCGTTGCATGTAATATTATGGATTTGAGTTTTTTAATTTAACATATCCATATGTGGAATGCATTTTCTAGGGGTGACTGGTCACTGTCCACGGACACGCTCGGGCGCGTTCGCAGACATTTGAGGGGTCAGATTTGCCAAGTACGGTTGTAGATGTTTCTTAGTGGAGCAAGAAGATGTCGACGTTTGTTGGGTTGTGGTGTAGGTTGGGATTATGGACTTAAAATGCATGAGCCTTGGCACTTGTCGTCGCTGTGGACTAACGAATTGCTTATTGCCTCTAGGTATGAACATCTCTGGATCCTTCTCTTCTTTGGATCCATTGTTTTTTGTGCATATAGAAGAGAGAAGTCAATAGAAAGCACTTCAAAAATAATAGTTCAAGGAAGAAGATTGATTTTGTGGTAAAAAAGGTTGGCTATGTTTCATTAAAATAGGCGACTGATAGGCCCCGCACCGGCCCAAAGTTTCGGCCGGTCGCGCGTACGCAGTATGATTCGACTATTTTAATCCGTCTGATCGTCCGTGCAGGTCGTTCCTTTTCTCTTCTCTACGCTGGTGGTCCACCTGTACTGCACGGAAGTTGCTTGCCCCATGTGCATCAGCGCCTTATGCCGTGGGGTTGCATGCTGTCACGTGGGAGGAGCTCATCCAAATGATGATGTGACTTCTCCATACTATCTGCACACAATAGTTTCATTTAAAAATGTACACAGAAAATCTGCACTTGTTTTTAAACTGTATTTGTATGTAGCATTGCAGCAAAACTCCACAACAAAAACCAAAAAAACGCACAAAAAAAACCATATGTTTGTAGCATAATTTCAGTACTTTTACAACAACGAGAAACATATGTAGCGTTGTACAAAAAAGGTAATGCTTTCACGTGAAAAATGAAAAAACTATGGAAACAAAATCGTTATGTGTTTCCAGCATATTTTTCAGTATAAATGTACAACTAAAAAATCACTCATGTAGCAGTTCGTTGGACCATTGCAGCTTTCACGGAAGCGCGAGCCTCCATGAAGCTTTTTTCTATCGCCGGTTGAAGCTTTTTGCATCTACAATTAAAGCTTTTTTTTGTCAACGTTGCAGCTTTTTTTGTTGCACAGTGTCCTGGTTGAAGCTTTTACATATACGGTTGAAGCTTTCTCTGTCAATGGTTGAAGCTTTTTTGGTTGCACAGTGCCCTAGTTGAAGCTTTTGCATCTACAACTGAAGCTTTTTTTGTCAACGGTTCCACCTTTTTTTTCTCAGTACCTGGTTGAAGCCTTTTTCATCTACAAAAAAGTCGGCCGGTTGTAGTAAAAGAGGGTATCAGTTCGAGGAAAAAAAAGCTCGCCGGTGCCGCCTGTCATCGCCATTGTAGCAAAAAATGTTAACCGATTGTAGCTTCCGTGGTTGTCGGTTGCAAAAAAAAGACGACACGGTTGTAGCAAAGAAAATTTGACGTCGGCCAGCCGCTGTATACGGCGGTAGCAAACCATGTCACTGGTGGTAGCAAATACTTCGCGGTTTGCAGTCGATGTAGCCTGTCGTCGAGGTCGCATCATCTTCACGAATGGTGTAGCAAAAAAATATTGGTCACCCGTAATAGCAAACGGAGTAACCGGTAGTAGCAAAACAAAACACTGGTTCCAGGAACAAAAATTGGCGACAAATTCAATAGTTAGTTCCAGCAAAAAAGTTTATCAGTTGTAGCATCCTCGCCACCGTATGTAGCATCTCCCACGAACGGTTGTAGCACTACATAAAGAAAAAAGCGGAGCTGTGTATGGGCACATCCATGACGACGCTGGCCACAGCATTGCCTCGCCATGGTTGTAGCACGCACACGCCCAACGCCGGCGACGAGGACGTGGTTGCAGCAATGGCATGTGGCTGCCACCGGCTTGCCGGTCAGCGAGAAGGAGATTGAGCGAGCGCCTATGAAATCTCATGAAAGTGCTGGTCCATGCCGCCGGTCGTTCCCAGCTGGGATTTGGGAGTGGGGAGGAGGGGGAGGAGGGGCGGCCGCCGGCGAGTGGGATCTGCTCTAGGCGATGGGCTTTGTAGGGGACATGCCTCAAGCGCACATGGAGAGAGAGAGAAGAAGCTGCAGGAAGAACAGTTGAGAGCTGGATAAGGAGCGAACTGCACGCGGGTGGGGTCGTGTGGACGAGTGACCTGGCGTAATAAAGAGCCCTTGATCGAAAGGGAATCGCACGTCACGTGCGTGTCCGGCGCAAAGTTCCGCCGGCGCGCCGTTGTCAAACATTTGTCATTTTATGTGCTTTATCCTTCCAAAGCTTTATTTTTGACATATAATATATATTGCTTGTGTAGGATGGTTATAAGTTGAGAAATAATTTTTATTACAAATGCTAAAATACCGTGCAAATGAAGCTTAAAACAACATACGTGACATTGTAAGGTAATATCTTAATCACGTCAAGTAGATCTTAGTTTGTAATATATAATTATTTGGATCATTGTTCTCTATGTATATATCTCCGAGTTACATTGCAGATGAGATGGATTTTCAATTATTTTTTAATTGTTGCAGGCTATCTTTTCTCTACATACAAAATATAATGTACATTATATGCGCAATCAGATAAAATCTATACATGCAAAATTTAATATGCATTGTATTCATATAGGTGCAATAAAAAACATTAAGAGCACGTGGCACGTTCTACTAGTACTCCCTCCGTCCGACAATACTTGTCACCAAAATAGATAAAAAGAGATGTATGTAGAAGTAAAATACGTCTAGATACATCCTCTTTCATCCATTTTGATGACAAGTTTTTCCGGACGGAGGAAGTCTCTACTCCTAATGTCTCAGTTGATAGGTCGCGTTCCGGGTTTTATTTTCGTCCCACCATTTTCGTCCGTTTTTTTTTCGTCCCACCCTCCACTGGTTTTTTTTCGTAGGTTTTTTTTGGAGGTTTTTTCGTCCGCTCCTCTCGATCCCTAGAACTCCCAGAGTAGACGCCGCCGCCCACCCCTTCCAGCCCCCGCCCCCCCAGCCCTAGTCGCAACCCCAACCCCATGGAGATCGAGATCAAGCTCCGTCTCCCCGACGCGGCTGCACATCGGCGCCTCTCCTCCTTCCTCGCGCCCCGCCTGCTCCGCACCGACGCCCCCGCGCGGCCCCTTGCCGCCGCCGCCGCCACCGCCGCCGCCCAGCGGGACGTCCGCCTCTACGGCACCGACGACTGCGACCCCTCCTACGCCGTCCTCACGCTCAAGCACCCCCCGCGCATCGACGCCGGCGTCAGCCGCATTGAGGAGGTCGTGGAGCCCCTCGACCCCGCCCTCGCCCTCACCTGCGTCGACAACCCTGCCCGTCTCGGCGCGGTCGACTCCCCCATCGTCCGGCTCGTCTTCGACGAGTACGGCGTCGGCGGGGACAAAGCGCCGTTCGTCTGCCTCGGCGGCTTCCGGAACACCCGCGGTGTGTATGAGCTCGAGGAGGGCGAGGGGCAGGGGCTCGTGCTAGAGCTCGACGAGACACACTTCGATTTCGGCACAAACTACGAGCTGGAGTGCGAGACCGCGGAGCCCGACCAGGCCAAGGAGGTCCTGGAGCAGCTGCTCACCGTGGTTGGGGTGCCGTATGAGTACTCCCGGAGCAATAAGTTCGCGTGCTTCATGGCCGGGAAGCTGCTTCCGTGACTAGGTTTGTGGTTGGTCTTTACCGTGTCCCAAATGATGATTAAACCGTGGTTGCTATAAAACTTGTGTTTCATTAGCACTTTCTTGCGACAATAGGCTTGTTCTGTGGCGAGTGATTTCAAATCTCAAAAATGTAATGTTTAGTTCTGTTACATTCTGGTATTTGATAACTTTCATCCAAGAATACTATCTTGGGTGGCAGCATAGCAACACAAGGGTTTGCATTTCAATCCTCGTAAAAAATCTTGTCCTGGAGTGATCCGACAACCGCTGGGAAGAAGCCGGGGCTGGTATGTCTGGTTGGGGAAAGAAATAAATTTCATCTCTCGGGTCCATTTATATACAGGACATACAATCTACTCCCTTTGTTTTTAAATATAAACCTTTTTAGAGATTTCAATACGGACTACATTCGGATGTATATAGACGTATTTTAGAGTGTAGTTTCACTCATTTTGCTTTGTATGTAGTTCACATTAGAATATCTAAAAGGGCTTATATTTAGGAATGGAGGGAGTAGCTAGGAACAAGCTGAATTTCGTATGTCTGCCACATTGTTATGGGCAATGAGCCTGTTATTGCAGTCTCACCACACCACATCTTGTTCTGCTCTCTGGTGCAGATGGGCATCCTTAGATTCACCACCTCCCTGATGAGCTGCTTCTTGTCTTAACCCACCTCCCTGATGAGCTGCTTCTTGGTCTCAGGCATACACGGTCATCGTTGGTATCTAAGTTGCCACCTGACAAATATGTTCTTATTTCTTATTAGGTACCTGAAAGGCTGAACCTGATCTTTGGTGAACTAGAAGGCCAAGATACCAAGGTATGCCTGAGTTTATAGCTTGATTCCTTACCATATAATTTCTGAAACATGCAGCAACACATGATTAACCTTTGTAATTTATACTTTGCTAAAGCATTTAGGACTCGAGTGGGCAGACTCCAAGAATGGGTACTCCTGAAACTTTAGCCAGTGGCCATGTTGATGGTATTTTTTGGGAACAGGGGAGGGCGTGTGTTATTGTTCAAACCAGGCGCCTGAATTTTTTTAATCTTTAGCCAGTGACCACATTGCTGCCCTAAGCGATGAACAGGGCAGGGCGTGTAGTATTGCAGTTAACTATGTGTCATCTGGTCATCATAGTGATTGGTAGATTAAAACCGTAAGCAACCTCTGAATTCATATCGAAGGTAGTTCACCAAGATCTGCGGTTTTTATTTGCATTTTATAAGTTTTAGTGTTTCATGTTACTGCTTTAAATGCCTAATTATGGTTTCATCTTCCCTTTTTGGTGCCAGTCATGCGAGCTGGTCTTTTTCTGCTTGGATCCCCAGGTTGTGGGAAAACACTAATGACAATTTATTTTGAGATTGCCATATTCTTTCTACCTAATTTGTGTTCTGTATAAACTGTACAATGTTTCCCTTTCTGGAACTTTAGGGGCCTGATCAATTGAACAAGTATATTGTGGAGAGCGAATCAGAAGTAAGGAAAATATGAACCCGTGCAAGCACTAACTCACCATACATCCTATTTTTTTGAGGTAAATTTTTATGTTTAGCTGATTGCGTGTGTGGATTTATTCTTTCAGGAACACTTGGTAGTTACTTTGTACAATTATGAATGCGTGGTACATCTGTCATGTGATTTATAAATGTGCAACGCGTGGAATTAAATTGTTTGACCTTGCCTTCCTTGTTTAGGTAAAACTAAGTAGTTGTGGCAGATTTGGATGAGAGAAGCCAATTCCTGGTAAATTGGACACCATCAATGAGTTCGTCGAGTTTGATTGAACTCTCACACTTTGAACATGCTCTATTTAAAGCAAGGCCATCCCTGTCATAACAGGTACAGTAAAATGCCAACACATATATGATTGATGTTATGGCACTATACTTGACTTTGGGGATGACGAGATCGACGAAAGCAACAGGAGCCCACGACTCATGAGTTCAGCGGCGTCTGCACGCCCTACATGTAGTTGTGCACCTCCTCCTCCTGTTTTCTTGCATGTGATCAATGGTTTCGGATCTCTATTTATCACGGATTAGAATATATATTCTGTAACAAATCTTTCCTACATTTGGTGGATTATTGCATTTGTATTTTTTATTGTTATTATCTAGAATATTATATTCTGTATGAATGCTTTTAACAATGCTTCTGTTGGGGAACGTTGCAGAAAATTAAAAAAATTTCCTACGGTTTCACCAAGATCCATCTATGAGTTCATCTAAGCAATGAGTCAAGGGAGATGCATCTACATACCACTTTGTAGATCGCGAGCGGAAGCGTTCAAAAGAACGGGGTTGAAGTAGTCGTTCTCGTCGTGATCCTATCACCGGAGATCCTAGCGCCGAACGGACGGCACCTCCGCGTTCAACACACGTACGGAACGGATGACGTCTCCTCCTTCTTGATCCAGCAAGGGGAAAGGAGAGGTTGATGATGATGGCTCTAGCAGCAGCACAACGGCGTGGTGGTGGTGGAACAGCAGCACTCCGGCAGGGCTTCGCCAAGCACGCGACGGAGGAGGAAGAGGTGTAGCAGGGGGCGCCAGGACTTCAGGGTGCGGCAGCCCCTCTCCCCCCTCCCTTTATATAGGCCCCCAGGGGGGGCGCCGGCCCTGGGAGATTCAATCTCCCAAGGGGCGGCGGCCAAGGGGGGAGGAGTGCCCCCCAAGGCATGTGGTGCGCCCCCCCCCCACCCTAGGGTTTCAACCCTAGGTGCAGGGGGTGGGCCTAGGGGGCGCACCAGCCCACTATGGGCTGGCTCCCCTCCCACTTCAGCCCATGGGGCCCTCCAGGATGGGTGGCCCCACACGGTGGACCCCCGGGACCATTCCGGTGGTCCCGGTACAATACCGGGTGACCCCGAAACTTTCCCGATGGCCGAAATACCACTTCCTATATATAATTCTTTACCTCAGGACCATTCTGAAACTCCTCGTGACGTCCGGGATCTCATCCGGGACTCCGAACAACATTCGGTATACTGCATACTCATATTCATACAACCCTAGCATCACCGAACCTTAAGTGTGTAGACCCTACGGGTTCGGGAGACACATAGACATGACCGAGACGGCTCTCGGGCAATAACCAACAGCAGGATCTGGATACCCATGTTGGCTCCCACATCCTCCTCGATGATCTCATCGGACGAACCACGATGTCGAGGATTCGAACAACCCCGTATACAATTCCCTTTGTCATTCGGTACGTTACATGCCCGAGACTCGATCGTCGGTATCCCAATACCTCGTTCAGTCTCGTTACCGGCAAGTCACTTTACTCGTACCGTAATGCATGATCTCGTGACCAAACACTTGGTCACTTTGAGCTCATTATGATGATGCATTACCGAGTGGGCCCAGAGATACCTCTCCGTCATACGGAGTGACAAATCCCAGTCTTGATCCGTGTCAACCCAACAGACACTTTCGGAGATACCTGTAGTGCACCTTTATAGTCACCCAGTTACGTTGTGACGTTTGGTACACCCAAAGCACTCCTACGGTATCCGGGAGTTACACGATCTCATGGTCTAAGGAAGAGATACTTGACATTGAAAAAGCTCTAGCAAAACGAACTACACGATCTTGTGCTATGCTTAGGATTGGGTCTTGTCCATCACATCATTCCCCTAATGATGTGATCCCGTTGTCAATGACATCTAATGTCCATAGTCAGGAAACCATGACTATCTGTTGACCAACGAGCTAGTCAACTAGAGGCTCACTAGGGACATGTTATGGTCTATGTATTCACACGTGTATTACGATTTCCGGATAATACAATTATAGCATGAATAAAAGACAATTATCATGAACAAGGAAATATAATAATAATGCTTTTATTATTGCCTCTAGGGCATATTTCCAACAGTCTCCCACTTGCACTAGAGTCAATAATCTAGTTACATTGTGATGAATCTAACACCCATAGAGTTCTGGTGTTGATCATGTTTTGCTCGCGAGAGAGGTTTAGTCAACGGATCTGCGACATTCAGATCCGTATGTACTTTGCAAATATCTATGTCTCCATCTTGAACATTTTCATGGATGGAGTTGAAACGACGCTTGATGTGCCTGGTCTTCTTGTGAAACCTGGGCTCCTTGGCAAGGGCAATAGCTCTAGTGTTGTCACAGAAGAGTTTGATCGGCCCCGACGCATTGGGTATGACTCCTAGGTCGGTGATGAACTCCTTCACCCAAATTGCTTCATGTGCTTCCTCTGAGGCTCCCATGTATTCCACTTCACATATAGATCCCGCCACGACGCTCTGCTTGCAGCTGCACCATCTTACTGCTCCACCATTCAACATATACACGTATCCGGTTTGTGACTTAGAGTCATCCAGATCTGTGTCGAAGCTAGCGTCGACGTAACCCTTTACGACGAGCTCTTCGTCACCTCCATAAATGAGAAACATGTCCTTCGTCCTTTTCAGGTACTTTAGGATATTCTTGACCGCTGTCCAGTGTTCCTTGCCAGGATTACTTTGGTACCTTCCTACCAAACTTACGGCAAGGTTTACATCAGGTCTGGTACACAGCATGGCATACATAATAGATCCTATGGCTGAGGCATAGGGGATGACGCTCATCTCTTCTTTATCTTTTGCCGTGGTCGGGCATTGAGCCGAGCTCAATCTCATACCTTGCAATACAGGCAAGAACCCCTTCTTGGACTGATTCATTTTGAACTTCTTCAAAATCTTATAAATGTATGTGCTTTGTGAAAGACCTATGAGGCGTCTCGATCTATCTCTATAGATCTTGATGCCTAATATATAAGCAGCTTCTCCAAGGTCCTTCATTGAAAAACACTTATTCAAGTAGGCCTTAATGCTGTCCAAGAATTCTATATCATTTCCCATCAAAAGTATGTCATCTACATATAATATGAGAAATGCTACAGAGCTCCCACTCACTTTCTTGTAAACGCAGGCTTCTCCATAAGTCTGCATAAACCCAAACGCTTTGATCATCTCATCAAAGCGAATGTTCCAACTCCGAGATGCTTGCACCAGCCCATAAATGGATCGCTGGAGCTTGCATACTTTGTTAGCATTCTTAGGATCGACAAAACCCTCCGGCTGCATCATATACAGTTCTTCCTTAAGATGCCCGTTAAGGAATGCCGTTTTGACATCCATCTGCCATATCTCATAATCATAGTATGCGGCAATTGCTAACATGATTCGGACGGACTTAAGCTTCGCTACGGGAGAGAAAGTCTCATCGTAGTCAATCCCTTGAACTTGCCGATAACCCTTAGCGACAAGTCGAGCTTTATAGATGGTGACATTACCATCCGCGTCCGTCTTCTTCTTAAAGATCCATTTGTTTTCTATCGCTCGCCGATCATCGGGCAAGTCAGTCAAAGTCCATACTTTGTTTTCATACATGGATTCTATCTCGGATTTCATGGCTTCTAGCCATTTGTTGGAATCTGGGCCCGCCATCGCTTCTTCATAGTTCGAAGGTTCACCGTTGTCTAACAACATGATTTCCAGGACAGGGTTGCCGTACCACTCTGGTGCGGAACGCGTCCTTGTGGACCTACGAAGTTCAGTAGCAACTTGATCCAAAGTACCTTGATCATCATCATTATTTTCCTCTTCAGTTGGTGTAGGCATCACAGGAACATTTTCCTGAGCTGCACTACTTTCCCGTTCAAGAGGTAGTACTTCATTGAGTTCTACTTTCCTCCCACTTACTTCTTTCGAGAGAAACTCCTTTTCCAGAAAGGATCCGTTCTTGGCAACAAAGATCTTGCCCTCGGATCTTAAGTAGAAGGTATACCCAATGGTTTCTTTAGGGTATCCTATGAAGACGCATTTTTCCGACTTGGGTTCGAGCTTTTCAGGTTGAAGTTTCTTGACATAAGCATCGCATCCCCAAACTTTTAGAAACGACAGCTTAGGTTTCTTCCCAAACCATAATTCATACGGTGTCGTCTCAATGGATTTAGACGGTGCCCTATTTAAAGTGAATGTAGCTGTCTCTAGAGCGTATCCCCAAAATGATAGTGGTAAATCGGTAAGAGACATCATAGATCGCACCATATCCAATAGAGTGCGATTACGACGTTCGGACACACCGTTTCGCTGAGGTGTTCCAGGCGGCGTGAGTTGTGAAACGATTCCACATTTTCTTAAGTGTGTACCAAATTCGTGACTTAAATATTCTCCTCCACGATCCGATCGTAAGAATTTTATCTTTCGGTCACGTTGATTCTCTACTTCATTCTGAAATTCCTTGAACTTATCAAAGGTCTCAGACTTGTGTTTCATCAAGTAGACATACCCATATCTACTCAAGTCATCTGTGAGAGTGAGAACATAACGATATCCTCCGCGAGCCTCAACACTCATTGGACCGCACACATCGATATGTATGATTTCCAACAAGTTGGTTGCTCGCTCCATTGTTCCGGAGAACGGAGTCTTGGTCATTTTGCCCATGAGGCATGGTTCGCATGTGTCAAATGATTCATAATCGAGAGACTCTAAAAGTCCATCAGCATGGAGCTTCTTCATGCGCTTGACACCAATGTGACCAAGGCGGCAGTGCCACAAGTATGTGGGACTATCGTTATCAACTTTACATCTTTTGGTATTCACGCTATGAATATGTGTAACACTACGTTCGAGATTCATTAAGAATAAACCATTGACCATCGGGGCATGACCATAAAACATATCTCTCATATAAATAGAACAACCATTATTCTCGGATTTAAATGAGTAGCCATCTCGTATCAAATGAGATCCAGATACAATGTTCATGCTCAAACTTGGCACCAAATAACAATTATTAAGGTTCAAAACTAATCCCGTAGGTAAATGTAGAGGTAGCGTGCCGACGGCGATCACATAGACTCTGGAACCATTCCCGACGCGCATCGTCACCTCGTCCTTCGCCAGTCTCCGCTTATTCCGCAGCTCCTGCTGTGAGTTACAAATATGAGAAATGGCACCGGTATCAAATACCCAGGAGTTACTACGAGTACTGGTAAGGTACACATCAATTACATGTATATCAAATATACCTTTGGTGTTGCCGGCCTTCTTATCCGCTAAGTATTTGGGGCAGTTCCGCTTCCAGTGACCCTTCCCCTTGCAATAAAAGCACTCAGTCTCAGGCTTGGGTCCATTCTTTGACTTCTTCCCGGCAACTGGCTTACCGGGCGCGGCAACATCTCTGCCGTCCTTCTTGAAGTTCTTCTTACCCTTGCCCTTCTCGAACTTAGTGGTCTTATTGACCATCAAGACTTGATGTTCTTTCTTGATTTCAACCTCTGCTGACTTCAGCATTGAAAATACTTCAGGAATGGTCTTCACCATCCCCTGCATATTGTAGTTCATCACAAAGCTCTTGTAGCTTGGTGGGAGCGACTGAAGGATTCTGTCAATGACCGCCTCATCCAGGAGGTTAATGTCCAGCTGGGACAGGCGGTTGTGCAACCCAGACATTTTGAGTATGTGCTCACTGACAGAACTATTTTCCTCCATCTTACAACTATAGAACTTGTCGGGGACTTCATATCTCTTGACCCGGGCATGAGCTTGGAAAACTAGTTTCAGCTCCTCGAACATCTCATATGCTCCGTGTTACTCAAAACGCTTTTAGAGCCCCGGTTCTAAGCTGTAAAGCATGCCGCACTGAACGAGGGAGTAATCATCAGCACGAGACTGCCAAGCATTCATAATGTCTTGGTTCTCTGGGACGGGAGCGTCACCTAGCGGTCCTTCTAGAACATATTGTTTCCTGGCAGCTATGAGGATGATCCTCAGGTTCCGGACCCAGTCCGTATAGTTGCTGCTATCATCTTTCAGCTTGGTTTTCTCTAGGAACGCGTTGAAGTTCATGTTGACATAAGCGTTGGCCATTTGATCTACAAGACATATTATGCAAAAAGTTTTAGACTAAGTTCATGATAATTAAGTTCATCTAATCAAATTATTTTAATGAACTCCCACTCAGATTAGACATCCCTCTAGTCATCTGAGTGTTACACAATCCGAGTCGACTAGGCCGTGTCCGATCATCACGTGAGACGGACTAGTCATCGTCGGTGAACATTCTCATGTCGATCGTATCTTCCATACGACTCGTGTTCGACCTTTCGGTCTCCGTGCTCCGAGGCCATGTCTGTACATGCTAGGCTCGTCAAGTTAACCCTAAGTGTTTTGCATGTGTAAAACTGTCTTACACCCATTGTATGTGAACGTAAGGATCTATCACACCCGATCATCACGTGGTGCTTCGAAACGACGAACTTTAGCAACGGTGCACAGTTAGGGGAGAACACTTCTTGAAATTTTTGTAAGGGATCATCTTATTTACTGCCGTAGTTCTAAGTAAACAAGATGCATAAACATAATATACATCACATGCAAATATATAATAGTGACATGATATGGCCAATATCATATAGCTCCTTTGATCTCCATCTTCGGGGCTCCATGATCATCTTCGTCACCGGCATGACACCATGATCTCCATCATCATGATCTCCATCATCGTGTCTTCATGAAGTTGTCACGCCAATGACTACTTCTACTTCTATGGCTAACGCGTTTAGCAATAAAGTAAAGTAATTTACATGGCGTTCTTCAATGACACGCAGGTCATACAAAAAATAAAGACAACTCCTATGGCTCCTGCCGGTTGTCATACTCATCGACATGCAAGTCGTGATTCCTATTACAAGAACATGATCTCATACATCACAATATATCATTCATCATTCATCACAACTTCTGGCCATATCACATCACATGACAATTGGTGCAAAAACAAGTTAGACGTCCTCTAATTGTTGTTGCATCTTTTACGTGGCTGCAATTGGGTTCTAGCAAGAACGTTTTCTTACCTACGAATAACCACAACGTGATCTTGTCAACTTCTATTTACCCTTCATAAGGACCCTTTTCATCGAATCCGCTTCAACTAAACTGGGAGAGACAGACACCCGCCAGCCACCTTATGCAACTAGTGCATGTTAGTCGGTGGAACCGGTCTCACGTAAGCGTACGTGTAAGGTCGGTCCGGGTCGCTTCATCCCACAATACCGCTGAAGCAAGATAATACTAGTAGCGGCAAGCAAGTTGACAAAATCTACGCCCACAACAAAATTGTGTTCTACTCGTTCAATAGAGAACTACGCATAGACCTAGCTCATGATGCCACTGTTGGGGAATGTTGCAGAAATTTAAAAAAAAATCCTACGGTTTCACCAAGATCCATCTATGAGTTCATCTAAGCAACGAGTCAAGGGAGATGCATCTACATACCACTTTGTAGATCGCGAGCGGAAGCGTTCAAAAGAACGGGGTTGAAGTAGTCGTTCTCATCGTGATCCTATCACCGGAGATCCTAGCGCCGAACGGATGGCACCTCCGTGTTCAACACACGTACGGAACGGATGACGTCTCCTCCTTCTTGATCCAGCAAGGGGAAAGGAGAGGTTGATGATGATGGCTCCAGCAGCAGCACAACGGCGTGGTGGTGGTGGAACAACAGCACTCCGGCAGGGCTTCGCCAAGCACGCGACGGAGGAGGAAGAGGTGTAGCAGGGGGAGGGGGCGCCAGGACTTCAGGGTGCGGCAGCCCCTCTCCCCCCTCCCTTTATATAGGCCCCCAGGGGGGGCGCCGGCCCTGGGAGATTCAATCTCCCAAGGGGGGGGCGGCCAAGGGGGGAGGAGTGCCCCCCAAGACATGTGGTGCGCCCCCCACCCTAGGGTTTCAACCCTAGGCGCAGGGGGTGGGCCTAGGGGGGCGCACCAGCCCACTATGGGCTGGCTCCCCTCCCACTTCAGCTCATGGGGCCCTCCGGGATGGGTGGCCCCACCCGGTGGACCCCCGGGACCCTTCCGGTGGTCCCGGTACAATACCGGGTGACCCCGAAACTTTCCCGATGGCCGAAATACCACTTCCTATATATAATTCTTTACCTCCGGACCATTCCGAAACTCCTCGTGACATCCGGGATCTCATCCGGGACTCTGAACAACATTCGGTATACTGCATACTCATATTCATACAACCCTAGCGTCACCGAACCTTGAGTGTGTAGACCCTACGGGTTCGGGAGACACGTAGACATGACCGAGACGGCTCTCGGGCAATAACCAACAGCGGGATCTGGATACCCATGTTGGCTCCCACATGCTCCTCGATGATCTCATCGGACAAACCACGATGTCGAGGATTCGAACAACCCCGTATACAATTCCCTTTGTCATTCGGTACATTACATGCCCGAGACTCGATCGTCGGTATCCCAATACCTCGTCCAGTCTCGTTACCGGCAATTCACTTTACTCGTACCGTAATGCATGATCTCGTGACCAAACACTTGGTCACTTTGAGCTCATTATGATGATGCATTACCGAGTGGGCCCAGAGATACCTCTCCGTCATACGGAGTGACAAATCCCAGTCTTGATCCGTGTCAACCCAACAGACACTTTTGGAGATACCTGTAGTGCACCTTTATAGTCACCCAGTTACGTTGTGACGTTTGGTACACCCAAAGCACTCCTACGGTATCCGGGGGTTACATGATCTCATGGTCTAAGGAAGAGATACTTGACATTGAAAAAGCTCTAGCAAAACGAACTACACGATCTTGTGCTATGCTTAGGATTGGGTCTTGTCCATCACATCATTCCCCTAATGATGTGATCCCGTTGTCAATGACATCTAATGTCCATAGTCAGGAAACCATGACTATCTGTTGACCAACGAGCTAGTCAACTAGAGGCTCACTAGGGACATGTTATGGTCTATGTATTCACATGTGTATTACGATTTCCGGATAATACAATTATAGCATGAATAAAAGACAATTATCATGAATAAGGAAATATAATAATAATGCTTTTATTATTGCCTCTAGGGCATATTTCCAACAGCTTCGTCAGGTTGTTCCCGCCAATGCTGTTGTTCATGCCGTCCCCCCAGTGCCTAGCATCACCGGCAACAAGTTCAGCGCTGTCCGACAAGGTGTCCTGCAGGGACAACCTCCGTCGACCTGTCATCGAACTTCAGTATGTGTGCTTTGTTCTTTGAAACTGAATTCAGACTTTGAATACTACTTTTATTTGAAAGAAAATATGTGCGTGATTCCACAACTTATGCCAAAATGCATAGCATAGCTTGGTATACACGAATTTCAATCTGAACGTTTTTCTCTGTGTCGTCGTCCTGCTTTCTGGTTCTCTGTTATCTGTCATCTTATATCTCTGCTTTCTGCTTTCTGGTGCCTAAACCGAACCGTCGAATCTGTAAATATGTACCAGTACCAGTTTGAACCAGGGGATGGTTGGTTGTTTATGTGTGCTGTTAATGAGTTCATTCTGCTCTCTAACTCATTGAATTTTTGGATGTCAATCAACAAGCTTCCCCTGACTGACTGATTGATTGATTGATTTTTGGCCGGTGCTAGCTTGTGTGTCTTGTCTCGGGCGAGGGAGAGGGACGATGTGCATACGGGGTTGCAGTGCAGAGGCGCCGGTGGTTTCAAGTTGCAGGGCCGGGAGGTGAGGGAGCACAATGACAACAACACTACGTCTCCCTTCTCTCTGTTATCTCTCTTTGTACTGAATTGTCCCCTCTTTGTTGCAGAAATTTCACGGCAACCAGGAGTAACAATATTTTTGGTTACTTGGGAATACGATGATGTTCTGGTGACGTGGAACATGCTGAGATTTGGACTTCAATCCTTGATTGTGCACGGGCATGCATGCTTCACACCCATGCTGCAAACAGATTTTCATTTTCGAAGAAAGTAATAATACTATAACTACAAAATTCATGTTGCAGATTTATGCTCCATGTAGTATACTGGCCCATTATAGCTTTATTCAGTTCACCGTTTGCACCATCATGTTCTGGAGTTTGAAATGTACTCCCCTTTTCTGTAGGGATTTCCGAAATGAGTAGAAGACTAATAACTTCTACGACATCAAAGATCTCTGAGATTTTAGAGTATGCACCATATTGATTTACTTATCGATTTATTCACACGTATATTGAGTTCATGGTGGAAATATATACGAGTATTTTCATTGTATGGAATTTTTTAATTACTACCAGATGGAATTTGGGAATTAGTCTTACAAAGCTTCCAAAATCACTAAAGTTATACAGCTACTACAGAACTGGTTAAAATTAGTGATGTTCTATAATATCTACATGACTAATTACAACACTGCTCATGTGATTTGGTACTTTACTATATGGTAGCTTGTTTTACCCCTGAGGTGAGCTAATGATTGGGAACTTATAGTGCCAAACTGACCTGCATATTTTGTCAAACATTTTGTTGCAGTATTTAGGATCAGCATGGAAGCTGAATTTGTCACCTGATGTTGTTTAATTGTGTGCTACTAAATTCATTGGTTGACAAGCCTTAAAACTATCTGTAATAGCATACCTTGTTTTCAACATCATTGGCTTGTTTAGAATGCTAAACTGAAGAACTGAAGTACTGAACAAAACAATACAGAAGTCAGTAAAAAGTGCTTAAGAGGAATTTTTGGTCTGCAGTCTGTACTAAAAAACTCTTGTGGTCATTCGTTTTGACCTGATCCAAGGCAAGGCCTATCAGTGTTAACTCCCAGGCTGTAAAAATTGAATTGATGATTGCATACTCTCGTGTGGATTTTTTATGTGCATGCACGGTAACCATTCATTTGTGTCTTTCATCATCAGATCAAACGGCAAGTTTATTGTCTGGTTAATTAGAGGTTTCTGTTTTGGAATGAAATTTTCTGAATTTTTGCTATCCCGCTGGTCCTTACTAATTCAGTATATACTAGAATTTGAAGTTGTGATCATCCATTGTTCTACTATGGAGACTAGGATAAATGATTGCAGTTGCAGGGCCGCCGCCGTTGCTGAACACAAACGGGGCTCGGAGCAGGCCAAACTCCGAGGTGGACCGGGCAACGGATCGTGGAGAGGTGCCCAAGGATTTTTTTTGCTTCTGTTGATTGTGCCATCCAATTGGTTTAGACTTTTCACCATTGCTAATTACTAGGGGAGTATGGGTGCCAGACCTGGTAAGTGGCCTGCACGCTACGCTCTTGCCAAATAATTTGCAACCATGCTTGCACTGAATTTTTATTTATTTCCCGATGTACCTTACAACAACTTCGTGATGTAGCACTACTTTGCACTAGCATGCACCTGCATATATAATATGGAAAATGACTGTCATTTAGAATTACTTCCAAGCTACATCGTCTATCTGAATGTCAGCCCGAAACCACTGGTTGACACACATAAAATTTTGGAAGTTGTATGTAGTCCTCCTTCTTTGAGCCAAAATTTATGTCTATGATTGATGAATCAATATTTTTTTTGTTCAAGCTGGATCCAATAGAACATGGCTTTGGTGGTAGTCAGTACATGTAGAATTTCTATCCTTCTATATGTGTACTGAAACTATTTAAGGTCACTATGTACTAAATTCATCATACTATGTGTCCACGGAAACCACTTAAGGTCAAAAGTGACAAGTAGAACCACATGCATCGTTTTGGGTAGTCTAACTTGACTCTATTACTTTTATCTCATAAATCTATGATCGGTGCTTTTTTTACGTGGAATATATTCTGGAGCGGTTGTTGGTGTTAGGGATGCATTTATATATGGGATAATTGCATTAGCTATTTCATACGATTGGCATGCAAGGATTTTTCTTCTTTAGTATAACTCTCTGTATTTTTATTGTTTCTTTTATTGTTTCCAGAATGCATTTCCACAATAGAGATGGAAAATGGGATACATCGTTGTCATCCTTCAGTGAGCAGCCGAGGAGGAGCTCCTCCATGCTGATGATGTGGAAGACAGATACCCTGTCCGTGACGCCTGGTTCTGGCCTCATATACATGTAAGTACCCGTTTGTTCACTAATAGACAGTATATAAGAAAGTGTGCCATCTGAATTTGGATCATGCCATGCACAAGACTATTCAGATTGTTTTCTTGAGGAAAGTGAGTATTCAAGTTGGTTAGATGAAAGTGTATCATCATTTTTTCATGAAAAATAATTTCGTAATACCATATTGCAGTGACTTCCTATGTCATCAGCAAATGCAGTGGAGAAGAAGCCGGTTCACCACATGATCATTTAATTTGTTATTGTTTTTTAACTATTCCCTGTTGCATGTATAACCAGAAAAAATAAAACTCCTCCTTTCGGCCCATACTAGGAGTCTAGAAGTGATACTTTTGTGAGGAGTGCTGGAACATGACTGGATCAAGCGAGACAGAGAACAATGGATGAAAGAAAGAGACCAGAAAAGGGATTCACTCCTGACCACCTCATACATATATACATGTGTAAGAGCTTGTCACCTCATACATATCTCTTGTAGCTATATAGGGCTCTTTTCGTATTCTAGGAAATTTTAAAATTATATTTTACTAGGGATGTAAGTATCAGATGCTAGATATGTGATCTAGAGATTTTAGACTTTCAGGATTCAACCATCAGATGTCTTCCTTGAATATTTCTTTATTTTTCTAGGGCAATCTGTTTTTTTTTAATCCTTGAAGCGCCATTCAGAACATATGATCGTGATTGTCAAATTCCTGTGAAATATATACCTTTGATCTCAGTTTTATAGGGAAATTAACATGATCTCATTTTTATCATGCTGACAATATATTATGTTATACCTTTGATTTTGGTAATGGTATGTTTTCCCATGATTGTTGTAATTTTGTTGTCCTACATGTGTCCGTGCGTTGGGATAGTATGAAGAAAAGTTGCAGCTATCCATACATCATTATTTATGGCAGAAGGGAAATCTACTGAATCACAGTCACATTTCCTAAAACTCTCGAATTCCAACTTAGCGGTGTTGATGACCATGATGAAACTGTGAAATATTAAGCGGTACTTTTCCATCGATTTTTTCATTCTCATCGCATCATTGATGTGACTGTGTGACTCATGTTTTGATTTCTCCCTCACCTTTTAAGTTCAAAGTAGTATTCAGCAAGTTGTTGTGTCGAATATAAATCTCTGAAACACTTGCTATATAAAGGTTCAGTTATATCATCAATAATGCCAATGCTTCTGGCTGCTGTTGCTGGCTCCTAACAGCAAAATCAAGTCTGGAAACACGTATGGTAATGGTGTAACAGAAAAAATCTGAGAGAGGTTTTGAGTATGCTTTCTTAGCTATGACATTTTGATTTAGCTTACTTTGCTAGGATACCAGAACTAGCACTCTACGAGTGAAATAATTTATTTAATATAACTGAATGTGGTGAAATGCAGTGAAAATATTGTTGATTTTGATTTAAAAATGGCTAAATTGGAGGAAAGCATTTCTGCTACATTCATCAGCAATACTGCACCATATACTATAGAAGCTTGGGCCACTAAATCAGCTGTTTCTGATGGATCTTCTTTGACTCAACAGTATCAATCTACTTCCCAGGCATGTGGTTTATTTTATTCTTCAGCTCAATGGAAAACCATGGCAAGTTCTGTTTTACCTTTAGGGTGTTGTCAAAATGATTTCAATGAGACCAATTAAGTGACTAGCCTATAGAAAAATGATGATCTGTTGTTAAAATGAAATAAAAATAGATAAACAGAAAAATGATGATCTATTGTTGATTGTCTTCAACAGAAACAAACATGTTCATAGTTTTCTTGTGTTTTTTCTTTGATGTGACTCTTTGCCTGACATGTTGATGTTACCATGTATCCCATATTGGATTTCACATAAGGAATGTCCATCCCTGAAGCACAACCTCGCGTACATGGTTAAGTGGACCAGACTAAGTCCGGAAGAAGATTGAAAGTTTCAAACGTGAGAATGACAACTACAGGAAGACTATAAGACTGTATATTCATTCTTCTTGTATAATCACTAGAAACGCCTAGGGCCATCTTTATAATGATTTTTTTCTAGACCGGAGCGCCAAGTGATTGAGTCATTCATCGCTATGGACGTGAATAGCTGACAAGGGACACCTTGATCAGAATCGCTTGATAAACCAGTCCTTCCAGAAAGATAAGCAAATCCTACCAGCAAAATCATATTACAAATAGACAGGACACAAGGCATCCCAGACCACACAAGCAAGTAAATGATCGATATAGAGGTTTGAATGATTGAGCCATACAATATGGGAATACATGCTACATGCTAAACAAATTAGATGGATCAAAGTAATGATGGTCAATAAAGACGGAAAAATCATGGCACGCAACAGACGAGTGACCGAGTATAATGAACTTTTTATAGTCATGGATTAGTCATGTGTTAAACAAGTTCTGTTCATGGATTAGTTATTATCAAGCCTGTTGTTCTTTCTATAGTCATGTGCTATTTTTTCAATTGAACACATTGAAGTTCCTATAGATTTTCATGGTTTATGCAAAATAGCTGAGCCTGGTTGTTTTATTCATACATATTCAGGATTTTTAGAGTCTAGAATTCGTCGGTTTATGTCGTGGAGAGAGCAGTAGTGTTGTCCATCTTCTGGTTTTGATATAATTACTAACATTTATTCATTTTAAAGATTAGTGTATTA
Source organism: Triticum dicoccoides (assembly GCF_002162155.2). Lineage (NCBI taxonomy): Eukaryota > Viridiplantae > Streptophyta > Magnoliopsida > Poales > Poaceae > Triticum > Triticum dicoccoides. The sequence goes on from NC_041381.1 coordinate 554,222,424, forward strand.
GTGCATGCTAACAAAACATGTACTGTCAAAGCATTGTTCCAATGTCTCTTAAAATATATTTTTTCATAGAGGGTCGTTCTGACAAGTGTGGTAGCATGCTGATCCAATAAAAGACCGGCGAAGACAAGATCAAGTTCCGCCACTTCTGCTTTGAAGAGACTGCTACCAAGCTGTACCTCAGCCTCAAGGGCAAGAATGACTCCAGTTTGGGGTTCAACATGCTGCTCGCAAATCCTAATACAATATTTGAGTCTCACCATGTTGCTTCCATTATAAAATGTGGCTTCGTGATGACAGTATTGCCAACATTGACCTCATCGAGTCCACCAAGATTAATAAGCCTGGGATCAAGGATGCAGGTCCCTATCACATTCAGGCACATATATCCTCATATGCAGTCTGATATATTCAATGGTAGATCCACCAGGTATACCATCAAGGTTAAGATCAACATGAATAACTCCATTGTGTAGGGCTAATAACTTCAGGTTTAGTGGGAGGGAAACAATTGTGTAGAATGCCCTATCGTTTGATGTGATATATGCCCAAGAGATTAGGAGTCCTTGATTGTAATATGTGCCAATTCTTAAAGAAAGCAAGGAGTGAAGTAGAAGCTTCACCATTTGAGCACCAAGGACGTATCATTGACTACAATGTTCATCAGGTTGCTTAGACGAGATATGAGCAAAAGTATTATCATTAGTAAATATTCTTTTCAAGTGAGATGAGTAGCAATACCAAGATAGATAACACTGTTAAAGTATCTTTAGAATTTTGTTGGTCATTTTTTTGAGAGAGCTGGCATTTATTTGGATATGATTTTCCATGGTGGGGAGAGATGGCGACGACGCGGGGTGAGTAGGTTGGGGGAATGAGATATGAGTGTGAGCAATGTGTTGTGAGCTGGGAGAGTGAATCGCCTTTTTTAGATAAGAAGAAAAGGAGTTGTTGATTGCTTTTTTAAGGGAAAAGCCACTGTTTGCTTCAAAGGTGAGCCATTTCGAAATTGGATGTGACCCACTCTAATAGAAGGCACGATGGTACTCACTTCGACTAAAAATGTCACATGCTATTATCTAGCAGCTAACCGATGAATATATCTTTACTTTTTCGGGTCAGAGTTTAAAACTGATGGCTTCGGATGATGCTTTGATGGATTGGACTGAGACCTCGTCGAGTTTTACACAATCAGAACTGGTGCATACAAATAACTTTTTATTTTTGTATATATTTTGCACATGATAACACAAAAGGTATATTTCTACATATATGTTTATTATTGTAGGGGATGAGAGAGATAAAGATGGATTATGTCGACGTTTAAAAACATTGACAAGGGTCCTCATGCGATGTCATTGAAAGGAGCAAAAATATCATCAAGTTTTATACACCAACATGAAAAAAAATTAAAGACCCGTGGCAACGCACGGGCATTGTACTAGATAAAGATAGAGATAATGAAGCGGTCGTACGTCGTCAGGGATTTTGCAAAAACGTCCCTATGTTGTTTGGTATTCAACCCGCAGTCCTGATTTAAGTGAATATTCTGAGAAAAACGTTTCATTTTTTTAAAAAGGACCCTAGTCAGCGTTGCCCCCCTCCCGTCACAAAGCTATGCCACTCCGGCGCATCTCGCCTGCGCAGCGGCCGCCGCCACCCCCTTCTCGTCTTCTCCTCGCCGCGGCCCGTTTGCGTCCTCCGGGCAAAGCCCCCTCGCGGATCCGGCGGCATCGGGGCCTCTGGCACGCTGGAGCTGCTCGGCTGCGAGCGGGGGCGCGGTGAGGTGGGCCAGAGAGAGCGCGGCGGACAGGAAGTCGCCGAAGGTGGCCTTGGCCGGCACGAGGGCGAGCACGCGGGCGCGTGTACGCGCTGCCTGAGCCCAGGATGGGGAGAGGCGTCGCGGCGGGCGTTGTCGTTGGCGTTCGCGCCGCCGGAGCCCAGGAATGGGGAATGGGGCGAGGCGTCGCGGCGGAGGAGGATATGGCGGCCGGCGTGCTTGCTTGGGAGGATGGAGGCCGCGGTTGTCGCCGACACCAGGAGGCAGCCCGGCCTCCTGCCTGTCGCCGTCGCCGGTCTCTCATCCTTCTCATCAGGACCACCATGGGGCGGGAAGAGGAGGAAAGGCCAGCGGCGGGGCGGGAAGAGGAGGAAAGGGCAGCGGCGGGGCGAGGCCAAGCCCCAGCCCCAGCCCCTGCCTGGGCGCTCTGAGATCCCCAGCAGCAACAAGAAGCCCAGCGCTAGGCCGGCCAGGGACAGGAAGGCTCGCCCAGCAGCGGAAGAGGGGCAAGGGCCATCGGGCCAAGAGATTGAGTTGAGGAAGCAGCAGCCGGAGAAGCCAAAGCGGGGTGGTGCGGTGGCGGTGTACGACGGGGTGCGGCGCCTGCTGCAAGCTGGACAAGGGCCCTGAGTTACCCACCCCCGACGAGGTCTTCGCCGACTGCCCCGAACACCTCCAGGTAGGTAGACTCAGTACCAATTAATAGCGGCGGCATTTCTGCTGTATCTATGAACATATGTACTACAAAAAGACTGGTTGTTGTTTGATAGATGCAAAATTTCGGTTAATATGATGGAGCATGCTGAATTGCTGGCCATGATCGCAGCTGTACAAGAGCATGATTGGCCCCGATGGATGGTGCACCAACTACGACAAGTCCAACCGAACCTGCAACATCTACGAAGGTATGATAGTCTTCATAATGAGTTCTCCTGGTTTTAGTCTTCAGCGCAGTGCACATGTGGAAGTAAACTGATGCTGTTATGGCTGATTTTTTTTGGGCGTAGTAGACCGGCCATTCTTCTGCCGGGTCAAACCGAAGGTTTTCAAAGAGTCCTTTGGCGTGCCACGCAGCAAATTCAACAGATAAGCCTGCAGGTTTGTTGGCTCTTGCTTTGTTGTTCGTGTATCTACATGTCCAGTTAGTTCTTTGCGATGCGGAGTTGATTTATCTGCTGCCTGTCATTTCCAGTGCTTGTGTGGATAACATCAAGATGGTGTATGGTCAGGACTCTCCTGAGCTTGGAAACTTCAAGCGGGTCATAAGGGAGGAAAGTAGTAAGCATGAAGCGAGCATGAACCAGGTTAAATTGTTGGATACCACAAATACTGGTACCTGGTTGATTATGGAGTGTAGAGTACTCACTCACCGAAGCAGTTGAAAACCGCAACACAAATACTGGTACCTTATTCTCACCTACTCCCTCCGTTCCGAATTACTTGTCGCACGTATGGATGTATCTAGATGTTTTTTAGTTCTAGATACATCCATTTCAGCGACGAGTAATTTGGAACGGAGGGAGTATGAATGAGTCTACATTTAAGTGAATCCTGTTCTGCTCAGAGTTGGGTTTGTTCTTTGTTTATCAAATTTTGATGGTAACAACCTCGTGTCATTCTAAGTTTGGTTCTGAATGATTACATCTTTTGGCCCTTTCTTTTCAGTTCTTCGTATGAAATACTTGGATATATAGTCCACCGAAAAGCACATGAACTCACACAAGCATGCAATCTGCTTCATTGTTCCAATGACATTCAACCAATACATGAACTCTGCCAACTGCCATCCAGCAAAGCAAGTTGTGCATGAAAAGGATGCTCTGATGTGTTCATAATCGTTGGTGAAATTTAGTGTGATAACGGTCGGTCAGGATATCATGGTAAATTTTTGTAGACATAAATCAGGATGTTAGTTCTTTTTCTCAGATCTGTAGACATAAATTTGTAATGGCCGTGCCAGCCATACATAGTGCTCCCTCTTAACCTGTCATGTGACGGCCATTAGCGATTCTTGGATCTCTTCGAGTGTTCTTCCTTTAGTTTCTAGCACTAGCCTTGCCACAAACAACACAGTAACCAGGCTCGCTGCTGAGAACAAGAAAAATGTGCCTACATGTAGAAGTAAAAACAAACTCAAGCAAAAACATTTACTGGAGAACTATTGAGTGGTAAGTGGAACCAAAGCTCATGGGAGAAATGAAGCAACATATACCTTTGTAGAAAAAGATATACAAACCTTGGCGATAACTCCTTTCCAAACATATTTTTGCTAATGGGTTTTTATTCAGCTATCACATGAGTGGGTAATGGTGGATATTCTACTTTCTTTTCAACTGTCCTACTTATGCAAGGGTTGAGCATGCTTACCTGCAGAGTTCCACTCCATAAGGAAGCTGAATGAATACGATATCACGAATAAACCAATCCAACTAACCAGGGTTACCAAGCTTCCTACTATTTCTTTCATGTCGATTGAGAATATCTTTGCCAATAAACAATGAGATGTCGTCAGTTACAAACGTTGTTCCTTGATTACCAGGAACGCGAGCATCATCTCTAATTAACTTCATGGTGATATATCATACCTCGGACATTATAAACCAAGGAACAGGTCATTCCAATCGAGTATGCCCCATAGTATGCCTATTCAGTAAGGAGTCAGAATTTACATTTCTGGAGTTCAAACATTGTTGTGCCAGCAAAAATTGCCATCTTAGACGTCTAGGTGGTGATGAACTGTGTACACAATTTTTCATTTCTACATTGGGATCACACAAAATTATTGATGTTTTAGCTACGTAATTTCTGTACCAGTATGCCATAAAGAGCCAATGTAGGAACCAATTGTGTGTACAATCCTTGTGCCTGTGATCATGAAAAGATAGAAAGTCAATACTCTGTATAGTGATAGGCACCGAACATTCTCAAATGTAAATTCAGGTCACATTTATTCAACTTTTTTTTATTTGATCTGCTTGATTGGTTGATATTTCACCCTTCAATCATGTTTATTTAATAGAGTCTCATACATGGAAGTCTGTGCTTGTGCAGTCTAGTAATTTTTGCCCCATTGCCAAATACTCCGTACTAGCTGGGAACTTTAATAACTGTGATTACCTTATATTTTGCATTCAGGCACTACTATTATCAGATAGTTAAATTTCAAATGTCCACATTGCCATTGATGCAGTTTGAGAAATACGAACTAGGTGATGAACAAATCAACTTAGTTTTGAAGGAGACAAAAATTGACGAGAAAAAAGATCAGCTAGAACTTGTAAAAACCGTGACAAGTTTCTTCCCGAAATTTCCCAATGGCTTATGTTAGTAACTTACCATCAATAGATGATTTCCAGTTCAGAATTTAAGTTGGACTGCCCCATAGAATAAACAAGTTTACGGTTACCTTAAAGTAGAATGATAGCCCAGTAAGAAAGCAGCCCACAAATGTGCCAGATGAAGACACCTAATTAAAAGAAAAATGAAGCTTTCTTCTTGGTTTAAGTGCATCAGCTCAGTATTGGAGTATCCATACCAGTAGAAGGGTTCTCCTTCCACACCTATCCACGAGAAGGGCCCCGAATAATGTGATTGGAATCTGAAATAATTATAGTTATAGAAATTGATACAGCCGGTAAGCCAGTTGCAGTTATTGACCATAATAGCTTATTCTGAACCTGAATAATGCCGATCAAGGTGGTCCCAAGTTTACCAGAAAACCCTGAAGTTTAGGGGAAGAACAATTATGCAAATTTCCTTTCGGCAGTAAAATAAAATGGCACAATCAATTAGGTAGCATTTGGATACCTGCTCATGAAAAGATATAGCTTGTATAGAAGCCTAAGGCCGCGCTTGGATTCATTGTAATCAAATATGGAGGTGTTTATTTCAAACCTGTATTTTACCGACCGCTCAGCAATTCTCGGCGGGAAACAAAATGACGAGCCGAGGTCCGTATTCTTTACATGTGTATTTGAAAAGAATACGACAAACCAAATAGAGCCTAACACGTTTATTCCTCCCAGTTGCTGAAAGACCATCAGGCCGACACCCACCTGTGCATCAAATCAAAGCTATATATATGATCATCTCTAAACTAAACATTTTTATCTGTTTGAAAAACGACATGCTACATCATCAGTTCTGAACTTCTTTCAGGATGATTGGAAATAAGATCTTTTGGTTTGGAAACGAAGTAGGTTGATGAAATTTCCTTTCGGACAACATCATGTGAGATCTCATCGCGAGAGCGAGAGGCAGCGAGAGAGAGGGGGGAGGAGTATTTTTTTCTCCCGTTGCAACGCACGGGCTCTTTTGCTAGTAATAATAAAACGGCTATTGCTCTTGGTCGTCCGTCATTGTGGCAGTTTTTCAAAAAGGTCCTTCTCTTTTCAGGAAATTGAACCCGCACTCCCTACATAAGTGGCTCTGGGGGAAAAAATCCCTTTCACGTCTCCTCTGTTTCTTCGTATGCAGACCAGCAGTGTTGGAGGCTGCCGCGGCGAACGGGGTGGGCGAGGTGGCGGAGCAGGGAGCAGGAAGTGGCGGAGCAGGGGCCCCCGCCAGCGGGGAGCAGGAGGCGCAGCGCATCCTGGCGCCGCACGGGGATTGCGAGCCCGCACCTGACGCCCAACAGCGCGGACCCCGAGGTCATGCCGGCGATGACGGAGATAATCAGGATGAGGAGGACGCCGCTGCGGCGAGCCATCCCGACGGCGACGGCGGCCATCGTACGCTCGCTCGCTTGCTGTCCACCGCTGCCAGTCCCCTCCGGCCTCTTCCGCCGTATCCTTCCCAAATCCCAATCTCCGGTGTGCTTCTCTGTCGTGATTTGGAAGGGGAAATTGCAGTCCATATCCTTCTCCAACTCCAAGCAATTGAGTGCCCGACCCGGATTTGTGTTGCCTGCTATAAGAAGAAGGGTCCTCGGTCGGAATCTCCATCAAATCAATGCCCGTCGAAATTGCAATACAATTTTCGACAAAACGTACAATGTCCCTGCCGAGTTCGCCGGAGGAACAAGAACGTCCGTCGGGCCGTCCAATGTAGCCTGCGGCCGTCGAAAGCTTTGCAAAGGTACCTCGGTGTTCTATGGTTAGAAATAGAAATTAGCGTGAGGCCAAATCTTCACATGTTGCAGTCATCCAATATATGTTTAGAACTGACAGAGTTAGATAGCAGTCAAAAATTAGACCGACAGATCAAGTGCATCTCCTACTGACTAACCTTTGCAAAGCATAGAATAGAAGAGAAAACAAGAGATGTGAAGCATTTGTATCCCTTATCAGATTGCAAATACCTGAACAATAACTACTTGTTCAGTATCGGAGCTATTTAGCTACCGCAAGTTCAGTTGTAATAAGATACTTATGGCTATATATCCTATTAGGAGTTTAGGACTGACCTTATAATCTTACATATGCCCTAGGTTGTGGATCAACGATTTTGGATTGTGCTATTTAAATATTATCTGGATAACTTCGGTAATTTGGTGGACTTTGCATATGGATTCATCATTCGTACGCTTTTGGTTCAGTTTAGCACTGCTCTTAATCATCCTGTTTCGAATCTTGCCATGTTTCAGTCATCTACATACTCTGCAATGCATCATCATGCTCTATTGGCCATCGTCTTCCGATTCTTGGTAACAGTGGTCCCGCGTTAATGTAGTAATTAACACATGCCCGCGTCTCATATTTTACTTTGCTATTGTAGTTGGTTGCATCCTAATTAGCAACCCAGAATTGAACACCAATTGCACCCTCTGTCCCATGCTTCTGAATTTCTGATATTGCTCAACATTGCTACTGCATATCCTGAAAGAAGAGGAGAGATACAAAGAGCATGCCTTGTTTGGTCTGAAGCAGCATTTCTGTTGCTTCACCTCTCTGAAGCTCATGTATGTTGTTGCTGAAAATTCAGTATAATCTCTAACAATTCTGCTTCGGGAATGAGGATATGTGTGTATTAGTTTTCAGAATGTTGTCAGCCCACCATGTATGATGTTCCCATAAATGTGCTAGGTCTGTCGGCTGTAGCTTCTACATTTGTGGGAAAAGGCCATGTTATGTTGGTAACAAACATACACATGATGGAGAATGCCATGTTATGTTCTCTAGCTCATTCAGTACTATTCTGTACCAGCAAAATCTAATCTAGCATACAAGTTTCTGAAGAGCAGTTAGACCCAAAAAAACAGTTCTGAACATATCTGCACGGTAGCTGTCCCTGAAAATAGTTCTGTGTGTTCTGTTTCGTGTAAGTATGTCATGTAGTGGCACCGAAACCTTTTGTGTTTGAATGCAAGAGGAGATATTCTGGACCAAGCAAGCATGGATCCAAATTCACTAATTCAGTAGGACAAGTGTTCTCATTAAATCCAACTAAGATTTTTAAAAATTGATATTGTACTATATTTCCGTGGCAGCAGGAGAGCTGTAGAGCTTATATGTTCGATATATTTGAGATATGAATCTCTTATTACCATTAAACATGACATATAAATATAACTTGGGAGATAAGTACTCTGTTCTTTCTTTTGGAAAGCTTGCTGAAACTTGGGAGATAAGTACGTCGTCCCGTCAGACGACGACGAGGTGCATACTCTGCTTTTTTCTATTGGCTGCAAGGGCAAATTTAAGATCTACAATTAAAGGATTCTACGGTTGAATAGAAGGAGGAACAGAAAGAATGGGGTAGCAATTTGTTCGGGGATTTCATTTTTTATGCCAACCTCTGAGATCCCCTTCTCTGCCATGGATTTGGATGCTTGCAGATTTGGATTGGGACGCAACAGAGATGAGGAAGGACAAAGCACGAACAGCTCAAGTGAGAGTAAACGGATATGAACACCACAACCCTCTCAGGTGGGATTGCCATATTCTATGCTCAGTATCATCTAATGTTTGGCCAAAGGCTCCATATATAATTTTGGGTCTGTCTAGGACACATCTAGATGTGACATAGTTATGTCACATCTAACCTGACGTCCACTATGTTTGTGGTCTATTTTTTTTTTGTCCCAGCTTTTTTTTATTTCTTGTTGCTGCGTTATTTGTGGGAGCTTAGATGTGACATCCTTAGAAAACATCTAGATGTGAATTAGACAAACTGTATAATTTTATCTTTGATTTCTAGATCGCGAACCACATGTGCCATTTGATTTCAGAGTATCTACTAATTTTTCCTGTTCTTCAGATCTTTGAGAGGTAGTTTGATTTGACACGGTTTTTGCAGGGATGTTGGCTGATCAGGATACCCAATTCTCAAACAAGCATGTTGAGATGTTCAAGATATAGAAGTTTGCCCTCCAAGCTCGACCACCAAGTTTTTTTGGTTCATGTTAAAGAGTGTCGAGAGGGTATCTGATGCAGGTCCAAGGTAAACTCTAATTTGTTTCTTTTATTTTGTTTAGGTGAACATGTCAAAGGTGCAGATGGACATGATGAAGCCATGAATTGTCGCACAGGTCACTGAGCTTCTTGGGTTCGACAAACTACCTAACTGCTATTACCTTGAATTTAGTTTTATCTGAACTAAGAGGACCACCCGTGCTTCTCTAACAAAGAATTACTCATTTGGTGTTCTTTTGCACTGTTGATTTTTGTTCAAATTGGTGTGAGTGCGACCTCTTTGTCATGTTAGATAAGCCTTTCTGTATCACATGGATGTGACCTGTAGTATGGTGTAGAAAAGTTATGAAAGGTATTCGTTGGAATTAATTTGGCAGCAATAGTTTATCAAGTTTTTGCCTAGCCACCTTTTTTTTGCCTAGGTAGCTTTTTTTAGAATTTCTGCAGCTGTACTTTGCGCATCTCCCTCATGTAGATATATATACTAGCGGACTAGCACCTAAATTATTTTACATCAAAACCGAGACGTATCTATATATGATGAAGGCATTTATTTCTTTACATTCAGCAGTACCTCTTGCTGCTATAAAGAAAGTAGAAACATGGTTGATAAATAATCAGATTGTCCTAGAAGATATTTGGAAGGTAGATTTCATGAAAACAAATGTCAGTCCTTTTTTCATCTTCTGAAAAGCTCTCTTCATTCTTTTTCTCGTCTATTCTTACTGCTTGAGAATTGTTGCAGTCCATACCATGTATCCACAGTTTCCTAAGGAGAGTGTTCCTATGCTAAAAGCTGTTGTTTTGTCTGTTAAACATATTGTAACGTGACATATTGTAACGTAGCATATAGCACCGTTAGGTTGTTAGGATCGATCTATCCTCCTGTAACCGTAGCCTTATCTCTCCCTCTCTTTCCTTGGTTCACAAGTTGTAATCCAAACCGATTGTATGCGCTATCCAGGGAGGTGCGCCCCTGTTATATAAACACGCAGCGCGTCCCTCCAACGAGGTAAGACGCTTAAGCCAATCTTCACATGGTATCAGAGCCTCCCTCTTCCTATACATCTAGCATCCATCGTTCTTCCACCCACGAGCTCGCCATGTCCTCCTCCTCCACCAGCGCTCCTCTGGCCGGCCTTAATGGTCAGGTTACAGAGAAGCTGACCCGGACGAATTACGTCCTCTGGCGGGCACAGGTCACGCCACAGCTGATCGGGGCTGGTGTCTTCGGCTATGTCGAAGGGACGATCAAAGAACCGGAGAAGTTCATCATCACCACGGACAAAGACGGCAAGGAATCAGCCTCGCCGAACCCTCTTCATCAAGTCTGGGTGCGGGAAGATCAGCAGGTATTGGCATATTTGCTGGTTAATCTTTCCAGAGAAGTTCTTGTCCAGGTGACCAACATCCACAAGGTGCACGAGCTCTGGGCTGCGGTGGCGAACATGTTCTCGTCCCAGTCCAGATCGCGTGTGAACAACATCCGTGTCGCCCTCTCCAATGCAGAGAAGGGCACACAGACGGTGGGCGCCTACTTCGCCTATATGTGTGGCCTCGCCGACGAGCTAGCAGCTGCTGGCAAGCCTCTAGATGAGGACGAACAGATCTCCTACATCATCGCCGGGCTGGGTATGGAGTACCAGCTATTGGTGTCGGCCCTCGACGCCCGCACCGACCCTGTCACGCTCGATGATCTGTTCGCTCAGATGAGCAACTTTGATCAGCGCGTGGCGATGTTCCAAGGCAGCAACGGCAGCAGCTTCAAGTCCTCCTCCAACGCTGCTGTTCGTGGTGGCCGTGGTGGCTCCCGCTACCGTGGTCCGCCGCGCGGCAAGGGCAAGGGCAGTGGCAGCGAAAACTACAGCAACAGCAACGGTGGCGGTGCCCCTCGCACTGGTGCCGGCGGACGGCCCTCCTCCAACAACAACAGGGGCCGCCGTTCCTCCTCCAAGAATCGTCCCGATGCTGTCCGCTGTCAGATATGCGGTAAGCTTGGCCACTCCGCCAAAGACTGCTGGTACAGGTTCGAGGAAGATGAAGGTGACTCCTCCCAGGACGAAAAAGTTGCTGGTGCTGCCGAAGCTTCATACGGTGTAGATACCAATTGGTACATGGATAGTGGTGCTACAAACCACATCACTAGTGAGTTGGAGAAAGTAACCATGCGGGAGAAATACCGTGGTCAAGACCAGATCCACACCGCCAGTGGAGTAGGTATGAGGATCAAACATGTTGGTCATTCAGTTGTTAAAACCCCTTATCGTCCAATTCACCTCAGAAAAATACTACATGTCCCTAGTGCATCTAAAAACCTTCTTTCCGTCCATCGAATTGCCATTGATAATCATGTATTCCTCGAGTTTCACCCCTTTTTCTTTTTGATCAAGGATCAGGCAATGAAGAAGGTTCTCTACCAAGGTAGATGCGTTCGAGGGCTTTACCCGTTGATTCGGGAGTTTAGAAGATTCAATAAGCAAGCATATGGTGTCACCAAACTCTCAGCGATGAGGTAGCACGATAGACTAGGGCATGCATCTTTTTCTTTAGTTGAACGGTTGCTTAGGAAGAATAAGCTCCCATATGTTGGAGAGCGTGATATTGAAACCATTTGTGATTCCTGTCAAAGAGCTAAAAGTCATCAGCTACCCTATCCAATTTCTACTAGTATTTCTACCAAACCTTTGCAACTCATTTTTTCTGATGTATGGGGGCCTGCCCCCAGTTCAGTTGGTAGACACACATACTATGTTAGTTTCATCGATGACTATAGCAAGTATTCCTGGATCTATCTTCTTAAGAAACGATCCGATGTGTTTCAAGTGTTTCAAAACTTCCAAGCGCTCGTTGAACGAAAGTTCGATAGCAAAATTATTGCTGTCCAATCTGATTGGGGAGGGGAATACAAAAATTAAACTCCTTTTTCCAAACTCTCGGTGTCTCTCACCAAGTGTCATGCCCTCATGCTCATCAACAGAATGGGTCTGCTGAACGCAAACACAGACACATTGTTGAGGTTGGCCTTGCCCTCTTAGCTGGCGCATCCATGCCCCTTAAATTTTGGGAGGAAGCTTTTCTAGCCGCTTTTCACATCATTAACATGCTGCCTAGTAAAGTCATCAACAATGAAACTCCAGTTGAACGATTCCTCCATACCAAACCAGACTACACATCGCTTCGTGTCTTTGGTTGCGCATGCTGGCCAAATCTTAGGCCATACAATCAGCGTAAACTTATGTTTCGCTCAACACAATGTGTTTTCTTAGGCTATAGTCCCCAACACAAGGGTGTAAAATGCCTTGATGTTCCTACTGGACGCGTCTACATATCCTGTGACGTTGTTTTTGATGAAACCAAATTTCCTTTCGCTGATCTACACCCCAATGTTGGTGCACTTCTTCGCAAAGAAATCCTTCTTCTACCTCCGAGTCTTGTTGGCAATCATGGGGAACACAACTGCAATGATCACATGACTAATCCTCCTAATACCTTGGCTGAATTGTGTGATGATGCAGACCAGCACAGCGAAGGCGATGCAGCAAACAGATTTGAAAATAATGAAGAAACAGCCCAAACAGGGCGATATTTCATGTGCAGGGACTTGGGGGACAAATCTGCTTCGGGATCCACTCCTCGTCAGGACGCCAGGCTATCCCCTTCGGGATCCACCCCATTTGCACACGTGCGGGCTGCAAGCACCAGCGACCTGCCTGACAGCGACCGCACCGACCGCTCCAGCTCGGTCACGCGGCGCGTCTCCACCAACCCGGAGCCCTCCCCGCACCAATCACCGGCTGCCACTTGGCGGTCTCCAAGTCGCTTCCCTGACTCCGTCCGCTGCTATGCGCGGCGTCCGCAAAAATCGACCAGCGCGGGCTCCCATGAGCCGACCGCTGCAGGCGATGCGGCCCTGACGCGCCCACCTGGTCCGGAATCTGGCGCCACCCCTTCTGCTCCTTGGGATGTCGCGACGCCCGGATCTTCTGTGCTTCACCGCGCCGCTCCGTCACGTCCTTCAGCCGCAGAAAATCCTGATCCAGAGGCGCCTGCTTCCTCACCAGCCTCGGGATCACCAGGGGGATCTGCTACGGATTCTCCCGGATCTTCTGCGATTACTGCTACTACAGCGCCTGCTACACCACCTCGGACACGTCTCCAAAGAGGGGTAACTCAACCTGTGAATTATAAAAAAATTCTCAAGTATGGTCTGGCATGTTCCACAGGTGAACCACAGTCTTTGCATGAGGCGCTTGGTGACACACGTTGGAAACAAGCTATGGATGAAGAATACAAGGCACTTCTGAAAAACAACACCTGGCACTTAGTTCCCCCACAACAAGGTAAAAATCTCATTGACTGTAAGTGGGTCTTTAGGATCAAAAAAAGGTCTGATGGAACTATTGATCGCTACAAAGCTCGACTCGTTGCAAAAGGCTTCAAGCAACGGTATGGTTTAGATTACGAGGACACCTTTAGTCCTGTTGTCAAAGTTGCAACTATCCGCTTGGTTTTGTCTATTGTTGTATCCAGGGGATGGACTCTCAGGAAAATAGATGTTCAGAACGCGTTCCTCCATGGTGTTCTGGAAGAGGAAATATATATGAAGCAACCTCCTGGGTTTGAAAACAAGAACACTCCCTCTCATGTCTGCAAACTTGACAAAGCACTGTATGGGCTCAAACAAGCCCCCAGGGCCTGGTACTCACGACTCAGTCAGAAAATGCAGTCACTTGGTTTTATTCCATCCAAGTCTAATACATCCTTGTTCATCTACAATAAGTTGAACACAACTATATTTGTACTTATTTATGTAGATGACATTATTGTTACCAGCTCATCTAATGATGCAGTGACAGGATTGTTAAAGGACTTGGGTGCAGAATTTGCACTTAAAGACCTAGGAGACTTGCACTTCTTCCTAGGCATTGAAGTCAAGAAACTTGGAGATGGACTGCATCTTTCTCAGGAGAAATATGCCAATGATATTGTTAAAAGAGTTGGACTGCAAGGATGTAAGCCATCACCAACCCCTTTATCTAGTACAGAAAAATTGTCTATTACAGAAGGAGAACTCCTGAATCGGGAAGATAGCACTAAATACAGAAGTCTGGTAGGTGCCCTTCAGTACTTGACAATTACTAGGCCAGATATCTCATTTGCTGTTAACAAAGTTTGCCAGTTTCTTCATGCACCTACTACAAATCATTGGACTGCTGCAAAGCGTATAGTCAGATATGTGAAAGCCACTGTGAATGTTGGTCTCACCTTTAACAAGTCTTCATCTACCCTTGTTAGTGCTTTCTCAGATTCTGATTGGGCAGGAGATATTGATGACAGACGCTCAACTGGTGGCTTTGCAATATTTTTTGGACCTAATCTCATATCTTGGTGTGCAAAGAAACATGCCACTGTCTCAAGGTCAAGCACAGAGGCAGAATATAAAGCATTAGCAAATGCTACAGCTGAGATAATCTGGGTACAGTCCATGCTTAAGGAACTTGGTATAAGACAGAGTCAAGCTCCTTGTCTTTGGTGTGACAATCTTGGTGCCACGTATTTGGTTGCTAATCCTGTCTTTCATGCAAGAACAAAACATATTGAGATAGATTTCCACTTTGTTCGAGAAAGAGTTGCTAACAAAAGATTGGAGATCCGTTTTGTTCATTCTAGAGACCAAGTTGCAGATGGGTTCACCAAGGCATTACCAACAAAGAATTTTGAAGAATTCAAGCGTAATCTCAACTTGACCAAGTTGTGATTAAGGGAGGGTGTTGAACATATTGTAACGTGACATATTGTGACGTAGCATATATCACCGGCTAGGTTGTTAGGATCGATCTATCCTCCTGTAACCGTAACCTTATCTCTCCCTCTCTTTCCTTGGTTCACAAGTTGTAATCCAAACCGATTGTATGCGCTATCCAGGGAGGTGCGCCCCTGTTATATAAACACGCAGCGCGTCCCTCCAACGAGGTAAGACGCTTAAGCCAATCTTCACATTGTCCTTGCAGATTTTTGTTCTATGGGATTTGTGCAGTCTAAATATTATTGTATTTAGATTTCTGGAAGGACGCAAAAGTCATACTGGGCTTCCTGTGTATACTGATTTCTAAATGATGCAATAGTATTTGTGCGGTAGGGAAGTGTCATTTCCTGTGTTTACCGATTGGCATCACCCTCTTAAGAGATCTAACCCTTGTCACCGTAAGGAAAAAGCAAAGAGTATTATGACGCATAAAGTTTGAATTCAGAGAAACATATGCTGAAGAACACCAGAATTAGTCTTCATGAACCATCGTCGCCTTGTTGATGATGCTTCACATGTAAGTTTTCTGGTCCTTTGGCAAGGTATTCTAATTATTCAGAAGTGATGTCAAATGGTACGTACCATTTTTTATTTTAATTTTCTTGAATTGTTAAGTTGAGAACGGATGCTTGCATTTCCATTTGGGAAAAAGAGAGGAGAAAGTGATAGATTGGAGTTTTGGCGGAACATTATTACTGTCTAGAAAATTCATGCCAACAGGGCCAATGGTTCAACATATAAATCTGTTTGAAGTAAAGTCTTTTGTAACTCCAGTCTCAGTACTACCTTGTCGATTTATACTTGACCAGAGGGCAAAATCCAAAGCAAAACTCTACACATGCCTGCCCATCCGGCGCATGGCTGTGATTTGAGCAATTTTAGGCCATTAAGCATGCAGCCCCTGCCCAAAAGGAGCAACTGCATTTTGTCTATAATGCATGTTTGACTTAAATCTGAAATTCCCGTTTCTCTTTTTTGCAGAGAGCTCACAAATTAAACAACCTATGAAATGGCCAGAAGGGACCGGATATCCTACTTGGTATGTGGTTTTAGAAGCGCCTTAGGTTCCAGCTTGTTGTGCATTTTATGATTTATCACTGCTATACTGTTAACTACTTAACTTGATACTGAAATATTGGAGCCGTAGCATTTGCAGAGGAATTCCGAACAGGCTTCATCAATTCAGTAATGGCGTATGTAGAAACATCTATGACTTCACTAGAGAGTGGATTTGCACTCGAGGAGCAGCTCGAGCAGCTTTGCGCACATGCCTAGACCTACTTTCCTGTCGGTGCTGTTGATATGTGTGTTGTTCTGTATCATTCTTTACCTCTAGCGTGTGATGTAATCCATTTTCAAACTTTTTCACCAGTGGAAGTATATATTTTACGAGCTGAATCAATAGATGTTCATAGAGCTTATTTTCATGTAAAAGCGCATGCACATTCTCAGCAAAAACAAGAAAGTGTGTGTGTACTCTTGGTCTCACTATTTTATCTTTTTGCTGGACATTTTACATCTCTTTTTATTACTAAGCCTTTTATTTTCTACTATTTCTGCTTCCTGTTCTGAGGTCAGCTGAAACAAGAACACGAGGTACATCATTTTGCTTTTAACCTCACGCAATTAAGGGAATTTCTTTCTTTCTTTAAGCATCATCAGATTTTCGCCTTTTGTTTCAAGAATATGGTCCTTGGTACTTTTGATTGTGTACGTTAATAATGTTTTGCTACTTGCAAAGTTGTTTAAGTGGTGAATTGTTTTTCAGGTTTCTAAGCATTTTTCTTTTGTATCCGTTGCAACGCACGGACATTTGTGCCAGTAAAAATATAATAATACAATATTATCGTCTGTAGGGCAATATTTCCAACAAAAATATTAACCGGTGATGGTGGTCTATGGCTAGACATTATTAAGAAAAAAATATGTCCAATGGGACTCGATCTCAAAGGCCACTTACCGTAACGGATCACAGTTTTCGTAATCAATTACAAAGATCTGCATCTTCTTCGTACTGGAGCTATCCATTTGGTGAGGAACCACATATCGACGATGTTTTGACTTGACCCGGCAGAACCCATTAGGATTTGAGTTCCCTCGCCTGTTTGCAATCTGAGGGACCTGCACGCGCTCGTTAGTGATAACTGGCAAAACGGACAGCGGTTTCCATGCTTTCGTAGCTACCTTGGGACCCAAGAACTGATAGAATGGGATCGGCTGAAATTGATGCTTCAGGGATATTCTACCTCCATAGAGCCGGATTCTTTCGGATGGAAACTAAAAGCTTCTAGACAGCTCACAAACTAAAACCACGACGAGTAAATCGAAACGGAGGGAGTAGCTCCCTCTACCAAGCCATTCATCAATGCGTGGCTCCTTTTCAGGCTATGGATATCTCGAAAGCCAGAATCCGGCCGCCCTCCACCCCCGTGGCCCCAGCCCCTCCGGTGGCCGACGGGATAATCCGTGGACGCACACGGTCTCGCACGGCGGCCCTCCGCGCTCAAAGCGCTTCCCGTGTCCTGGGGTCAAGCAGCCCCCCGATGGGGGCTTAGATGCGGGCCCTTGTCTGGGACATCCGCGGCTTCGGCCATGATGGTCGTCGCCGCCAACTCATTGAGTACATCCGGGACGAACACATTGACATCGTGGCCATACAGGAAACCCTGCGCTCTGAGTTCGCCCTTCAGGAGCTTGAACACTTAGCCCCCACCTCTTCGCTTGGCACTGGCTCCCTTCTAGTGGGACCTCAGGCCACTCTGGTGGCATCCTCTTAGGGGTAAAGGATGCCACCTTTGAGGTGGGTGGCATGGATAGGGGTGAATTCTTCGTTAGTATGGAGATCTTCGAGCGTGCCCTGAACTTCAAATGGGAGGTCATTATTGTTTACGGACCGGCGGATCACTGCCGCTCCCCGGCCTTCTTAGCTGAACTGCAGCTGAAGATCTCTAACTTCCTCCTCCCAGTTCTCGTGGGCGGCGACTTTAATCTCATCCGATCCCCGGATGAGAAGAATAATTCCCGGATTAATTATCCCCGGATGCAATTATTCAACGATTGGATCGCGGAGCTGGGGCTCCGCGAGCTTGACCGGACGGGTGCCAGGTTCACCTGGGCGAACCGGCAATCTATCCCGACACAATCCGTTTTGGATCATGTCCTAGTTTCCCCTGAGTGGGAATTGCGTTGCCCCCTGGCATCGCTCCGGGCTGTCACTCGGATCGGCTCTGACCATGTCCCCCTCCTCCTCTCCACCGCCGACGAGCGAACCCCCACCCCGCCGCGGTTCCGGTTCAAGCCCTTCTGGCTCAATCAGACCGGCTTCCGGGAGGCCGTCGTCGCTCGCTGGATTTTTGCCCGATCTGCGCCCCATCGCTCCATGTCCGCTGTCGACTCGTGGCACTTCTGTGCCAAGCTTTCCCGCCAATTCATGAAGGGGTTGGGGGCCAACCTTGGCCGAGACCTTAGAGAGCGCAAAAAGGCCCTCTTGCTGGCTATCCAAGCCCTAGACGCCCGCGCTGACTCGACCGGGATCTCCTCTGATGAGTGGATGTTGCGCTACGACCTAGAAGACCAGCTCTCCACCATTCACACTGATGAAGAGTCCTACTGGCGCCTGCGCGGTACCCAGAGGTGGGTGCTTCGGGGCGATGCCAACACCGCTTATTTTCAGGCGGTGGCGAACGGCCGGCGCCGTCGCAACTCCATCCATTACCTGTAGGATGGAGACACGCCTATCGTTCTCCCCTCGGCCATCCGCTTCCATGTTGATGGCTTCTATAAAGCCCTATTTACCCCCACCCCGCGAGGTGGGGCTAGTCTCGCCCCCGACATTTGGTCGGGTGCACAATTGGTCTCGGCTGAGGCTAATGCGGCTTTAGTTGCCCCCTTTGACGAGGACGAGGTCCTCGCTGCCATTAAGGGGATGAACCCCTCCTCGGCCCCGGGTCCAGACGGCCTGCCCGTGTCGTTCTTCAAGACGTTCTGGCCTACCATCAAGCTTGAGGTCATGGCTCTTTTTGAGGAATTCTACTCGGGCTCCATGGACCTTGGGCGCCTCAACTATGGGATTGTGACCCTCATCCCCAAGGTCCCGGGCGCCTCCGACATTCGCCAGTTCCGCCCTATCACAGTGATTAATGTGATTTTACGGATCTTGGCCAAAGGGTACGCCAATAGGGTGACCCTCCTCGCTGACACAATTACCCATCCGAACCAATCCGCCTTCATACAAGGCCGATTTATTCTCGATGGGGTGTTAGTGTTTCACGAAGTCCTCCACGAGGTCCACCTAAAATGCCATCGGGCGGTCTTTCTAAAGCTGGACTTCCACAAAGCCTACGACACGGTGCACTGGCCATTCCTGCGGGAAGTATTGCTCCGCAAGGGCTTCGACGACTGTTGGGTGACCCGCGTCATGCAGCTTGTCTCTTGTGGTCGGACCGCGATGAACATCAACGGTGACATTGGGCCCTACTTCCCCACCCTTTGCGAGGTCCGTCAGGGGGACCCCTTCTCGTCTTTCTTGTTCAACATGGTGGTGGATGCCCTGGCCTCCATCTTGGATAAGGCCAAGGCTGCTGGACATATCCGTGGCCTTGTCCCCCACCTAGTTGGAGGGGGAGGAGTCTCCCTTCTCCAATATGCGGATGATACCATTATAATGGTAGAGGGATCCGCCCTTGAGATCTCTAACCTGAAGTTCCTCCTCTTGTGCTTTCAACAAATGTCGGGACTCACCATCAACTTTGATAAGAGCGAAGTGATGGTACTCGGCTACCCCTTAGAGGACGCATAGGCTATTGCTAACCGCCTAAATTGTCGGCTGGGCTCTTTTCCCACGACCTATCTGGGGATCCCCATTAGTGATCCTTATCAACTCTTCGCTTGCTAGCCTCCTTTGGTTCCTCATGAGCTTTTATAGCCTTCATGAAACCCTTCATCAGGAGGTCGCCAAATACCAATCTAGATTCTTCTGGGCTGGGGAGGAGGGTAAGCAGAAATACCACATGGTCAGCTGGCCAGATATTTGCAAACCCAAGGACCAAGGCGGTCTAGGGATTTTGTCCTCCGGGCGCATGAACATCGCCCTCTTGACCCGTTCGCTCTGGCGCATTGCCAATGGGGATGGAGGTCTCTGGCTTACTATCATCCAGAACAAGTACCTGCGTGGGCAGCCTCTCGCATTCTGCCAACGCTCAGGCGGCTCCCAGTTTTGGCAGGCCGTCGTCCAGCTGCTGCCTGTACTGCGCATTGGCACATCCATCTCGGTGGGCACTGGGTCCTCGACCCTGTTTTGGCTGGATAGGTGGCTTGGTGACACCCCCTAGCCGCGCGTTTCCCAGTGCTCTTCGACATTGTCGTTGACCCTCGGGTCTCTATCGAGACGGCCCTTATTGACTTAGGGCGCCTCGCGTTCCGCCGCCCTTTGGTCCTGCTGAGGTGGCAGCCTGGGATGCCCTCCTCCAGGACGTCGCCCTCCTCCCTATGGACGTGGCCGACTCTCCGGACGTCATCTCTTGGCGTCTGGAACCCTCCGGTTGCTTCTCCACCAAATCCCTCTACGCGGCTATAGCCCCATCGACGGCCCCAGAGCCCTTCAGTTTGATTTGGGACATCCGCCTCCCCTTAAAGATTCGGATCTTCCTTTGGCAATGGATCCGCCGCCGCCTTCCGTCCGGCGTTGAGGTCCTTAAGCGCCATGGTCCTGGAGATGGGATGTGCCCTATGTGTGGCACGGTAGAGGATGCCAACCACATCTTCTTCTTGTGCTACACGGCACAGTTCCTTTGGTCTTGTTTCCACGAAACGGTAGGGGGACAGTGGTGCAACACCAACTTCCCTGACCTGCTTGCGGAAATTCAGGCCGCCCCCCCTCGCTACAGACATATTAGATGGCTGTGCGTTGGGGTCCTCACCTGGACGTTGTGGACTGTTCGCAATAAGCTTGTCATTCAGAAGGTGCCTCTTCGGCGTGCTACTGACTCCATCTTTAAAATGTGTGGTTACTTGCAGCTCTGGCGGCCGCTTAGCCGCCCTCAGGACCGGGACGCCATCAGCACCCTCCTCGCCGACCTTCGATCGATGGCCTTCCGCTTGGCGCCTCCGCTCCCGCCGCCACCCCCGGAGCCCGACTAGATGTTGTGTCTCTCCCGGCGTGTGTGCCTTTTTGTGTGTTTTCAGGGCTTGTTGAGCTGTGCCCTCAGCATTAACCCTTGGAGTACTTATTTGTCTGGACCGGGTGCGTGTGTTATCTGTGTGTGTGTTTGAACCTTGTTGGATGTTGGCTTGGGCATTGGCTTTATAATATAAAACGGGGCGAGAGCCTTTTTCGATAAAGCCAGAATCCCCACAAAATTTAAGATCTCCCTTTGGCAGCTTATTCACGACCGGCTTCCTTCGGGTACGGAGGTGCAGAAAAGAACGGCCCGGGTGACAGCTGTTGTCCGCTCTGTGGGATCATGGAAGACGTAAATCACATCTTTTTTAAGTGCGTCATGGCACAATTCCTTTGGGGATGTGTCCGTGATGTTGCTAAGTGCAGCTGGGCACCCATCTTCATTGCCCATTTCCATACCCTTCCTACTAGGTTGTCGGGTCACTCACGTACGTCGAATTGTCTGGCTTTTATTTGCTGCTACGACCTCGGCCTTATGGCATGTTCACAACAAAGTGTTAATGTAAGGCATCTTTGTTAAGCATCCCACTGATGTGCTTTATAAAAAAGGACACCGCTAGGCATCAGGCTACTGGTAATTGAATCCTATCAGACCATTTGTTAGCCGTTGGATCGGAAGCAGCACATACATTGGATCTGCTACTTAGTCCACGCGAGAGATTAGTGGAATGAATCGCTAATTTGGTGGGATTGCTTCTGCATAGCATGATGACTGCATTCGTTTTCTATGGTAATTATTTGAGCGCTAATACTGCTAGTTCATCAATCGAGGGGTGGTGGAGATGTCGGGCACACCCAACAGCCTCCTTCTAAGCTGGTTATGCAATGAGAGCTGCTATACGTACGATCAAATTCTGTAGGATCTGTGTACGATAAGACTCATCTGATGTGGTGGGCCAAGACCTCAAGAAACGGGCTTGTCTTTTGTTGTACAAATCGTATGCCAGTTGATCGTACGTGAGGCAGTTTCGTTATGCAATGCCGGATATGGCGGGCACCACGCACCACCACCTATTATAGGGATGTCGTACCGACGAACTCATTGGACGGAACTGGGCCGTGCCGTGGATGGTGTGGTCGGCAATGAGGTGGGAAGGAAGCACGGTGTGCAGCTGGTTGAATCTGGGCGGAGCGATGTTGATGGAGAGCTCGCGGCGTGCACGAGGGAGAGATGAGACGAGAGGGAGGGGAATGGGAGAGACGGAACGGAAACATACGAGAGAGATGATGGATATGCGATCAGCCAATCAAGCATGCGTGATGCACGGGTGGTTAGCAACGGTTGGGAGTAATTAAAGATTAGTGTTTAATTTCTCCACCGTCGGAATCGACGGATATAGGGTGTTCTGATGTTGGCTTTTTACCAGACTATAGATTAGAAGTGTTTTCCTATATATATAAAATGAAGGGCAACGCTAATGCCCACACATGTGGTGGGAGCCAAACTCGCCCACACGCCCTATAACATACAGACTACGTCATGTCATCGCATGCATGCATGTGAAAATCTTTTTAGATTTTCAGTTTTTAAAATGTTTTATTTCTTAAATGAAAAAAAATCCGATTGAAGATACATTTTCACCATTAAATCCCTCGCGACGAGATCTTCGAAACTAGATCTCATGTCAATATATTTTGACTAATTTTTTTGGGTTAAAAATTGCCATGTCTATTGCACATGAATTGCCATGATATTTACAGTAAAGTTGTCATGTTATGTTTCAGCTATTTTTCTTCTATATTAAAAAGTAAATTTTGACATATTATAAAACGGAGAATTAAAAAACTAGACTTGCCATGCACCATAAACTAAAATTGACATGATACATGCACTTAAAATTGTCATGGTTCATGCAAAAAAATGCATGGTCAAAATACTAGAATTGCCATCGTCGAAAACTAAAATTGTCATGATCTACAAACTAAAATTGCCACATGACAACTTTAGTTTAAGCACCATAACAACTACAGTGTAAAGATCATGGCAACTTTTGGGCATTTTTTTTCGTCGAAACATATCAACATGGGGTCTAGTTTTGAAGATCTCGTCGAGACGGATTTAATGGTGAAAACGGATTTTTAATTCGCTTTTTTAATTAGAAGATAAAATATTTTTAAGCCGAAAACCAAAAAGATTTCTGCTGATGTCATATACATGGCAAAATGAGTGGTGGCGGAGGCGTGTGGGCGATGTGCAAACGCCCACACGCCTCCATCATCACTCATTTTGCCACGTATGAACAGATGACATCAGCAGAATTTTTTTGGGTTTTCGGCTTAAAAATGTTTTATCTTCTAATTAAAAAAGTGAATTAAAAATCTGTTTTCATCATTAAATCCGTCTCGACGAGATCTTCAAAACTAGACCCCATGTTGATATGTTTTGACGAATTTTTTTTTTGCCCAAAAGTTGCGATGATGTTTACACTGTAGTTGCCATAGTGCTTAAACTAAAGTTGCCATGTGACAATTTTAGTTTGTAGATCATTGCAATTTTTAGTTTTTCGATGATGGCAATTTTAGTACTTTGACCATGAAAATATTTTTTTTGTATGAACCATGGCAAATTTAAGTGCATATATCATGACAATTTTAATTTATGATTATGATGCATGGCAAGTCTAGTTTCTTAATTCCTTGTTTTATAATATGTCAAAATTACTTTCAAATATAGAAGAGACTAGCCGAAACATATCATGGCAACTTCAGTGTAAATATCATGTCAATTCATGTGCAACAGACACGACAACTTTTAACCCAAAAAAAATTTCGTCGAAATATATTGATATGAGATCTAGTTTCGAAGATCTCGTCACGAGGGATTTAATGGTGAAAATGGATCTTCAATCAGATTTTTTATTTAAGAGATAAAACATTTTAAAAACAGAAAATCCAAAAAAAAATCCACATGCATGTGGTGACATGGCGTAGTCTATGTGCTATATGGCGTGTGGGTGGGTTTAACTCCCACCACACGTGTGGGCGTTAGCGTTGTCCAAATGAAAACACTAAGAGCATCTCCAGCCGCGGCCCCAGGGAGACCTCCCCAGGCGATTTTTTCACACCGGCGCCGAAAAAATGGCCCAGTCGTGCCCCCAGGAACTCGATTTTCGCCGGCCTGGGCCGAAAAATAGCGCCGGCGGACCCAGGCTGAACCCGACGCATCGGGGAGCACCCGGGGGCGCCGGGCGAGCGTTTTTGGCGTGAAAAAGCCATGGGCCAGCCGCGTCAGCGACACCGCCTCGTCTTCCCCCAACGCCTCTGTTTCCCGCGGGGAGTCAATGGCAAGGCTGCCCGCCGGTCAGCTTTGCCATTGATTCCTCTCACGGGCGGCGCGTCACGTTACGGCGTGCCGACGCCTCCCCTCCCTCGAACACGTACACACGGGCGCGGCGCGGCTATATATGGCCTCGCTCGCCTCTGAGCGCTACCTCTCCCGAGCGCCGCCGTCGAGCCCTCCCCCAGCCCTTCCTCTCCCTCTCCCGTGAGTCGCCGTCCAGCCCCTACATCTCCATCCCCTTTCCCGATGGCCGAGCGTTCCCCCGAAGACGAGGTAGCGGCCAACGGCTTCGGCTGTCACACGCTCCACTAACAGGAGTCGTGGCTCCTGTTCCAGGCGAACATCTCGGCGCCGCCGGACATGCGCGCCGGGCCGACGGGCTAGAGGCTCAGCAACGGGGGAGTACCCATTCCCCCGTTGCCCGACGCCGTGGCTAAACCCTCCTACTTCGTCGACGAGGTCGAGGTCGTGCGCGCCTCCCTCACCGACGCCCAGCTCTCCCTCCCCCAGTACGCCGCCGACAACCACGCGGCTTGGGCGGCGTACTTCGAGCGCCGTCAGCAGCAGCGACGGGCGTCCACCAACGGCGCGGCGGTCGTCGGCGGCGAGGGACGCCACCTGTGGTGGGGCGTGCTACCTCTTGAGCATTGCGTTGGATTTCCTCGAAGAGAAAAGGATGATGCAGTAAAGTAGCGTAAGTATTTCCCTCAGTTTTTGAGAACCAAGGTATCAATCCAGTAGGAGATCATGCACGAGTCCCTCATACCTACATAAAACGATAGCTACTCGCAACCAAGGCGATTAGGGATTGTCAATCCCTTCATGGTCACTTATGAGGGTGAGATCTGATAGAGATGATAAATAATATTTTTGGTATTTTTGATATAGAGATGCAAAGTAAAAAGGAAAAGGAAAAGTAAAAACAAAGCAAGTAATAAAGTAATAGAGATTGATATGATGAGAATAGACCCGGGGGCCATAGGTTTCACGAGTGGCTTCTCTCAAGAGCATAAGTATTCTACGGTGGGTGAACAAATTACTCTTGAGCAATTGATAGAAAAGCGAATAATTATGAGGTTATCTAGGTATGATCATGTATATAGGCATCACGTCCGAGACAAGTAGATCGAAACGATTCTGCATCTACTACTATTACTCCACTCATCGACCGCTATCCAGCATGCATCTAGAGTATTAAGTTAAAAAAAGAGTAACGCATTAAGCAACATGACATGATGTAGAGGGATAAATTCATGCAATATGATAAAAAAACATCTTGTTATCCTCGATGGCAACAATACAATACGTGCCTTGCAACCCTTTCTGTCACTGGATAAGGACACCGCAAGATTGAACCCAAAGCTAAACACTTCTCCCATTGCAAGAACTACCAATCTAGTTGGCCAAACCAAACGGATAATTCGAAGAGACTTGCAAAGATAACTCAATCATACATAAAAGAATTCAGAGAAGAATCAAATATTGTTCATAGATAAGCTGGATCATAAACCCATAATTCATCAGTCTCAACAAACACACCACAAAAAGAAGATTACATCGAATAGATCTCCACAAGAGAAGGGGAGAACATTGTATTGAGATCCAAAAAGAGAGAAGAAGCCATCTAGCTACTAGCTATGGACCCGAAGGTCTGAAGTAAACTACTCACACTTCATCGGAGAGGCTATGGTGTTGTTGTAGAAGCCCTCCGTGGTAGATGCCCTCTCCGGCGGAGCTCCGGAACAGGCCCCAAGATGGGATCTTATGGATACAGAAAGTTGTGGCGGTGGAATTAGGTTTTTGGCTCTGTATTTGATCTGACGGGGGTACGTAGGTATATATAGGAGGAAGGAGTACGTCGGTGGAGCAACAGGGGGCCCACGAGGCAGGGGGCGCGCCCAGGGGGGCGCCCCCCACCCTCGTGACCTCCACGGCTGTTCCTTGGAGCAGGGTCCAAGTCTCCTGGATCACATTAGGTGAGAAAATCACGTTCCCGAAGGTTTTATTCCGTTTGGACTCCGTTTGATATTCTGTTTCTTCAAAATACTGAAATAGGCAAAAAACAACAATTCTAGGCTGGGCCTCCGGTTAATAGGTTAGTCCCAAAAATAGTATAAAAGTGGAAAATAAAGCCCAATATAGTCCAAAACAATAGACAAAGTAGCATGGAGCAATCAAAAATTATAGATACGTTGGAGACGTATCAGGCATCCCCAAGCTTAATTCCTGCTCGTCCTCGAGTAGGTAAATGATAAAAAAGAATTTTTGATGCAGAGTGATACTTTGGCACAATTTCAATGTGAATCTTCTTAATTATGGCATGAATATTCAGATCCGAAAGATTCAAGACAAAAGTTCATATTAACATAAAGGTAATAATACTTCAAGCATACAAATTAAAGCAATCATGTCTTTTCAAAATAGCATGGTTAAAGAAAGTTATCCCTACAAAATCATATAGTCTGGCTAAGCTCTAACTTCATTACACAAAGTCTTTAATCATGCACAACCCCGATGACGAGCCAAGCAATTGTTTCACACTTTAGAAATCTCAAACTTTTTCAACTTTCATGCAATACATGAGCGTGAGCCATGGACATAGCACTATAGGTGGAATAGAATGGTGGTTGTGGAGAAGACAAAAAGGAGAAGATAGTCTCACATCAACTAGGCGTATCAACGGGTTATGGAGATGCCCATCAATAAATATCAATGTGAGTGAGTAGGGATTGCCATGCAACGGATGCACTAGAGCTATAAATATGTGAAAGCTCAACAAAATAAACTAAGTGGGTGTGCATCCAACTTGCTTGCTCACGAAGACCTAGGGAACTTTTGAGGAAGCCCATCATTGGAACATACAAGTCAAGTTCTATAATGAAAAATTCCCACTAGTATATGAAAGTGACAACATATGAGACTCTCTATCATGAAGATCATGGTGCTACTTTGAAGCACAAGTGTGGAAACAGGATAGTAGCATTGTCCCTTCTCTCTTTTTCTCTCATATTTTTTTTATTTGGGCCTTTTCTCCTTTTTTTGGCCACTCTTTTTTTTCGTCCGGAGTCTCATCCCGACTTATGGGGGAATCATAGTCTCCATCATCCTTTCCTCACTGGGACAATGCTCTAATAATGATGATCATCACACTTTTATTTTTCTTATAACTCAACAATTACAACTCGATACTTAGAACAAAATATGACTCTATATGAATGCCTCCGGCGGTGTAACGGGATATGCAATGAATCATGAGCGACATGTATGAAAATTATGAAGGTGGCCTAGCCACAAATACAATGTCAACTACATGTTCATGCAAAAAGCAATATGACAAAAGTAATATGTGCCATATGAACGGAACGGTGGAAAGTTGCATGGCAATATATCTCGGAATGGCTATGGAAATGCCATGATAGGTAGGTATGGTGGCTGTTTTGAGGAAGGTATATGGTGGGTGTATGATACCGGCGAAAAGTGCGCGGTATTAGAGAGGCCAACAATGATGGAAGGGTGAGAGTGCGTATAATTCATGGACTCAACATTAATCAAAAGAACTCATGCATTTATTGCAAAAATTTAGAAGTCATCAAAAACCAAAGCACTACACGCATGCTCCTAGGGGGATAGATTGGTAGGAAAAGACCGTCGCTCGTCCCCGACTGCCACTCATAAGGAAGACAATCAATAAATAAAACTGTGCTCTGACTTTATCACAAAGCGGTTCACCATATGTGCATGCTACGGGAATCACAAACTTCAACTCAAGTATTCTTTAAATTCATAATCACCCCAACTAGCATTCCTTTGATATTATCACTTCCATATCTCAAAACAATTATCAAGCATCAAACTTATCTTAGTATTCAACGCACTCAAAAGAAAGTTTCACAAATCTTGAATACCAAGTATATTATCTTTAAGCAAATTACCATGCTATTAACAACTCTCAAAATAATCTAAGTGAAGCATGAGAGATCAATAGTTTCTTTAAAACAAATCCACCACCGTTCTCTAAAAGATCTAAGTGAAGCACTAGAGCAAAAATTATTACGCTCAAAAAGGTTCAAGTGAAGCACTTATGAGCAAAACTATCAAGCTCAAAAGATATAAGTGAAGCACATAGAGTATTCTAGAAAATTCTAAATCATGTATGGCTCTCTCAAAAGGTGTCTACAGCAAGGATGATTTTGGTAAACAAACAAGCAAAGACGCAAATAATACAAGACACTCCAAGCAAAATACATGACATGTGTGAATAAAAATATAGCTCCAAGTAAATTACCGATGGAAGTAGACGAAAGAGGGGATGCCTTCCGGGGCATCCCCAAGCTTTGACTATTTGGTGTCCTTGGATTATCTTGGGGGTGCCATGGGCATCCCCAAGCTTAGGCTCTTGCCACTCTTTTTTCCATAATCCATCAAAAGAATTCACCCAAAACTTGAAAACTTCACAACACAAAACTCAATAGAAATCGCGTGAGCTCCGTTAGTGAAAGAAAACAAAAGACTACTTTAAGATACTGTAATGAACTCATTATTTATTTATATTGGTGTTAAACCTACTGTATTCCAACTTCATTATGGTTTATAAACTAATTTATTAGCCATAGATGCATTGAAATAAGCAAACAACACACGAAAAACAGAATCTGTCAAAAACAGAACAGTCTGTAGCAATCTGTAACTAACGCAAACTTCTGGAACTCTAAAAATTCTACCAGAATAGGAAATACTGGAAAATTCGTTTATTGATCAGCATCAAAAAGAATCAATGCAAACGCACGTTTCTGTGATTTATTGAATTTTGTTTCGTGAGCGCAAAGTTTCTGTTTTTCAGCAGAATCAAATCAACTATCATCATAGCTCATCCTATAGGTTCTACTTGGCACAAACACTAATTAAAACATAAAACCACATCTAAACAGAAAGTAGATGGATTATTTATTCCTAAACAGAAGCAAAAACAAAAAAACACAAAATAAAATTGGGTTGCCTCCCAACAAGCGCTATCGTTTAACGCCCTTAGCTAGGCATAAAAGCAAGGATAGATCTAGGTTTTGCCATCTTTGGTAGGCGATCCATAAGTGGCTCTCATGATAGATTAATATGGTAATTTTATTTTCTTTCTAGGGAAGTGTTCCATACCCTTTCTCAAGGGAAATTGGAATCTAATATTCCCTTCCTTCATATCATTAATCGCACCAATCGTTCTAAGGAAAGGTCTACCAAAAATAATAGGACATGAAGGATTGCAATCTATATCAAGAACGATAAAATCTACGGGCACATAATTCCTATTTGCAACAATAAGAACATTATTAGTTCTTCCCATAGGCTTTTTAATAGTGGAATCCGCAAGATGCAAGTTTAGAGAGCAATCTTCAAAGTCACGGAAATCTAGCAAATCACACAAAGTTTTGGGAATAGTGGAGACACTAGCACCTAAATCACACAAGGCATGAAACTCATAATCTTTAATTTTAACTTTAATAGTAGGTTCCCACTCATCATAGAGTTTTCTAGGGATAGAAACTTTCAGCTCAAGTTTTTCTTCATACGATTGCATCAAGGCATCAACAATGTGTTCGGTAAAGGCCTTATTTTGACTATAAGCATGAGGAGAATCTAGCACGGATTGCAACAAGGAAATACAACCAATCAAAGATCAATTTTCATAATTAAATTCCTTGAGATCCAAAATAGTGGGTTTAGCAACATCAAGATTTTTATTTCTTTCAATCCCACTTTCATCAATTTCATCATCAAGATCTAGAAACTCCGAATTCTTAGAACGCCTTCTAGGTAAAGGAAGATCATATTCAGTTTCATCAATATTCATATTGCAAAACAAATATTTAATAGGGGACGCATCAATAACTTTTAGATCTTCATCTTGATTTTCATAGGAATCGGAAGAACATGCTTTAATAAAGGCATCTTTGGAAGCACGCATCCTAGCGATTCTTTCCTTGCACTCATCAATGGAAATTCTCATAGCTTTGAGAGACTCATTGATATCATCATTAGGAGGAATAGATCTAAGCTTTAAAGAATCAATTTCAAGAGAAATTCTATCAA
Source organism: Triticum dicoccoides (assembly GCF_002162155.2). Taxonomy (NCBI): domain Eukaryota; kingdom Viridiplantae; phylum Streptophyta; class Magnoliopsida; order Poales; family Poaceae; genus Triticum; species Triticum dicoccoides. The sequence goes on from NC_041381.1 coordinate 554,252,898, forward strand.
CGTTCCTAGCCAAATCATCAACTTTAAGCAATTTCTCTTCGAGCAAAGCATTAAAATTCTTTTGTGAATTCATAAATCTTTAACACTACTCTCAAATTCAGAGGGCATCTTATTAAAATTTACATAAGAGTTGTTGTAGGAATTTCCATAATTATTAGAAGGATTACTAGGATAAGGCCTAGGATTAAAATTTCCTCTATACGCGCTATTTCCAAAACAATTCCTACCAACAAAATTCACATCCATAGATTCATTATTATTCTCAATCAAAGTAGATAAAGGCATATCATTGGGATCAAGAGAAGTATTTTTAGTAGCAAACATCTTCATAAGTGCATCCATCTTTTCACTCAAAACATTGATTTCTTCTATAGCATGCACTTTTTTACTAGAAGATCTTTTGGTATGCCATTGAGAACAATTAGCCATAATATTGTCAAGCAATTTTGTAGCATCTCCTAACGTAATTTCCATAAATGTGCCCCCCGCGGCTGAATCTAAAAGATTTCTAGAAGCAAAATTTAATCCGGCATAAAATTTTTGTATGATCATCCATAAATTCAAACCATGAGTAGGGCAATTGCGAAGCATCAATTTCATTCTTTCCCAAGATTGGGCAACATGCTCATGATCAAGTTGTTTAAAATTCATAATATCGTTCCTAAGAGTGATGATCTTAGCGGGAGGAAAATACTTAGAGATAAAAGCATCTTTGCACTTGTTCCAAGAATCAATACTATTTTTAGGCAAAGACGAAAACTAAATTTTAGCACGATCTCTAAGTGAAAACGGAAATAACTTCAATTTGACAATATTGTTATCCGTATCTTTCTTCTTTTGCATATCACACAAATCAACAAAATTGTTTAGATGAGTAGCGGCATCTTCACTAGGAAGGCCAGCGAATTGATCTTTCATAACAAGATTCAGCAAAGCTGTATTGATTTCACAAGACTCATCATTATTAAGAGGAGCAATCAGAGTACTAAGGAAATCATTATTATTGGTATTCGAGAAATCACACAATTTGGTATTATCTTGTGCCATGGCAACAAGTAATCCAACACACAAGCAACAAAAAGGCAAACGGAAAAAAAGCGAAAGAGAAAGAGAGGAGGAGATTGGGAAAGAGAGGGCGAATAAAATGGCAAGGGTGAAGTGGGGGAAAGGAAAACGAGAGGCAAATAATGTAATGCGAGAGATAGGGATTGTGATGGGTACTTGGTATGGTTGACTTTTGCGCAAACTCCCCGGCAACGGCGCCAAAAATTCTTCTTGCTACCTCTTGAGCACTGCATTGGATTTCCCCGAAGAGGAAAGGATGATGCAGTAAAGTAGCGTAAGTATTTCCCTCAGTTTTTGAGAACCAAGGTATCAATCCAGTAGGAGATCACGCACGAGTCCCTCGTACCTACACAAAATGATAGCTACTCGCAACCAACACGATTAGGGGTTGTCAATCCCTTCACGGTCACTTACAAGGGTGAGATCTGATAGAGATGATAAATAATATTTTTGGTATTTTTGATATAGAGATGCAAAGTAAAAAGTAAAAGGCAAAGTAAAAACAAAGCAAGTAATAAAGTAATGGAGATTGATATGATGAGAATAGACCCGGGGGCCATAGGTTTCACTAGTGGCTTCTCTCAAGAGCATAAGTATTCTATGGTGGGTGAACAAATTACTGTTGAGCAATTCATAGAAAAGCGAATAATTATGAGGTTATCTAGGTATGATCATGTATATCGGCATCACGTCCGAGACAAGTAGATCAAAACAATTCTGCATCTACTACTATTACTCCACTCATCGACCGCTATCCAGCATGCATCTAGAGTATTAAGTTAAAAACAGAGTAATGCCTTAAGCAAGATGACATGATGTAGAGGGATAAATTCATGCAATATGATAAAAAAACCATCTTGTTATCCTCGATGGCAACAATACGATACGTGCCTTGCAACCCTTTCTGTCACCGGGTAAGGACACCGCAAGACTGAACCCAAAGCTAAACACTTCTCCCATTGCAATAACTACCAATCTAGTTGGCCAAACCAAACGGATAATTCGAAGAGACTTGCAAAGATAACTCAATCATACATAAAAGAATTCAGAGAAGAATCAAATATTGTTCATAGATAAGCTGGATCATAAACCCACAATTCATCAGTCTCAACAAACACACCGCAAAAAGAAGATTACATCGAATAGATCTCCACAAGAGAGGGGGAGAACATTGTATTGAGATCCAAAAAGAGAGAAGAAGCCATCTAGCTACTAGCTATGGACCCGAAGGTTTGAAGTAAACTACTCACACTTCATCGAAGAGGCTATGGTGTTGATGTAGAAGCCCTCCGTGGTAGATGCCCTCTCCGGCGGAGCTCCGGAACAGGCCCCAAGATGGGATCTCGTGGATACAGAAAGTTGCGGTGGTGGAATTAGGTTTTTGGTTCCGTATTTGATCTGACAGGGGTACGTAGGTATATATAGGAGGAAGGAGTACGTCGGTGGAGCAACAGGGGGCCCATGAGGCAGGGTGCGCGCCCAGGGGGGCGCGCCCCCCATCCTCGTGACCTCCACAGTTGTTCCTTGGAGCAGGGTCCAAGTCTCCTGGATCACGTTCGGTGAGAAAATCACGTTCCCGAAGGTTTTATTCCATTTGGACTCCGTTTGATATTCTGTTTCTTCAAAATACTGAAATAGGCAAAAAAACAGCAATTCTAGGCTGGGCCTCCGGTTAATAGGTTAGTCCTAAAAATAATATAAAAGTGGAAAATAAAGCCCAATATAGTCCAAAACAGTAGATAAAGTAGTATGGAGCAATCAAAAATTATAGATACGCTGGAGTCGTGTCAGGGCGCCCCCGGCCGCACACTTGAGGACGTGCTGACGCACCTCGAGGACGGAAACAACCCGTCGTTGGCGTACCCCCTGGCGAGGGCGGCCGCCCCGGCGCACCGCCGACGCGACGGCAATGGGCGCCAAGGAGGTTCGGCTCCTCCTCCTCTTCTTCCTCCTCGCGCTCTTCCTCCCACTCCTCCGACACTCCGACACTGCTCGGCGTCAAGGCCGAGCCCATGGTGGAGACTCCGCTCGGCCGGCGCACTCGCAGCGCCGGCATCGTCATCAACGAGGGCCGCCGGCGCGCCTCCTCTTCGGCTCCTCCTCCGCGCTTCGTCAAGCCAGAGACGGAGCCGGGGCTCGCGCCAGTGAAGACGGAGCCGGGTCTCCCCGCCGTGAAAACGGAGCAGGGCGAGGTCGAGCTCGACAACAACGCGGCCCTTGAATGGGCACGCCAGGACTCTCTGAAGATGGCGAGGGAGTGCCAGTGCGCCGCCCTGTGGCGCTTCGCACAGCGCCGCCGAGGCCGCGACGAAGGAGAAGGAGTCGTCATCGACGACAGCGACCACGATGACGCGTCGCCGCCGCCACCAGTCCGCCATGGCGATGCCGGGGAGGGGTCCAGCAGGGGCGCCCGCGTTAAGGAGGAGAAGGCCGACGATGGCGGCAACGACGGCGACTACTCGGCGTTTGGCCAGTTTTTTAAGATTAGTTTATATATTTGCTATGTATGTAATGAAAATCCGCGAACATGTCTAATATATGCCCAAGTTTGCCGAAATTTGTTGTGTTTAGCCGAACTTTGCCTAAATTTGCTATATATTTTTATTTTTTGAACGCCCCTAGGGCGGCCCTGGGGCCGGCTGCTGGGGACCAACTCGCCCCCAGGCCCATTTTTTGCGCCGGGTCACCTCCAGGCGGCGATTTTAGGCGCCCCCTGGGGGGCCAACGGCTGGAGATGTTCTAAGGCCCACACGTATGGTGTTTAGCATTCCGCCCACACGCGTCATGTGTCGTTGGATATTTCGACGAATATTGAAGCACAATAAATTACCACGTCAACCAACAAGCTCGTGCGGGTCAAGACCAACCGGCCCGAGCGACGCCCACTCCTCCCATCCCGAACGGCGCCCACTCTATCTCACCTTCTCTTCCCTACTCATCTACACTTTCTCTTCCCCTATCCTTGTGACCGCCTATAATTCGGCAAGCCCCATGGATCCCAATGACTACCGCATGAGGTCCGCGCTAGATGCGCGGTGTGGGTCACGGGATGGAGGTAGTTGGTTGTGGAGGCGGGCAGTGGCGGGTGGAGGCCACGGTGGCAGTGACCAAAAGTGGGATCCGGCTGAATCTTCCCATTGTCCTCCCCCAACTGCCTCTAATCCGACGAGGCCCATGGATCCCGACGACCACTAACGAGGCCCGTGCTAGATGCGCATATGGGGGGGGCATGGGATGGAGGTAGATGGCTGGTGAGGTGGGGCGGAGCCCGCAGCAGTGGTGAACAACAGTTGAATCCAACCGACGATGAGGGAAGGCGCCGCTGCTGCTGGGCTTCGAGCTCTGCCGCGCCCATTTTTTGCTACACTGGGAATGGAGGGGAGCGCGTAGCTGGGGTCCCTGGCGCGGCTCGGCCTCCGCGGTGGACGCCGATGCAGGACGAAGCTGTTCGACCCCGAGCGCAAGCACCACGTCGCGTGGTGACTACTCGCGACAACCGGGTGAGCCAGGTTGGCAGCGCGACGGCGACCCCCTTTTTTGTCGTTGTGTGGAGGGGATGAGAAGCAAGCGGCGGCCATGGCGAGGCGGCAACGGCGCGTGGCCACTGCTCGGGACGGCCGGCGACAACGCTGCTTCCCTCTTGCACCTCCATCCTCGCTCGTCGCATGCGGAGCACTGTGTGCAAATCCTCCACCCCGCTCATGCAAAGTTTGTTCAAGCAAGTTTTGTTAACGTAGATGCAGCATTTGTTCCCCTAGGAGTAGGCAATTCAATTCACAGATGTTTGCCCTTACGCGGCGAAAGTACCATTCTACACCCAGGAGCAAATGCTCCGGGTGTGAACAGTAAAATCAAAAAAATAGAAAGAAAATTTAAAAAATTCTGAATTTTTTTGGTGACATACTTTCACAAGTGTTTCTTGTGCATGAAAATTTTCATCACGGAATCACATTCGTGGAAGTCGTGCTGAAAGAAACAATATCAAAGATCCAAAATGCTTTTGTAAGTAACATTTTCAGAGCATCGATTTTGTTTTTTTTACCACACCTTCCACCAATGTGATTTCGCGACGAAATTTTACGTGCACAACAAACATTTGTATAAGTATGCCACAAAAAATTCAGAATTTTTTGACATTCTTTAAAAAAATTATTTTACTGCTCACACCAGGAGCATTTGCTCCTGGGTGTAGAAACTCCACATCCCTTACGCGGCTCCTTTTTGTCCCTCATTAGCATTTAAGTTCACAGATGCAACTGCAGGGGGCAAGTTCGATCAGGTGCAAGTGTAGGAGAACATTTTTTTGGAAGAGAGATCATTAGGAAATTCTGCATTAAAAACGCAGCAATTCTGCATATAGTGTATGTAGTCTGTAGCATGTAGTTCCCTGTTTCTGTATGAAATGAGTGTCTCTAGTATGCTTCTCTGTTTCTGCACATTTTTTGTCTATTTTCTCTGCTGGTTAGCGAGGATCCTCAAATCTCTTGCTTCCAGTCTCACCCAATTGCTGCTGTGCATAGAAAAATTGCAAGCCGGTGATGGAGCAATCTAGAGTAGTTGCCACGGCAAATTTCTTGTAATAGTTGCCGTGGACAGAATTTCTATGAGTAGTTTCCACGGCAATTTTTTTCTATAGTAGTTGTTGTGGGCAGAATTTCCAGAGTAGTTTCCATGGCAATCTTTTCGTAATAGTTGCCATGGATAGAATTCCTACAAGCAGTTGGCATGGCAAAAACAAATGGTGTAGTTGCCATGACACAATTCTGGAGTAGGAGTAGTTGCCATGTCATAATTGTTACTAGTAGTTGTCATGGCAAGTTTTTGCGGTAGTTGCCATGGCATAATTCAACAGCTACATCAGACACATGTCAAGTTTACTTTTATAGCATGATCTAATTCTAATATGGTAGTTTTAGTTAAATACCATGGAAATTCTAATATGAATTTTTCATGGCAAATTCATGTTCATTTCTTCATGTTCTTTTACATACATGGCAAATCTCTCAAATAAAACATGTAGATGTTCAAAAGTATGGCAACTTAAGATGTTGAAAAATATGGCAAAGCTATAGATGTTCAAAACATGTCAAACTTATAGATGTTCAAAAACATGGAAAACTTTCCATGTCAACTTAATATGTTTACATAGCATGCAAATTTTTCTGCATTTGATCACATAGCAAGTTTAGAAAATGTTCCTATGACCTATTTTTCAAATTTTGCCATGGCAAAAATGTCATGTTTATTTGCCAAGGCAAATTTACGTTTTCTTAACACGCCCACCACAATCTTTATGCTTTTGTTTCTTACTTAACTATGACAAATTTAGTTTGTTGATAATGGCAAATTTAGTTTATTGACGATGGCAAACTGATTTTGTTTGATCATGTCAAATTTAGTTTTTTTCATTCATGGAAAATTTAGTTTTCAAATCATGGCAAGTTTTAGTTAACGTGAATTTCGTCGTGGCAAGTTTTGGTATGAATCTGCCATGGCATTTTTCTTGTTCATACTTGACTTTCAACTTTTTGTGTTTTTTCACACATGGCAAATTCATCATACAAACACATGGCAATTCTTGATACGAATTTGCCTTGGCATTTCCTCGTTCATATTTTTGTTTTTCAACTTTTTGTGTCTTACACACACGGCAAATTCATCATACCAAAACACAACAATTATTGATACAAATCTGCCATGCCAAGTTTTGATACAAATATGGTTTACTGATCATGGCAAATTTTAGTTTATTGGTTCATGGCAAATTTAGTTTACAAATCGTGGCAAATTTAGTTTATTGATGATGTCAATTTTTAGTTTTCAAATAATGGCAATTTAGTTTACCTGATTTTTTTCTGCCATGGCAAGTTTCAATATGAATCTGCCACGACAATTTTTCTTGTTCATGGCAAATTTAGTCTACGTGAATTTCGCCGTGGCAAGTTTTGATATGAATCTGCCATGGCATTTTTCTTGTTCATAATTGATTTCCAACTTATTGTGTTTTTTCACACACGGAAAATTCATCATTCAAACACACGGCAATTCTTGGTATGAATTTTCCATGGCAAATCTCTTTGTTCATACTTGATTTTCTTATTTGTTTTCTCACACATGGCAAAATCCTCCTTCAAAATACGACAATTCTAATTAAACTTTGATGGTAATTTTATTATAAATGCCATTTCATTTTTACCTTTTATTGTCATGTCAATTTTTTGTGTTTTTTTCACATGAATTTTTCAATATTTGTGTTTTTTTCACATGGCAATACTGATTATTTTGTCATGGCAGATTTTCCATATTTCATTTGGGGGATTAAATATGCGTTTATAAACCTTTGCCATTGTTAAAAAACAATATAATGCCAAATAGTTTGGTCAAACTCGAATGACAATTTTTCTGCTATTTTCAAAGTTGATGGCATTTTTTACTAGGTGAGCAAAACTTGGGTTTTTATTTGTCACAGAAAAAAATCTGGGCCTTTTCATTTAATTTGTTGTCAGTGGGTTTTTTGTTCCTTCTTTTCATAGTGAAAAAGGGCCTGGTGTGATGGAGGCGTGCGGCTATGGGTTGCTGAACGAATTCGTGTGGGGGATCAATCCCCTCCTACCGAACGAGTCATGTGGTAGGATGCTTCTCCTGCCACACGTGTGAGCAGTTCTAATATTCGTCCACACACAATCGTGTGGGCTGCCTGTTGGGTATGCAATACAGGTCATGTGGGCGGATGTCCATTGTGTCACACGCGTGTCAGTTATCGGCGTCCTTATAAATGACTATATTTCAGCAGCTATGGAAGCCGCTAAGCAAGTCTAGGGAGGCTGCGTCCAATGAAGCAATTTGCCACAATTTTCGACTGCGTGCCAAGAAGCGGTACCCAACAACATCGGTGCTTGACTACCGAGGATCTTCAGTGTGCCTATTGGCATCAAGTCTTCGCTTTGCCTGCGTCCCATTGACCCTTAGTGGTCTATATCGCCTATTGCTTTAATTTTCCCTAGACTTGCGTTCCTGTTCCTTTGAAACTTTTTTTCGAACCTTTGTTGCAAACTCTTAAGGGCTTCAGTTCGCTAAAGCTAGGCAAGCGCCTCTTATATACTCCCTCCGTTCCTTTATATAAGGTGTACACTGGTGGAAAAAGGGCCTTTGGTCGCGGTTCGCAACTGCCATTAGTCGCGGTTGCGCAACCGCGACAGAACGGGCGCGACTAAAGGCCCCCCCCTTTAGTCGCGGTTGCTTAAGAACCGCGACTAAAGGCCCGTCCACGTGGGCGCCAGGTGGCCGTCGGGGCGGAGGACCTTTAGTCGCGGTTCTTCTGGCCAACCGCGACTAAAGGCCGCCGCAGGTTTAGGGTTTTAGCCCCCCCCCCCTTAAACCTGTTTTCTGTTTAATTTGTATTGTTTTATTTCTTTTGTGCTTTATTTTAATTTTGAAGGAGTTTCATATATTCTACGGTACTACATACATGCATATGAATGTACAATTTCAAATAAATTTGAAATTAGAACCAAAAAGAATTCAAGAGGAATATACAATATATATTCAATATCATCGGATGACCATATACAATTTTGAACAAGTTTCCATACATGATTTAATGCATATAAAGTTCTACGTCCTCGTAATAGTGTTCTCCTTTAGGATGGAGGACTTCCCTGCTGAACCATCCAGCTAGTTCCTCTTGAAGTGGTCGGAAGCGAGCTTCTGGACTAAGCATCCACCGGAGGTTATTCCTCTTAGCATTGGTATCACTCAGAACCCGCTCAGAGGTGTATCTCCGGATCATCTCACAGACATAGTATCCACATAGATTGGTCTCCGGTGGCTGAATATCCCCAGCATTCTTAGCCTTTAACATTTTGAATTCTAGCTCTTTTTTGAATTCACCGACCTTTGTATCTACGAACCGTCTCCAAACCCTACGAGGCAAAGAAAATTAAATGAACAAGAGAGTTATTAATTAGTTACTTGATATTAGGAAATGAACGAAATAGGCCGATCGATATAGAGCGCAAATGAATGAAAATAATTACTTCTGCAGCATTCTTCTCATGCCGCCCCAAAGCTTTGGATCCATATTCACAGAGTCGTGGACGAGACATTCTGAGGTGTTAACTTTAATTACTAGCAGAATCCAGTGGAACCTGCGGACACGATACATGCACAGTACGTCATGCATAACTCATCGATTAGCCGGCCACATACCATGCATGGAGTAAACAAAAGAGAATGTGCTCAAGACAGAAACACTCACTCAAAATGGTAAGGAAATAGAATATCACTTTTGAGTTCCTGCTTTGTAAGAAAGTGCCACAGGTCTGCCTCCACGTCGGCGGGGTGACGCTCCAACACATGTCCATTAACGATGTGTGGGTCAATTAACCCAACATCATGGATGTTCCTTACTCTGCATTCCTTAATCTTCATTCTGCATGTATAATAGCGGACACAACAATATAGTTAGGACATATATATAGTGCAGGCAATATGAACGAGATGGGGTAGAAATTAATAAATCACTTACAGAACGTAGCAACTGATGATAGATTTATCGAGCTCGCGCAGATTGAAAAGCTGGAACAATTCACTCAGTTCAATTTGTACATAGTAATGTTTGAAGTGATGCTCATGTCTAACTTCCGCATAAATATATTCTTTGGCGTTTTTATTTTTTATGTAACCCTTGTACCATTTCAGCAGACCTTTCATTTGTGGAGGTAGATCCTTTTCCTGCGCAGGCTCGACGAGAGGCCCATTCTTGACATATGTAATTACTACCTCCTTCACTGGCGCCTCATCAAGACCTAACAGTTCACGAAGAGTAATACCTAAGTTGGCCGCTTGTTCTCTGGCACTCGTTACAGTCAATCCCTGTGCTGCCGCAGCTTGTATGATCTCGGGGGCATCCGGACAGAAGGCTTCCACTATAAGCGGGGCAATCGATTGTTTACTTTGTTCCCCGAGCTGGGCAACTTGTTTCCCGCTTTTTTTACTTTCGGCCTTCTCCCGCTCTTTGTTCTCCTTGAACATGAGTGCCTGCCTGCGAAGTTCACGTGCATAGTCGTTAGGCAGATTCTTCGCGGCTTGGGACGGTGTGCTCAAAAATGACTTAGCCCACTTCTTTTGCTCATCAGAAAATACTGGCTTGGGCTTGGAGTAGACTGGCTAGGGTTTGGCCAGGGATGCGGATGGAGACGAATATATGTGGGGTCGGGATGGCCCATGTGCAGGGCGGGGGGTGCTGGCCACACTCTTTTTTCTTTTCTTTTTCATTTCATTTCATTTTTTCTTTTCCTGTTTTTATCCTTTTCATCTTTAAAACAATTCAGTATATCAAAATATAGCAATGAAAAAAGATATTTGAGAAATCATAAAATGTATGTGAATTCAAAAAAATGAATCATAAAATGTTCATGGATACAAAAACATTGTGATTTTGCAAAAAAAAAAGGTTTTCAAAAAATATTGATGATTTTGTGGAAAAAACAGGAATAAAAACATATTGTGTATTCAAAAAATGTTTAGGGATTTCAGAATAGTTCACGTATTTAATTTTTTCACTGATTCATGACATATTCGTGAATTTAAAAATTATTCGTGTATTTCAAAAAATTGATTTTATTAGACACAAAAAATTCTTTCACGTATTTTCACGTATTTAATTTTAAAAATTCTTTCTTTTTTTCTTCTTCCTTTTTTTTCTTCTTTCTTTTTTTCTTCTGTTGTTTTCTTCCTTTTTCTTTTTTTCTTCCTTTTTCCTTTTTTCTTCCTTTTTCTTGTTTTTCTTCTGTTTTTCTTTTGTTTTCTTCTTCCTTCTTTCTTCTTCTTCCTTTTTCCTTTTTCTTTCTTCTTCTTCTTCCTTTTTCTTCTTCCTTCTTCTTCTTCTGCCGGCGCGCGGAGGACGGCAGGCAGGGCCAGCGGGCGGCGGGCGGCGGGCGGCGGGCGGCGGGCAAGGGCGCAAGGCACGGGCGGCGGGCAAGGGCAGGGCACGGGCGGAGGCGGCGCTCACTGGGGACGGGGGCGGCGACGCGCAGGGCTTCGGCGTCGGCGTCGGCGTCGGGGCAGGGCTTCGGCGTCGGCGTCGGGGCAGCGCTTCGGCGTCGAGAGAGAGGAGAATGGGAAGTGGCAAAACTGCTAAGTGCAGTATTTATAGACGCACCTTTAGTCGCGGTTGGAGAGGCGGACCGCGACTAAAGGTACCCTTTAGTTGCGGTCCGCCTCCCCAACCGGGACTAAAGGATTTTGGCGCCGCTTCCGTTCCCGCGCAGAAAGACCCTTTAGTCGCAGTTGGGGACAACAACCGTGACTAAAGGGTACCCTTTAGTCGCGGTCCGCCTCCCCAACCGGGACTAAAGGTCTGTGCTAGAACTGGCGCGGTGCGGTGGGATGTTTAGTCCCACCTCGCTAGCCGAGAGGCTTCGACAGTGGTTTATAAGCGCGGCTGCGCTCACCACTTCGAGCTCCTCTCAAATGCAGGCTTACGGGCCTATTCTGTCACTATGTGCCTGTGGGCCTACTCGGCCTTCTGCGGGCCTGAATCCTGGCCCTTTAATGGGTTTCTAGTCGTATTCAGGCCGTGGTGGCCCAGTAGGTGGCATATTTCCTTTTTTCCTTTTTCCTTTTTTCTTCTGTTTTTTTCTTCTGTTTTTTTCTTATGTTTTTCTTCTGTTTGTTTTTTTCTTCTGTTTTTCCTTTTTTCTTCTGTTTTTTTCTTCTGTTTTTTTCTTCCTTTTTCCTTCTTTCTTCTTCTTCCTTTTTCCTTTTAAAATCAAAAACATAAAACTAATTCATTTTAAAATCTTAAAAATACAATTATATATCAAAAAAATCAGAAAAATAAAACTAATTCATTTTAAAACCCCTTGAAGGTTTGACAAAAGGTTTGATACATCATTCAGTTCATCGACCAAATACAAAGTTTGGTACAATAAATTATTACATATCAATTCTTCCCTTGTGTCCCTGCTTGCTTACGATTGTGCCGTATCCATGGAGCATCCTCATCATTTAACTTAATGCTTGGGTCAATGTTCACTTTGAAGGGCGGAATTTCACCAAACATATTATAATCTTCTGACATGTCTGTCTTGTCCTCCACTCCCACGATGTTTCTTTTCCCTGAAAGAACAATGTGGCGCTTTGGATCATCGCATGATGTACTGATCGTTTTCTTATCTTTCCGTTTCCTCGGTTTGCTACTCATGTCCTTCAAATAAAAAACCTGAGCGACATCTTTGGCAAGGACGAATGGTTCGTCAAGGTAACCAAGATTGTTGAAATCCACCATTGTCATTCCGTATTGCTCGTCCACCTTTACCCCACCTCCTGTTAGCTTGAACCATTTGCACCGGAACAAAGGGACCTTAAAGGAGGGTCCATAGTCAAGTTCCCATATCTCCTCTATGTAACCATAATATGTGACCTTTTGCCCATTCTCGGTTGCTGCATCAAAGCTATGGCTGGAGCTCTGCTCGCCAAAAGGATTCATGCCATCCGTACTTAGAGCAAATCTTATGTTCCTTGCGTCAGCTGCAAAATCTTTGAACCATCTATCGATCTTTCTCCATTGCGTTCCATCTGCGGTGTGTCTCAACTCCCCGTCCGACTTACGGTCCTCTTTGTGCCATCGCAACAACTTGGCATGCTCTTTGTTCCTGAACAGACGTTTCAACCGTGGTATTATAGGAGCATACCACATCACCTTGGCGGGAACCCTCTTCCTGGGTTTCTGGCCCTCAACATCGTCACCAGGGTCATCGCCTCTGATCTTATAACGCAATGCAGTGCATACCGGGCATTCATTCAAATTCTCGTATTCACCGCGGTAGAGGATGCAGTCGTTGATGCATGCATGTATCTTCAGAACCTCTAAACCTAGAGGGCAGACAACCTTCTTTGCTTCGTACGTACTGGCGGGCAACTCGTTATTCTTTGGAAACATATTCTTCAACATTTTCAGCAAGTTTTCAAATGCCGAGTCAGCTACACCTGCCTCTGCCTTCCATTTCAGCAAATCCAGTGTGCAGCCCAGCTTTTTCAGACCATCATCGCATCCGGGGTACAGCGCCTTTCTGTGATCCTCTAACATGCGATCCAAATTCTCCCTCTCCTTTTCAGTTTCGCAGCGTCTCCGTGCATCAGCAATGGTCCGACCAAGATCATCAACGGGATCATCACGTGCCTCTTCTTCACCTTCCCCTTCACCTTCAGCATCCTCCATGAAAGTATCACCGAAATGAGCAAGATAGCTTTCATCGATGAAATCATCCCCTTCTTCATCTTCTTCCATTATAACCCCTCTTTCTCCATGCTTGGTCCAACAATTATAGCTTGGCATGAAACCGTGCCGAAGCAGATGCATGTGAACATCTCTTGAGAAAGAGTAACCCTTCTGATTCTTACAGATAACACATGGACAGATAACAAAACCCCCCTGCTTGTTCGCATTAGCCACTACGAGGAAATCTTTCAAACCCGTAGTGAACTCGCCGGAGAGTCGGTTACCGTACATCCATTGCCGATTCATCTGCATTATTATAATATAAAATATATAATTAACCATCATGCATTTGTTAAACTAACTAGCTACAAACAATATAAATTAAACAATGAACTGCACACATGCATATTTTATCAATGACACATCAAAGGTTCATCAAGTTGCTAACCGCGATCGAGGAGTGTGGCTCCAACACTTCATGTCATGTTTGTTTCATGCTCTTGGGGCATTTCATCAAACACCTTATGTGCATAAGAGGAACCAAAAGCAAACCTACACCCACTTGTGAAGAGAATGGCTCCAAATGGCTAAGTGTTGGCTGCTGGATGGGTATATATATGGGAGGGGCTTTAGTTGCGGTTGGCCTGGCAAACCGTGACTAAAGGTGCCCGAAGGCCTTTAGTCGCGGTTGTCCTGGCCAACCGCGACTAAAGACCCTCACGTGCGCCAGCTGGCCACCGAGCGCCCTGGGCCCAGGCCTTTGGTCGCGGTTCACCTCCAGAACCGCGACTAAAGGTCCCATTAGTCGCGGTTCCTACAGCTTCGCGACTTATGGGGCTGGACGGAAGCCTGTTTTTCCACCAGTGGTATTTGTTTTTCGATAAAATTCCACAATATAGGGTGCATTTGTTCTAATTCCTTGTAATTCCGATCTTGGTCCTCCAGAAAAAGGAAAGTATCTCTCCCCTGATTGCATATATCTCTCCTTGTATAGAAAGAATAGGAAACTATCTCTCTCTCTCGATTGCATGTATCTCTTCCTTTCCTATCCTAAATGATTTACTTGCCGCTAATCTACGAATTAGACAAGGGTAATTTCGTCCCAAATAGTCCATAATTATGTGCCTTGGTTAACGTGCTGAAAATAATACACCTTAGATAAAGGAATGGAGGGAGTATAAAAAAGGTTCATGGTGGCTTTGGAGAGCCATCGGCTCGGGAGGTGCGCGGCCTCGAAGCCGGCGTGGAAGTCGGAGTGGTGGCTCCAAATCTTGTTGTCATGGAGCGGTGCCGACATTGATCACATGGGTGGCAGTGTCATTGGCCAACCTGGTGTGCGGCCTAGGGGTCGGCGTGGATCGAAGTTACGGCTCTGGGTATGTTTGTCGGGTGTCGGCTCCGGTTGCTCGGGCGTGAAAGCTGACGGCTTGCCTGGTGCACGGCCTCGGGGTCGGCATGAGGTGTTTCCATTTGTACGTAGGAGCGGCGGCTTCGAAGATGGTTGTAGGATGTCGGTTCCGGTTGCTCGGGCGGCAGAGCAGGCGGCTCTCCTAGTGCATGTCCTCAGGGTCGGTGTGGATGCCGGAGCAGTGGTTCGGCTTTGGTTGTAGGGTGTCAGCTACAGGTTGCTCAGGTGACCGGAGCCAGCGGCTTGCCTAGTGCGCGGCCTCAGGTGAGCATGTGTTGTTGGTGCCATGTTGGGAGCGTGTTGTAATGGTTTTCATCCGGGTTTGCGTTAATTAACCCGGCAACTCTCTTCTATCATTTTTAATGAATCGGGCCTTAAGAGACCGTGTTTCAAAAAAATGTGGTTGTATATTAGACTTTGGTGGTAGTTCAGTCTAGTTAACCACTGCATGCAGCTAAGCTTTATATCTCCAAGATGCGGCACGTGCGATCATGTGCTGCATGAAACGGAACCTACACAAGTACTTATCTTTGTACAAAGCATCTAACACTTCTTTTAGCCTTTTTTATACTGTACAGAATACCTCAGTTTCCTTGCAGTGGCGGATCCAAGAATTTAACATTGGGTGTTAAAAAATTTCACCCTAATAGATGATCCAATTGGTTCACCGCAATACAAATACAAATTGTTCACTAGCAGCTATATCTTCCTAGGTCTAGGTAGGGGGGGCATATGTCCCCTAGCCGTGAGCTATGGGGATGTTTGGTTTGTGACAAGATTGCCTTAGGTCTCACGCTGTAGGTGAGACGATATGCAGTGAACAGTGGTATGCAAGACTCGACCACTACATGTAATCTTCCCAAGGACCAAGCTGGCGCTTTGAAAGAAAGCAGTAGCGTTCTCCAATGACGTTTTGAAAGAAAGCAGTAGCGTTCTCGGATGCGATGGGGGATAAGGATTCCTTTTTTTCATGGTTTGGGAGGCCAGCGTGGGGCTCTCTTTGTAAATGTACAGCACCTACCTATCCAAGGCTCAACTACTCCTTGAAACCACGATTCCTTTTCTGCCGCTGTATAAATGTAGTGCAGAGCAGTAAGATTGTAATTTGTACTAGGAGACGTCATGCTTTCATGTTCTCCTAGAGCATTTAAGCTTGGCAGTTGTGTAAGTAAATTTGCTCCTTGCACATGGCTGCTCCAACAGATCGTGACTATACCTGTGTTGTGGAAATGCAAGAAATTTTACCAACATAGAACATAGCAGTTAATCAAGAATAACTGAAACTTGATGGTTGATGCATCCAAATATAGTTGTCAAAGATTAAAAGATGCTATTGGTATTGAAGAGACGGGGGGATATAATTAATTATTTCCCAGTAAAAGCACAAACAAAGGTGTATCTTACTTACATGGCACAGTTATGGCAGAAAAAACAGCAGCATCTCTAGTCTTGCATCCGCAAGGCTGAAGTGCTCCTTGTGTAATTCAGCTGACTAAGCTTGAAAATGCTATTCCATGAATGCAAATCTCCGTTCAACACATATTCTGCAACATACAAGCTTAAATAAAAGAGAGGAAAAGGTCTCCAACAGCACAACTGACAATACAGAGAATGGCATTAAATGTTTGTTTTGGATTTATTGAAAACATTTCCATAATGTAAATTATTGTTTCTTTTTATTCACGGTCGGACAGTAGGGGAGTCACCTACGATGATTTTGATTTTCTATTAGGACTGTGATATTTGGCACATGTGTGCTATATAAGCAAAACTGTCACACCTTTACTTCCTTCACTTTAAATACATGCATACATCAGTCTTTCTTCTTTCACGTGCATTTCTCCTTCTAATTATATGCATACACTAGAAGACAAAAAAATGATGTAATTTTAGATTCTCTTTATTCCAAAAATTTAAAATGTTTTATAGCTCAAACCGTCAGTCCAATGTAAAAACTGTTTTTACATAAAAGATTCGCCACGACGAGATCTTTGAAACTAGATCCCATGTTGGCATGTTCCGATGACTTTTTTTCAGCCAAAATTTATCACGCCTAGGTTACATAAGTTACCATGCCCATTATATGCAAGTTACCGTGCTATTTCCACATAAGTTATCGAAGGCATAAAAATGGTTCACCGACCCTGCAGTTCATATATTACCATGCTTTATTCATATAAGTTATCAGGCATGCGTTTTTTATAATACCATGTTGGTTTTAGGTCCGTTGTTCGTATATTACCATGATGTTTTCATATAAGTT
>NC_041381.1:554270091-554273386 GCF_002162155.2 Triticum dicoccoides
ACCGTGGTGTTTGTACGTAGGTATGTGATGCGTATGTAACCATGCTATTTACACAAAATTTACGGGAGTATGTTTTCCGCTTGATCAAGATTATCGTGGTATTTGTACGTAGGTATGTGATGCGTATGTAACCATGCTATTTACACAAAATTTACGGGAGTATGTTTTTAACAATTTACCCACCGAGTCAAATATTACCATGATATTTGTACATAAGTTATTAGGTATGCAATGGGTATATTACTATGCTATTTACACAGAAGTTACCAAGTATCTTTTCAACATTTTTTTTCCAGATCAAATTTACCGTGGTGTTTGGACCTAAATTATCAAGGTTGTGGTGTGTAATTTCTATGCTATTTACTCCCTCCGTTCCTAAATTTGGACTACATACAGAGTAAAATGAGTGAATCTACACTCTAAAATATGTCTATATACATCCGTATGTAGTTTGTAGTGGAATCTCTAAAAAGACTTATATTTAGAAACGGAGGAAGTACATACAAAAGGTTACCATGTGTATTTTTCGACCACTTTTTACTACTCTTCCTCAAATCAAGACTATTACCGTATTATTTAAACATGAGTTCCCGAGGTATATTTTCAATAACTTCATCCACTTGAATCAAACTTATCATGGTATTTGTACGTAAGTTATCGGGTTTTGCGGTTCATATATAACCGTGCTATTTTCACTTAAGTTATCGCGGATATGTTTTTAGACCACTTTTTTGCCCTTTAGTCAAAGTTATCGCAGTGTTTGTATGTAAGTTATCGGGTATACGATTTGTATATTAACCTTCTATTTTCCATGTAAGTTATCAGGGTATATTTTTCAACAATTTTCCCCTCTTTGGACAAAGTTACCATGGTGTTTGCACCCAAGTTATCAAGTCGTTGTTTCCTATTTTACCAAGCTATTCACACATGGATGAACTCATGGATTTGGACGGTGGGCGACAGAGTAAAATGTAGGGGTTGGTTGGGAGCGATCTATTTTGTATTTGCAAAAAAAATTCCATCCACCATATAGGAACAATGCAATCGGTTTCAATCAGGAGAGGGCCAGTGTAGAGATTAAAAGAGTCAGTAATTACAGGGGAAATCTTTTCAACAATTTTTTCCCATGGTTAAAATTACCACGCTGTTTATACCTAAGTTATCAGGTTTTTGGTGGAGATATTACCATACTACTTACACAGAATTTATCGTGGGTATGTTTTTAACAACCTCATTCCCCATGTTAAAGTTACCGTAGTGTTCTTGTGTAAGTTATCAAATGTGCATTGCATATATTACCATGCTATTTACTAGAAATTACTAGGGATTTGTTTGCAATAACTTATTTTCTGAGTCAATAACTCTGTAAGGCCCAAAAGGTGTCCTAGGTGCAATAAAAATGACTAGTGTGGATGCATGCATGGATCATACTAGTCAACAAGCTGGCCTCTTGTCTTAACATGAAAGAGAGAGACTATTGGCCTAATAATGTCATGACAGATTATCATATGAATAACAATGTCAAAGGTCATAAGGCTGTGTTGATTCGACCTATATATACACATGTAAATGTTGTGTTGCCACATTTAGTAATGTCAGGAGTTCAACTCCATAACATTTTCTCTCTTTTTTCTTCTCGAGGCATACAAGGATAAAGTTGCAATTAGAATAGTACTAGTGGCTATCCACGTTAGATCAGGTTACACCACCTCGTTTCTTTCTTCAGACTAAAGACCTTATATGCTGCTTTTGCTAAGTAAATAGGCAATTTTTCGACTAATTTAATCCATAAGTAGATAACTAGCATGGCATTGACAGAACTTATAGCATACTGATACTGGTCTAAACAAGCACGTACTACGCAAACAGTAGACAAATCTACACATGATGCTAGCACTGCTAATACATAAATTATCAGGAGAGGGATAAACGCGTTATACCCTCCAGAAGGCCATGCAGAAGCCGCCGCGGCGGTGGCAGCAGCAGCAGCATCCTCGGCGGCCTTCTTGTCGGCCTCGGTCTTCTCGGCAGCGGCACGTTTGGTGTCGCTGGACATGGTGATGACGAAGACGACGCAGACGTAGAGGAAGTAGTGGATCAGAGGCGAGCAGTCGCGTAGTCGCTTCCCAAAAACCTATTCGTCTCTCCCATACAGGAACCGGAGAGACGGGGTTTCGGAGACCTGCTCTCCCGTCGACCGTGTACACGGCGGACGGGATGGAGTCACCGGCGGCAGCAACATCAAAGGAACAACGGTGGGCGGTTCGCGTGGAGCAGATGTGATCTGATCGTGGCGGCTAGGGTTAGGAGACACCGCACACTTATATAGATGCAGCCGCATGGAGAGACGTGGGCTCGACCCACGTCCGAGTCCGTGACAGCCCACGATCCGACGTCTCAGATCGTGGCCCTGCTGTCAAAACTCTCCGTTAGTGACTGGCAAAAATAAGTGCATAGGTGTGAGCTCGGCTCGGCTCATTCCCGCAACCCGCGGCGCGGCGCGTCGTGACGAGGCGGGCGGCGGAGGAGGAGCGCGTGAGGGCCTCTTCTCTTCTCAAGCTCCAATAGCAGGTAGAAGAGCCACCCTTATAAGGAGGTCCAACTCCTCTTCCACTTTCGGGATGAGACTAAACTTCCCACCTCCACCTAGTGCCAATAAACCCACATGGGCCCTTAGAGATTTTCCAGAAATTGCTATATGGGCTTAAGCCCCATCTCAAATTTCAGCAGCTTTTGCCATTAATTCAAGGAGAAGGTTACTGAATGAACTATAGTATTGTTTGATTTTATTTTTATTTCTTTACCTTTACTTGCTATATGTTTCAGCCATCACAATCCTTCTCCTTCAACAGTTGGATCATCCTGTCCTACTGAATGACGGTATTGTTTGAGCCTCCTTAATCACCCCAGCCTGGAGTGCTTCAGCATGGAGGTGAACAAAAATAAGAACTAACGTTGAGATAGAAAATGGCATTTAGCCCAGTAAGAAAAATAGGCAAAAGGTTGGTTGGACTTTGAAATCTATACTTCTAGCTACACATGATAGAATTACATCCAGCTAACAACTTACTATCAAAAAACCACTCCGTCATCTTAGGCGCAAGAGACTGTTGAGCTAATAATGCTAGGACCAGTAATCAGATCAATAATAATGTGACAATTCTCGGTTTGTGTTAGTTCATTCAACCTATGTATACGCATGTAAAGGTTCTGTTGCCACATTCAGTAATCAGATTCAGGTGCCGTCATACTCAGATCAACAGCAAAGACCGGATCACTGAACCCGCCCTCCGAG
>NC_041381.1:554273485-554334447 GCF_002162155.2 Triticum dicoccoides
GGGCCACGATTGCCTGGGAGGTGCGGAAGGCGGCGGCAGCAGGTGCCGGGGCGCCGACCCCGCAGCGTCTCTCATCGTGCCACCGCGGAGCATCAATTGGGGAGGTCACGCCGAGGGATCCCGGCTGATGGCCTGGCGCAGCTCACGACGCCAACAGGGGGAAGGAGGAAAAAGCCATAGGCGCACAGGCAGAGCGAGCGAGACCGCACCCGAGAGAAAAGTGGAAAAAAAGGAACTAACGACGGGATCACGCACAAGGCATATCGAGCGACCGAAGCGTGTGAGGCCGGATCGGACGGAGATCAGGTCGTTTGGCACTTTTGCAATCTGCCACATGGTTGCCATATACATATTTCGTTTCTATTAATCAACTCAAAGAGAGTCTAGAGTCTTTACATGCTTCCATATTTACATGGGGGGCGAGAGGGCCCCACACAACTCAGAAGGAAAGTCTAACTATTTAAAAAAAAAACAGAAAAACAACCAAATGAAGTATAGGGCAGGAGTATCTATGAGTTAGAGGCGATCCAAGTAGTTAAAGGCTCAAAATCCACCTCCCTGACTATGTGTTATCAACCCCATATACAGGAAGAAATTCCTGCGCTACCCATCCAGAGTTGCCTGCTTTCTTTCAAAAAAATCCAGCGATTCCTCTGTTTCCATATACTATTCCATAGTGCCGAGGAGAGAATCTCAAAACAACAAGGACCAAGGAAGGCATCAGAAGCAGCCTGGAAGAGAGCCATCAGATCATGAGCAGCACCCCATTGAATGTTTATGCTTCGCCAACATCTTCTAGCAAATTCGAAGTTAAAAAAAGAGATGCTCCCTCGTCTCTCTAGTGTTGGCATCGCAAAGAGCACAATTTAGACCTGAATCAATGTCCCAGTGACGCCGTTGCAGCATGTCTTTGGTGTTTAAGCGATCAACAGTAAGCAGCCACATAAAAACTTTCTGCTTGGGAAGGCTTTTGCTTTTCCAGTTCATGTTAAAAGGGGGCTGACTTGGATGGCGCTGAACATGAGCTGATTATAATTAGCAGGGGAAAACTGACCAGAGGGAGCCCCAATATAAGTCCAAGCACCAGATCCAACCTGAGCATTCTCTCGAAGATGTGAGAGATCACTATGAAGAGTATTAAGTTCCTGAAAAGCCCGGGGTGAGACCGGGATTGCAAACAGATGTGCCAGATCATCGATCCTATCCTGAAGCATCATATCCTTTAAAGAAACGTCCAGATTCGGAGCAAAAGAGTATAACCGCTTTTACTCTGCTAGTAGTTGATCCATCCACCTATCTTTTCATGCAAGAACGAAACTACCATCCACTGGCACACAAGTGGTAGTTGCTCTCAAATTTTCCTCCACCAAAACGACCCCACACGACCACAAGCTTGGAGTGCATCACAAGCATAATAAGCTTTCCAGGCCATGTCCATCCAAGGGATATTTGCTCTGTTGAAAAGATGTTTAAGGAGAAGGGCTTCATTTTGAATTTCCAAGCTAATCACACCCAGACCTCCCTTGCTTTTTGGTCTACAAACTAAGTGCCAAGCAGCGAGTGAGTTAGGATGTTCTGTGATGTCATCCTTCCTCCAAAGACAGGATCTCCTTGTCTTATCAACATGAGCAACTGCAGTTTTCTGAAGATTTATCATGCACATAAAGAAGGTAGGCAGTGCAGATATAACCAAGTTTATGTGAATGCCTTCTCGAAATCAAATTTTAATAATACTGCCTCCTTGCCAGATGTTTTACAATGGTGCAAGTACTCAAACGACCAAGCCAGACAAATCACGGATTGTGCGGGATTTAATAAACCCATATTGATGAGTATGAACAAGCTGCAAGATTTAGCTTAGCCTATCAGCAAGAAATTTATTCAATAGTTTTAGACAAGAGTTGAGAAGGGAAATAGGACGGAAGTCATTAGGGGTCTCAGGGCAAGCCTTCTTCAGAATCAGAGTTATAATTGATGCATTTACGCTGGTCAGATCCACTTTCCCTTGATGGAAATCTTTACTTTTTTTTGCGGGGGTGATGGAAATCTTTACAAAGCTTCCTGTGAGACCGATACTTGGGAAGCCTTTAAGGATAGGCTTGGCCAACATATTTATTCCTATTCTCAGCATATCTATAAAAATTGAAGTCTCCCAAGAAGAGCCAGAGCTCCTCATCTGGTATGATCAGATCAGCAAGCCACTGCACAAATTCAGACCTCCTTGGTTCAACACATGGGCATACACATTCACTAGTGTCCACTTTTCAGCTGAAGCAGTAGATTGAAATTCAATTACGATGCCAAAAGATTCCTGCTTAATTATCATGCCCGTAAATAAGCGAGTGTTCCGGACCAAAAGTCCACCAGAAGCCCCAACCGAAAGAACACGGGCAAAGTGATCAAGGCGCCGAGGAGCGATATTACGGATAAAACTGAAATGAAACAAAGACTTTTTCGTCTCCTGAAGGCAAAAAAACAGAGGTAGCACTTTCCTCAATCTTATTCTTAATCGAGTTCCATTTAGTTCCAGCATTAAGACCACATACATTCCAACCTAAGATGTTCCAGACGACAGATGACAGATGACATGACACACAAAGTAAAAGACAGACCAGACTAACAGACTGACAGAAATGACCAACTGACACAACAAACTAACTGACAGACAGAAAAAAACTACTTGCGAAGAAGCATTTCTTCAGAGAGATCCTTAGGATCAATGTCGCAAAGATCCACCCCCATCCTCTGCATTGTAGCAATCTGGAGCATGGCTGGTGCAGAAGCAAGAGGTATCAGGTATAGCAGATTTTTTGCGACGGGAAGTGCCATCCAGGGGCGAGAGGCAACTCCTCAAAGCCCTCCTTATCACTTCTTAGACCACGTCTTAGTTCAGTAGTAACCAGAGGAGTGGGCATCTTAGCACGCTTACCCTTCTGACGAACCGCAGCAGCAGGCACCAGCTGCTTCATCTGCATGTCCATGTCCTTGCCAACAGTCTCTGACTCACTCTCAATTTTGGCCATCTTAGCAGCATGAGCCATCTCCTCGTGCATCGACCCACCAGGGATCAGCAGAGAGCTGACAACCAAGTCTGTTTCCACCATCTGAACATCTGTCTTATCCATGTTCTGAACTTGTACAGCAGCATCAGAATGACCCACCTGTTGGAAGGCAGCAGCAGAATCTGAATCCATCAGCAGAAGAGGGCAATGTGTACTAGCAGGTGGGTGATAAGTAACAGAACTGTCCAATTTGCACTCTCGGGCACGATGACCCAATTGGTGACATAAGTTACACCAGGCCCATGATGCCGCTCCCTTGCACGCCATATCTTTTTTGCACTTTTCTTTTTGACCTTTATCGTAGCAGGTTTAACGTGACATACTCAGACCAATAGTTCACAACGCTGACAAATAGGACCTGGACACGATGAAACATCATGCCCAATCCGAGAGCATGTCAAGCAGCGTTTGAGACATATAGCAATGGATATTAAGTACGCAAACTACAGATGAAAGATTGGGTTTCATATTGTTCAAAGTATATAACATTTAGGTGTCAAGAAATTTGGTGATGATATTTTTTTTTACAAAACATACTCTCCCTCTATCGGCACAAAGTTCAGAACATGGCCAAGATGCATAAACCATAACTGAAACATGAATTGTACTTAGGCAATTCTAGCTACAGATTTTATTTAATGATAGTAGTACGAAAGGAAATAGACACAGGAACAGGGAGTATCTAGGGAAGCTTATGGAGGGACACATATCTACTATCGTTCATGTTGTTCACACATATTCTGTTTGGAATGCATATTATTATTGCTTGTGTAGGTGATACGTGAAGTCATATGTCACACATCCCACCCTGTCCACCCTCTAGCACCGCCACTGCATGAAGCATCCTCTCTAGTGAAAATAGCATAAGAAGTTAGCACGTTTTGGCAGGAAATTCAAGATTCTGGCAGTTATTAGCAATGTCATGGTAATTGATGATTCACTACAGATGCAGTGGCAGCTATTTCACAATTAATTATAATAAAATACTATTAGCAACAGAAAAGAGTGAGACTGACAAATCGGATCTAGCATTTGTCTTATTTCTGATTTAGTAATGTTGGTGCAAAGCTTTAGTAAACAGACCCTAATCTCTTCAAGGGTAAATGTCCTGATGTAGCCAGTACATGAGCATTTGAATACTTTTCATTAACCCATGGTCTGTTTATTTGACAAGCTCTCTAGAATAATACTTATTTGATTATTGCAGAAGAAATGAGAAGATACTGCAATCAAGCAAACAGAAAAAAGAGCCACAAGTTAAGATCATCTGAGTACATTCAAGGCTGCCCTTGCTAATATACAATTCCAGAAGACCATTGGCAAGTCCTTCGCAAAACAAAGTACTAAATGAAATGAATATCAGAGTATCAGGGACATAAACTGGAATACAAAGGACGGATTTTTTTTTTGAAGGAAATAAAGAAGAGTGTACCTGTAAGTCTGTAACCAAAGACAAGACATATTGTTCCGGCTCCAAATCTGAAACAGTATACAAAAGTAGGCATCAGACATCTGTTACAGAAGATACGCATTGTCAGTATGTCTCATCTTTTGGTTCTGATCACCCGGCCATGCAAAATCAAATAAATAGATCACCAAGCTCCAAGATCTGCCGAAATCAGTTGACCGCAGCCAGCATGAACATCACATGTATGTATATATATTTTGGAATAAGAGAACATCAGGACATGGCAATTGCTTGGTGGAAGAACTGGTCATTTTAAGCTGAAAGAAATCACCTGAATATAGATTCTTTGGTCTCATCATCATAACTGGAGTCTTGCAAAGCAATGAAAGCGTTCTGATGCAGTTATATAATGGTTGAAAGTCAAAGACTTAAACCTATTAACTACTGGAAGTGCTAACGTTGCAGAGATCTTTTACTATACTTATGACTTCGAGTTCAATTCAACCATTGCACGCAAGTTTCATCAAACATTCTCTCTAGAGCTGAGCATTTTATTTAACGAAAAGTGAGCACCGATGTTTTTAAATTTACCTGGACTAAAGAGGAGTACATGAGCCCCCAGAAACACCTGAAAATTAATTGAGGAGATCATTGGGCTGCACATGAGCGAGCACATGTATAATTTAAAAATATTTTTTGCTAAAGTCGTCTAAAACGAACAGTTTAAAAGGAGGGACATAAATACAATTGTCCTGCCATTCTGTATTTATGTCCTGCCATTGTTTCTTATACATCTCATCGCCATTTGCGGATGTTAATTATTTTTATTTTTTGAAAGAAAAGGTGGCTCTAGGCCAACCTTATATTCCAAAACAGGTTTAAAAACCTGTGAAAGTAACTTGTTATATTGAGCTTGTGAAGTGCACCCAGGTGCAAGATCACAAGAAAGAGAAGGTTGGGAAGACTACAAGAGCAAGGAGGGAACAGCAAACAGCAGAGTTAGCAGACTAGCCAGTAATTAGAGTACACCAGGAGAGGAGGTCGGTCTTGTCTTGCTGCCTGCGTGCCCTATTGCTCCACAACCGAATGAGATCATCTGCATAGTACTTGATATATGGCTCAGACCATAATTTTGAATGAAAAACTCGATCATTGCAGGCATGCCATGCAGAGACAGCGCAAGCAGCAAAAACCACATTCCATTTGCGCTTAAAAAGCAACCGCCTACCGGCTTCCTCGACAAAGGATAAGATGTCGGATGATGCATATGCCAGGGAGCCCAGCGCCAAGGTGTTCCATAGAACAGAAGCTGCCCTACAGTGCAACACAAGGTGTCCAATGCTCTCCAGCGCAGGGCAGGTATCGCAGTCAGCAAACGGAGCGATGGCAGACCAGCTTTTCCTGAACATGTTATCCCGGGTGTTAAGCCTTCCCCAGAAAGCTAACCAGAGGAAAGTTCTATGCTTGAGAGGGATTAACGAGTCCCAAATCCATGGTTCGGCCACACACTTGACCCCTCGAAATGTGAGTAGCTGATAATAATAGTTGGTGCTTATGCGGTTGCCTGTCACTGATGGTGATCGAGCATCCTCGGCTGCGTCATGAGGGGCCACTTCTTGTAGAATTTGATTTAGGGTCGTTAACTCTGCTGTGGCTGCATGTGTCAAGTTTGGGTGAAGCTGCACCGCCCAGGATCCATCTCTGAACTGGGACCGAACAGAGCAGGTTGGCTTTCTGGGCGGATGTTAATTATGAATCCTCATGATGTATGCAAATGTTATGGTTTCATATTTCGATTCAGTGTTCCTAAACTAAAAGAAAGATTTTCAGTAACCGAAGAATTGCCTCAGTACAAACCTCTAATCTCCGTGAGATTTTTAGTAACCGAAGATCTTCCTTAGTACAAACCTCTAATCTCTGTGTAATGTTTAATCTTTGATTATTGAAATCCTCACATGCTTGCCTACAAAAGTTGAGCACACTTGGGCGCATCAGTATGATCATTGAAATTTTCCTTAGACTTTCTCCAATTTAGAAACCCGTTTTTTTTAATGCATCATTGCAAAAATATTTGGGTTGAGCTGGACTCTTGAAAAGAAAGCAATAAAAACAAAAGGAAGCATCTTTTGACATGCTATACTCCCAAGTCCCAACTAATCGTATTTCCTGATCCATGATTCTTTAAAAGATGTCATACAATCCATTATTCCTCAACTCATTTGCAACATGCAGGAACTGCAATTATGTCTGTTTTTTTTTTGAAAGATCCAGCAACTTGCTGGCATTCATATATTAAGCAGAGAGCAGGCGGTAAATGTGTTCATGATCAAATTTGATCATGGTGGTTTACAAGAGTTGGTGAATGAATTCACCCAGATATTAAAACTACTCCTCATCCTGGGTCCCCTAGAGGGCTATCTAAACATCTAGCCCCGGCTAGCTTCCAGGAGTCCATGTCACGGCGGATTGCCGCTATGATACCACTGATTGGGGTGATTTGTTTCCTGAAAGAGCGATTGTTTCTCTCCAGCCATATGTTCCAGCACACTAGAATCAGCAGACATTTCACCTTTTTCCTTAGCCCTAGCCTTGTTGTTATCACTGCTTTAACTCTTTGTTCTGAAGAATGTATGGGCACTGCATTGCTGTCAGAAAGAGTGTTGCATCCGGCCAGGTGGATATTTGGCGCCAAACTTCCTGTGATACCCGGCATTCACAGAAGAGGTGGACTGAAGTTTCTAGGTTCCTCATGCACAACGGGCAAAAATAACCATTTTCCCAACCTACTCGTTGTAATCTGTCGTTGCACCAGAGACGATTTTGTAGCAGCAACCAGAAGAATATCTTGGTTTTTCCAGGGGCCCAGACCTTCCAGATAAGGTGCTTGTTGTCTGAATTTGGTCTGTTCAGAAACTGAAAATTATAGGCCGAGCTCACACTGCATTGTCCCGAATTGTCCAAACGCCAGCTGATGGAGTCCGGGGTCTGCGGTCGGAGTACCAAGTTTGCTGCTTGGATGGCACGCCATAGAATGAGGAAGGATTGAACAATATGATCTTGCCTTTGCTGCCGAAGATCGCAGACCCAGGTGCCATTTGTCAAAGCAGCAGCAACAGTTCTTATTTTTCCGCTCGATCTCTTGTACAGTTCCCGGAATAGTTCTGCCAATGATGATGAAGTGAACCAGGAGGAGTGCCAAAAGGATGCCGTTGTTCCACTTCCGATAGTGACAG
This sequence comes from Triticum dicoccoides, assembly GCF_002162155.2. Taxonomy (NCBI): domain Eukaryota; kingdom Viridiplantae; phylum Streptophyta; class Magnoliopsida; order Poales; family Poaceae; genus Triticum; species Triticum dicoccoides. Next base: position 554,281,189 of record NC_041381.1, read on the forward strand.
TAGTGGCCGCGGCAAACAGCGCTCTGTCTTTGCTATCACAGGGCAGTTCTGAACCTACCCATGGGCGTTCAGCATGGTGCCATTCCAGCCATAACCAGCGCAGCCGGAGTGCGTGAGAGAATCTCTCAAGATCCAGAATTCCCAGCCCTCCCCGATCAGTTGGGGAGCAAACCTTGTCCCATTTTACTTTGCACTGCCCACCAGAGATCTCTTTTTCCTGTGCCCAGAGGAAACGCAGACGCACCTTGTCCACTTCCTTGATTTGCCCACCAAAATTTTGTAGGACATCAGCAAGATCAATCTCTTCGCATCTTAGTGGGGTTACAGTGGATTTGGTTGGGTTGAGGCGCAGTCCTGAGGCCTCTCCGAGGTAATCTAGGATCTCCAGTAGCTTGTCAAACTCCTCTCTGTCCGGGTTCGCAAAGATGATAGCATCATCAACATAAAGACTGACCCGTAACTTGATCTCTCGTCCTGGCAAAGGTGCCAAAATTCCGTCTTTTGTATCTTTGGCGATGAGACGGTGAAGGGGATCAATTGCCAGGATGAATCGCAGAGGCGATAGAGGTGTACCATTTAGAATGAAGGCTGAAGATTGTGAGACCAGTAGCATTTCCATCCAGTCCCGTCACCTTGCCCTAAACCCCGTTGTGTGCAAGAGCTCAAGAATGTATTCCCAGGATACTGAATCAAATGCTCTCGCGATGTCTAACTTGAGCAGTAAAGCTGGTTTTTTCTTGCGATGCAGGGATCAGACACAATTTTGGACGTATAGGAAGTTGTCTTGCAGGCATCTCGTCTTCAGGAATGCACTCTGCGCTGGCAAGATCAGCGTCCCAATCTGTTCTGACAGACGCATCGAAAGGACCTTTGCAATCAGTTTTACAATTGAATTGATCAGGCTGATGGGTCTGAAATCACCCATTGCCTCGGCGCCATCTTTTTTGGGCAGCAGTGCAACAAGGGCTGTGTTGATCGCCGAAAGGTTTGTTCCGGAGAGGCTGTGGAATTGGTGGAAAACGGCCATGATGGCATCTTTAATTATATCCCAGCATTTGCGAAAGAAAATCCCATTGAAACCATCCGGTCATGGGGCTTTTTTAGCAGGGGAGGCCAAGATTGCCGCCCATACTTCGGCGAAAGGATTATCAAGGCCACCTCCTGTCACCATGGGCATCTGAATTTCAGACCAGTTGATTGTGCATGCCCTTGTCTCTTTAGTTCCCAGAATCCTATCAAAGTGCTCATGAATAATCGCTGCCTTGTCTTGATGTTCAGTCACATATCGTCCATCAGTCCGCAGGGAGTGAAAGAAGTTTTTCCTCCTTCTCAACTGGATCTTGGCATTGAAGAAAGCAGTGTTTGTATCACAAGACTTTAACCATGTGATTCGAGAAGATTGGCGCCTTCTAGCGCGCTCTATTGCTGCCAGGCCAATGATTCTTTGCTTGAGCAGTTTTCTGAAACTGAATTCAGCAGGTGTTAACTGACGGCGTTCCATGGCAATATCGAACCTGAAGATCAGCTCATTGACGATGTGGAACTGGACTTTGGCATCATTGAATAAAGTTTTGCTCCAGATTTTCAGGTCCTTTGCCACTCTCTCCATCTTTGTTGTGATTCTGAGAAAAGCGCAAGTCTGTGTTGCCGGGCGCTGCCATGCCCTTGTCACCGTCTCCCTGGACTGAGGAAACTACGGCCAAAAACTCTCAAATTTGAATGATGCACGCTTGGGCGGTGCGGTAGCACTAGCAAGTACGAGGGGGCAGTGATCTGAGCAAGAGGAGGAGGCAGCCATGAGCATGAAGGTTGGGAAAATGGCTTCCCACTCTGCCTTGTTGGTGTCATCTGAAGGCACATCTAACTGCAATTATGTCATCCAAACTAAATTGTCCGTTTTGGTTCTGCTTTGTTGCTCCCAAGGGTGTTGGCGCTTAGATTGCATGAAAAATAGTTGTGCATATTTTTATTCATGTTAGACGAATCTACAGCAATGAGAAACATAGAGATTGAGTGACGTGTTGTAGCTGATCTGAAAAGACAGATTGATTTGCTTATTAGAAATTTTGAATAAAAGAAACAGTCAGGATATAAGATACCTACATGGGGCTGTTGTACTGTCAAGTAGCTTCTGCGTACTAAACACCAATCGATGTCACAGGACCTTGCCGGCCGCTGGTGCCGCGCCCTTGTCCTCCGCCCCGCAGCTCCAAATCGCCCCTGCCTGCTGGAACGCGAACTGCATCCACGCGAGACACGGGAATTAGGATATGGCGGTTTCTGCAAGGCTCTAGCAAGTCGTCGTGGGCACTGTTATTTGAGGTCAAGGTCGGGAAGGGGGCGCGCGAGGTTGCCATGGTGCTGATCCGCGCCGCTGGAAAGGGGGTAGTTCGCCGTTGTCTCTGCCCGCTGCTCACTCTACCTCCGTCGATGCGGCTAGGTTAGGCCTGACTCCGATCCAAAGCACGACCCCAAACGGACGTCCGTTTTATCCGACGGGACAACAATGAGACCGCGTTAGCCTGGATTTGTGGATGCGCTGACCGCGCGCCTAACGTGTGGCTGCATTTCGGCCGCATCTTTTTTGCAACACCTGGGGGCGTTGTCAGGGCTGTGCGGATCGGTATCTGGTCAATCCATGGCACGATGCGGCCTCCGGTAGCAGGGGTGAGCTCAAATCCGACTGGAGCCGCTCCAAATCCGGTCGCCGAATGCTGAAATCTAGCGGCCGGAGTTGGACAGCTCGGGGCGTCGAGGAAAGAGGGATGCAACAAGGGGAGGGGCGGTCTCGTGGCTGTGCTGGACAGCGCACGGCTGAGAAAAATGGCGGCGGTGGCGGCTAGGGACAAGAGGGGAGTGGGGCGGAGGGTGCGGCTGGAGGGGGAGATGGAATAGAAAAAGGGCTGCATGTGTCCCGGCCGCAAACGTGGTCCATAGTTGGGCCAGGAATGGATCGAAAATGGTCGGTTTGCTCCCGCACGTTGAGCGGTTGTTTCTCTCCGTTTACCTCCATACGAATACGGTCGGACCATTTGGGGTCGTGTGTTGTAGTTGGCCTTATGCCGAGAAAACCGAGAGCATCATGACGTAGATACAAAAATAACAAACTTTTACATTTTTAAGGATAAAGAAGGCCCCTAAGACGGCCAATTTTGCACAAAAAGTAAACTTGTTTGAGGGAGATGCAGAATACGAAGAGAGGGAGATGGCGCCTTCAAACACCCCTCAGAAAAATTCGAACAGGAAGAAGTTGCATGATAATAGTCGGGTGCAAGGATGGTCTAGCGGTGGACAGTAATAAACATCAAGAAATTTCATCGGCGACGTCCCTCGAGGACGATTGCCGGGTGCAATGAAACTATTATCATGGAACTGTCGGGGACTCGGGAACGAACCGGCAGTTCGAGCTTTGCTGGACGTCCAACGAAGCACACGTCCCGATGTGATGTTTCTCTCGAAGACTCACATGGATAGTTACCCGACTGAATGCTTGAGGAGACGATTAAAGATGGATCATAAAATGGTGTGCACTAGCAATGGGAGAAGTGGAGGTCTGATTTTGATGTGGCGTAATGGAATTACGTCCCAAAGACTTGGACTAGACCCAATGTTCATAGATGTTCAGATCACCTGTGATAATAATACATGACGATTTACTGGTATGTATGGAGAATTCCGATAGGCAAACAAACACTTGAAATGGGGTCGAATGCGAGATCTACATCAGAGAAATAATAATCTTTCATGGTTGATGATGGGAGACCTTAATGAGATCCTATTCTTGCATGAGAAGGAGGGGGGCAATCCACGGCCTCCACAACATATGGTAGCTTTCCAACAGGTAATTGATGATTGCAGTTTACATGATATGGGGTATATTGGAGATATTTTCACATGGAGAAGAGGGAGAATTAGAGAAAGACTGGATAGAGGTCTGACCAACAATGAATGGGCTAGCCTTTTCCTAAATGTTGGTCTAGAGCATTGTAACTTTAATCATTCGGACCACCGACCCATGTTGATGAACACAAATTTTTATGTGAACCAAGGAACTGCAAATGGTGGACCTAAGAGGTTTGAAGTGCGGTGGCTGGGAGAAGAGCAGTTCCCGGAATTGGTAACAGAAACATGGGAAAGGTTGAAGAATGACCCAACATCCGCGGGGGTGTTCGAGAAGCTTACAGAAATGCATTCGGTCTTTCATGATTGGGACCAGCGTGTTCTAAAAAAACAAATAAAAGGTTAAGAAAAGCTCAACGTGAGTTGGAGAAAGTCATTTCGGGGCCCATGACAGATGAGAATGAGAAGAAGATGAAGGAGCTGGCAGAATTGGTGGAGTATTTACTGGAGTTGGAGGAAATTTAGAGTATGCAAAGATCATGAGTGGACTGGCTCAAGTTTGGTGATAGAAACACGGCTTTCTTTCAAGCGTTCGCAGCAGGGCGACGTAAAAAGAATTTTATTAAAAAACTAAAAGATGACAATGGCGATATAATAGAGAATGTGGATGAGTTGAATTCTCATATCCAGAGCTACTTCGATGGGTTGTTCACCTCGGAGGTACTTGACACGGATCCGACGATGTTGCAAAAGGTACAGCCTAAGGTAACAACTCAGATGAATAACATGTTGTTGGCCCCGTTTTCTGCTGATGATGTTCGTAAAGCAGTGTATAGTATTGGTGATTTGAAGGCACCGGTCCCAGACGGACTACATGCGATATTTAAAAAAAATTATTGCACATTATTGGGGAGGATATTACTGTTGTTGTACTACATGCTATCAACTCAAAACATATTTCACAAGAATGGAATGATACATCTATAGTTTTGATCCCTAAGGTGGACTCCCCAGATGTGATTACTCAATACCGACCAATCATCCTATGCAATGTTCTGTATGAGATAATATCTAAGATGTTGTCTATTCGCCTGAAAAGCATTTTACCATATATAATATCTCCAACCCAAAGTGCATTTGTTCCTGGTAGAATGATTACTGACAATATTCTTGTGGCTTATGAGTGCATTCATAAAATTAAGAACACCAGAAATACTCAGGCTGGACTATGTGCAATTAAATTGGACATGCAGAAAGCTTATGACAAAGTTGAGTGGGTATTCTTGAGGAACATGATGAAAATGTTGGGTTTTGATGATCAGTGGATAGATCTTATAATGGCATGTGTGAACTCAGTAAGATATAGGGTTCGCTTTAATTCACAAGAGACAGAGATGTTTACTCCCTCGAGGGGAATTCGGCAAGGTGACCCTTTATCACCTTACCTCTTTTTGATTTGCGCTGAGGGTCTTTCTAGCATTTTGCAGTATGAACAAGAAGTTGGTGGCATTGATGGGATAAGAGTGTGCAGGAATGCACCGCCACTCTGACACCTTTTATTTGCTGACGATTCTCTAATTCTCATGCGGGCAGATATGTTAAATGCAACTTCCTTACAACAAGTGTTGGAGACTTATTGTGCAAATTCGGGACAGATGGCAAGTGTTGGAGACTTATTGTGCAAATTCGGGACAGATGGCAAGTGTTGGGAAATCAAGCATTTTCTTTAGTCCAAATACTCTGTTGCAAACTAGAGATGAAATATGCCAGGAGCTAAATATTACAAACTAGGCTCTCTCAGATAAATATCTTGGATTACCTGCTATGGTAGGTGCAGACAGGAGTGATTGTTTTGAACACATTTGTGTGAAAATTTAAAAACTCTTAAAAGGGTGGATGGATAAGCAACTCTCAATAGCGGAAAGGAAATCATGTTAAAAGCAGTAGCTCAATCCATCCCTGTGTTTGCTATGTCGGTTTTCTGCCTGCCTAAGGGGGTATGTAAGGATATTATGGATGTCATTGCTCAATATTGGTGGGGAGATGATGAGGAAAATAAAAAAATGCATTGGTTCTCATGGTGGAAGCTTTGTATACCAAAGTGTGATGGTGGTTTAGGTTTTCGTGACCTACACTCTTTCAATTTGGCGCTGCTTGCAAAACAGTGTTGGAGATTGATTATAAATCTGGAGTCTCTCTGTGCTCGTATTCTGAAGGCGAAATATTACCCCAATACAGATTTGTTGCATGCTGGGCCAAAAGTTGGGTCTTCATTTACATGGCAGAGCCTGGTAGCAGGCTTGACTACATTTAAAAGAGGGTATATTTGGCGAATCAGATCAGGAGAGAATGTGAGCATATGGAATGATCCATGGATTCCCTCTAGCCCGGACAGGAGAGTAATAACTCCTTGAGAACATATCTTAATCTCAAGGGTGGTAGAGCTAATTGATCCAGTTACCTCGCAGTGGGATGAACAATTGATACGGGATATTTTTATCTTATGGACGCAACTAGAATTCTGCAAATACCACTCAACTTCCAAGCCTTTGATGATTTCATTGCATGGTATATGACAAAGCAGGGGAGATTCACGGTTAAGAGTGCATATCATGAACAACGGTCGCATAAGTATAGAGGTCAATATCTTCCAAATTCATCGTCAACTAGTAACATACAAGCAGCAATTTGGAAGAAGCTATGGGAGCTTCAAGTGCCATGGAAAATTCAAATCTTTTGTTGGCGGGCATTGAGAGGAACCATCCTGTTGAAATCCATTCTCGCTAATAGACATATACCTGTCAATGGTGCATGCCCAGTGTGTCATAGGGGGGCTGAAGATTTGTGTCATATGTTGTTCCAATGCGACTTAGCAAATATCCTATGGGTCGGGTTGGGTCTATCAGAGCGTATTGACTTCGCTGTACAAGTGGACAGATCGGGGTCGAAAATTCTGGAATTTCAGTTGCTGGAGTCAGACCAACCTTTGCTAATGATGCCAAACTTGAAGGAAAAGGAGGTGATTGCGACCGGATGCTGGTATCTCTAGTGGCTGCATCGATGACACACTCATCATGATTCTGTTCCTCCTAACTTCAGGTGGCACATCTCTATTTTGGCAATAGTGAAAAACTATACAAATTCTGTGATGCAGAAAAGAACACTGGTGGAGCATAGGTGGAAGAGACCGGAGTCAAGGTTCATCAAACTTAATGTTGATGCTTCATTCCATGCGGATGAGGGGGCAGGCTCTGTTAGAGGTGTGCTATGAAATGATAGAGGAAATTTCATTGGAGGGTTTTGTAAATTTATACCATTGGCAATAGATGTTGTGACTATTGAAGCAATGGCATTGCGAGATGGATTATTTCTGGCGAACTCCTTAGGTTTCAACAGAGTAGAAGTGGAGTCGGACTCATTGAATGTCATCAATTGTTGTCGAGGACAATATCAATGGTGGGATGCAGCTCCAGCGGTCTTCTCCGTGTGCATAGATTTGTCTACGTCGATAGGAAAGGTCGTCTTCTCTTATTGCTTTCGTGAAGCAAATTCAGTTGCTCGCGAGCTAGCAAAGTTTAGTTTTTGTAATAAATGTGATGACAGTTGGACTAACGAACCTCTTGAGTTCTTAGTTAGCCAACTGGTGAACGATGTAACTATTGTTTGAGTCTAATAAAGCTAGCCATGATGGCCTTTCCCCCCAAAAAAGGATAAAGAAGGTTGTTCCAGTAGATGAAAAAAATCACATCACCTCTCCAAGTGATGTAAAACACAACACTTGGAGATGCAAATTTGCAATTCCAGCAAATGAAAAAAATGAAATCCCTTTTGTAATAGATGAATTTTCGTCTAAAACCCTAATACTTTGAAAGAAATTTTCCAGTTTGTACACGAAGTGCATCCAGTTTTTCCCGTAACCCTCTCAACTTTTTAGCACATGTTATGTTGGTGAAATTATGATACCATACCATGTTTCAACCTTTTCAGAGTTCATTTATAGTGTTTTTCATTTCAGGGTCATTTAGCTCAAAGAATAAACTAATAGCAAAAAGAATGAAATGAAATGCTTTTATAAAACTCTAATAGCAAAAAGAATGAACTAAAAAGAATCAACTAAAATATTTTGTTATGATCAACTAAAACAAAACTATAATATTCTTCAATAGCAAAAAGAATCAACTAAAAAGAAGCAAAATAATATTAACTAAAATTATCAAAGTATTTTTTGTTAAAAACATTAATAACAAAAATAATTTTCATAAAGTATTTGTTAAAAACTTTAATAGCAAACTAACAAGATTTTATAAAACTATAATAGCAAAAGGAATCAACAAAAAGTAATCAATAAAAAATAAAGCTTATGCAAGTTAAATTATATAACTAAATTATATAAAATTGTGCAACTAAAATTATATAAAATTTATGCAACTAAAATTATATAACTAAAAATAACATATGCAAAAAATAACATTAATAATTTAAAAACATAACATATGCAAAAAAAATAAAAAAATACCCGCCTACTAAGCAACCACGACATGCATATGACTGGAAACCCTACATATGGGCCAGGATTGTCGGAGTATTGGGCCACAGGTAGGCAAACCCGAGTCCCTGAGCCTTCTAAGACATTGGGCCGGCTTCGATCCACGAGACTCCAGAATGGAGCACCGCCTTCTGGTGGCCGGCTGAGCTGAAGGGCCGGCTGCCCGAAGGCGGCCTAGCGCTAGCAGACGGCACCAAGACAAGCCGCCTCCTAGCAGACGACCTCCGGAGAGGCCGGCCTCTAGCAGGAGGCCACCAGGCGTCCTCAGAGTATGTGCCCTTCATCAAGAAGACAAGATAGGGTGAGCCTACAACGTAGCCCCGTACCCCCGGATCCCGGGCTTGGCATGGCTACAGTGTCCCGTACCGGCGGAGATCCCCGCACGACGTGGCACTGTTGCCATTCCCCCTTTACGCCACTACTGACCGGCGAAGCCCTGTTCCCACGATGGCCTGTCGGTACGGCCCACAGGCGGCATGCCCTACTGGGCAGAGAAAGCCCGGAGGGCGGCCGAAGCTGGAGCAGCCGGAGCTACCGGAGGCCGGCCCCCAGAAGGCGACCGGAACCTCCCCCGAAGGCAGTATAACATTAGCCAGACGGGGTGCAGTATGGCTACAGTGATCTCCCACCAGGCGATGGGACTGTAGCCATGCTCCCCTGACCAAGCCTGTGTCATTAGCATCGCGGCTATAGTGATCAGCCACCAACCAGGCGGGGGCGTCCTGTCGGCTCCGTACCAGACCAGTCAGAGGGCCCGCCAGGCGGCGGGCCACAGCTGCCGGCGGAGAAGCTGGCGACCAGAGACGCTGACAGCCGGGCCCAGCACCCGGCCGAGTTACCATTGTACCCCCAGGGGGTAGGCCTATATAAACCCCCCAGGGCACCCATGCAAAGGGTTCCAAACCTGATAGGCCTAGACTCATACCTAGAGGAAGAAGAGAGCTAGCCCTGCCTCCTTCAACCTCTAGCATACAACTCAAGGAGCAGCTTGTATTCACTAGTGCCTTAGTGATCATGCGGAGACCCGGCAGAGCAGGAGTAGGGGTATTATCTCCAAGGAGAGCCCCCAACCTGGGTAAAGTACGCTGGCGTTCGTGTCTATGCCTTATCCCGCTTCCGGGCACCGGCGACGTTCTACTCGCTCCCCCCATGATAAGCCATCCTTTGGCATATGTCGCACCCAACCCCCGATGTTTGGCGCTCACCGTGGGGCGAGGTGCACCATCATCCAGAGATCTGTTCTGGATGGGAACCTTGTTCCTTCCAGACGTGCGCAGCTAGCCCAGGACGCCCGACGGTGTCAGCCTCGACGCGCTGCGCGGCGCGGAGATTGGCTGCGCAGCCAGCTACCTCGCCGACCTCGTCGACAAGATCAACCTCTCCGACGAGCCTGCGTCCGACGTAGACACCGACTGCCCGGAGAGCTGCCTCATCAGCCTCCTCGACCAGCTCCATGTCACCAGCGAGCCTGCTGCCGATTTGGAGTCTGTTGGCTTCACCGACCCGATGATCGTCGATTTCGACACAGTGTCACTCGAAACATTCCCCACCAACATGGTGGTCTATGACGAGTCGCCTCCTCGCGAGCACAGCGGCGGGAGCACCGTCACTGAGGTGCTTGTCATCAACAGTGGTGAGCACTCGGACGGAGGTGCTCGAGACCACTCGATGCGGCGCTGCGAGACTTGCTAGCGCCCATCCCAGCCGATGAGGATGCTGAGGCGCTGGAAGCACGCTGCGTCTAGCTCATTGAAAGCGCTAGCCGACTGGCCAGCATGCGACGCCTCTCGGAGCCTACCGGCGTGAGATCAACCGGGCCGTTGGCGGGACGCAGGCCCCCGAGGGGCCTAGCCGTGCCGGCTCGATCCGGCTGCGCGGCACGGCCATCGCTGGTGCGTTCGGGGCAGAACGCCCCGTCTATGCTACGCTAGTGGGAAACGTACGAGCTGCCCAGGCGGTGGCAGATGAGATGGACAAGTACGAAGGCAACGAGCGTCGCCACATGACGGAGCGTGTCCAGCAGCTCCTTGACGCGGCTGCCGAGCAACACGATGCTGGCTGCCGCGACAAAGCGCCAACCCGGCAGAACAATGAGTCGCCTCCTCGCCAGGACCATGGCGCGACGTCTCGGACGCCAACTAGCGATGTCCGTAGAAAGAAAGGCAACGAGCTGGCTGTCATCCGCAGTCGGACTCACCTCACCATCGAGCACAACGCCAAAGGCCGCCCTCGAGCCGTGGAGCGGCGAGGCGACCCGCCTCCTCCTTAGCCCCACGGAGAAAGGCATCCCACTCCACCGCCTGTCACGCACCCGACATTCAGCGACCGCCTTGGCCGCGGAGAAGGAGTCGGAGAAAATGACGCCCGCCACGGGATCGACCGCCTCAATCGCTCCCTGGCGCTAGAAGAAGAAGATGCGTTGGGTCCGCCCTGTTTTGGCCCCTGAATCCGAGATGAGCCCTTCCCTCGAGGGTTTACCCTCCCAAGAGACACGCCCAAATACACCGGCTCCGTGAAGCCGGAGGACTGGATGGTCGACTACCCCACGACCGTCAGCATAGCGAACGGCAACAAGTGCGTTGCTTTGAAGTACGTCCCACTCATGCTCCAGGGCACATCCCAGACATGGCTTAACAGCCTGAAGCCCCCTAGCATCAATGGCTGGGTTGATTTCACCGAGGCTTTCGTCCGCCACTTCACCAGCACATACAAGCGGCCTCCCAAGCCTTGACAGCTCTCCTTGTGCGTCCAAGGGCCCAGCGAATCGACGCGCGACTACCTCACGCGCTGGGCCGAGCTGCAACTCCTGCGAGGGTGTGCATGAGGTGCAGGCCATCGAGTATTTCACTGCCGGGTGCCGAGAGGGCACCCTTCTCAAGCACCGGCTCCTCTGCGACAAGCCGATGACTCTCGATGAGCTGCTAATCATCGTCAACAATTATGCAACTGCCTACTCCTCCATGAAGGCAGAGATCCAAGTCGATGCATCCGGCAAGATAGCCCCTCTAACTTCTCGAGACCCGGCTCGAGACTCCAGTCAGAGACATCAGCAGAGAGACAACAAGCACAAGGCCGTGCAGCCGGCTTCTGCAAGCGGCCGTGCAGCCGGCTTCTGCAAGCCGGCAGGTGGCAGCAGTCGAAGACCAGCAGCCGGAAGGGCAGCCTCTGCCTAAGTGTCAGAAGGGCAGCAAGCCCAATTGGTTGTCCGCCTTCTCGTACAAGCAGACCCTCGATGCGCCTTGCAAGTTTCACAGCGGCGCAAAGCCGTCCAACCACACCACCCGGAAGTGCCATTGGCTCACCCGAATCGCCAAAGGAGATGGACTCCTGCCCCTGCCGCCTCCCTGTCCGCCGCCTCCTCCGCCCCAGCAGCCGGCGGTCCGGCCAGTCGGAGCAATACAAGATGAGTATCCGGAAGAACAGGGAGCCTATGTCATGTTCACCAGTGTAGCTGACGACAGGCGCAGCAGACAGCAACAACAGCAAGAAGTACATGCAGTAGCAACTGGAGCCCCTGAATTTATGCACTGGTCAGAGAAGCCCATCAGCTGGAGCAGGGGCGACCACCCGGAAGTGATGCCTTCTCCCGGTTCTTATGCCCTGGTCCTGGATGCCACCCTCGCAACGGAGAGGCGAGTAGCTCGTTTCTCCAGAATTCTAATAGATGGCGGCAGCAGCATCAACATCCTGTATCGTGACACGATAGAGAAATTGGGAATCAAGAAGAAGCAGCTTCAGCCCAGTCGGACTATATTTCATGGCATAGTTCCTGGCCTTTCTTGCTCACCAATCGGCAAGACCCATATCGATGTCCTCTTCGGGGACAAAAATCATTTCCGCCGAGATGCAATCTAGTTTGAAGTGGTAGACCTTGAGAGCCCGTACCATGTGCTGCTTGGCCGGCCTGCCCTGGCCAAGTTCATGGCGGTCCCCCACTACACTTACCTCAAGATGAAGATGCCAACTACCAAGGGAATCCTAACCATAGCCGGAGACTACAAGAATTCATCTGCTTGCACGACAGATAGCAGCCGACTGGCCGAGTCCCTGGTGATTGCAGCTGAGAAACGACTCCTGGAAAGGGTTGTGGCGTTGGCAGGCAAGCAGCCGTAAATGTCACAACCACCCAAGGAGTCAGAAGTTGAGGGCTCGTTCAAGCCCGCGAAGGAAACCAAGAAGATACCCTTGGACCCAGAGCACCCGGAGAGGCATGCCCTCATTGGAACAAACCTTGACAGTAAATAAGAAGGCGAGCTCGTCGATTTCCTCCGTGAGAATCGTGACATCTTCGCATGGTCTCCCATAGACATGCCGGGTGTCCCGACGGATTTCGCCGAGCACAAGCTACACGTCTGACCTGAGGTCAAGCCGGTCAGGCAACCCTTGCATCACTTGTCGGAAGAAAAAAGAAGAGTCGTTGGAGAAGAAATAGCCCGGCTTCTGGCAGCTGGCTTCATCATGGAGGTGTTCTTCCCCGAATGGTTGTCCAACCCGGTTCTTGTGCTGAAGAAGAACAAGCAATGGCGCATGTGCATTGATTATACCAGCCTCAACAAAGCTTGCCCCAAAGACCCCTTTGCCTTGCCAAGAATCGACCAAGTGATAGACTCCACAGCCAGATGCAAGCTACTGAGTTTTTTGGATGCCTACTCAGGATACCATCAGATCAAGCTGAACCCAGCCGACAGGCTGAAGACCGCCTTCATCACACCATTCGGAGCCTTCTGTTACCTGACGATGACGTTCGGCTTGAGGAATGTCGGCGCCACGTTTCAGCATTGCATGCAGAAGTGCCTCCTCAAGCAACTCGGCAGAAACGCCCACGTTTACGTGGATGATGTGGTGGTGAAGGCGGAGAAGCGTGGCACACTTCTAGAAGACCTCAAAGAGACATTTGAGAACCTGCGTCGATTTCAAATCAAGCTCAAAACGGAGAAATGCGTCTTTGGAGTACCAGCCGGCCAACTTCTTGGCTTTCTAGTCTCAGAGCGCGGCATAGAGTGCAACCCTGTGAAGATCAAGGCAATTGAGAGTATGGAAGTTCCCACCCGACTGCTGGATGTACAAAAATTCACCGGCTGCCTGGCGTCCATCAGCCGCTTCCTCAGCCGGCTGGGCGAGAAGGCTCTCCCATTGTCCCAGCTCATGAAGAAAACCACTTTTTTCGAGTGGAACGACAAGGCGGATGAAGCTTTCTGTCAGCTCAAGAAGATGTTGACCACCCTGCCTGTCCTGGCGGCCCCAACTGATAAAGAGCCTATGCTCCTCTACATTGCCGCCACCAGTCGGGTGGTCAGCACGGTCATAGTGGTGCAACGCAAGGAGGAAGGCAAGGCACTGTTGGTCTAGAGGCCGGTGTATTATTTGAGTGAAGTACTGTCCACCTCCAAGCAAAATTACCCCCACTATCAGAAGATGTGCTATGGCGTGCACTTTGCCGCCAAGAAGCTCAAGCCTTACTTTCAAGAGCATCCGATTATTGTTGTCTACACTGCTCCACTTGCTGAGATCATTGGAAGTCGGGATGCCTCGGGTCGAGTGGCCAAGTGGGCCATAGATCTGGCCCCCTACACCATCTACTACCAGCCTCGCACCGCCATCAAGTCACAAGCACTGGTCGACTTCCTCGTAGACTGGGTCGAGACCCAGTACCTGCCGCCAGCGCCAGACTCCACTCATTGGCGGATGCACTTTGATGGGTCCAAAATGCGCACCGGCCTGGGAGCCGGCGTTGTCCTCACCTCTCCCAAAGGCGACAAGCTCAAATATGTGCTGCAGATCCACCTTGCCGCCTCCAACAACATGGCAGAATATGAAGCACTCATACATGGGCTCCGGCTTGCCAAGGAACTCGGCATTTGCCGGATCCTGTGTTATGGTGATTCCGACTTGGTAGTCCAGTAGTCGTCAGGTGACTGGGACGCCAAGGATGCAAATATGGCGAGCTACCACTTCTTCATACAACAGCTCAGTAGATATTTCGAGGGGTGCGAGTTCCTCCATGTGCCAAGAAATGACAACGAGCAAGCAGATGCCTTGGCATGGATTGGCTCCACCCGACAAGCAATACCAGCTGGCGTCGCCCTGCGCCACCTCCTCAAGCCGCCTGTCAAGCCGTCACCAGAATCAGATTCCATCTTCGTGTCGGCCCCTTCTGAAGCAGTCAGATCCGACTTGAGGGCCCCAGGAGCCGGCGCGGGGACTTCGGTAGGCGGCCCGGGGACTGCAGCAGCCGCACTGGGCCCGGGGATTCCAGAACCCGGCCCGGGGACTACAACAGTCGGCCCGGGGACTTCTCCAGCTCAGCAGGCGGCAGCCGATGCCAACCCGCCGCCTCCCAGCCCAACTGCCCTTATACAAGTCCCAGTCGTGGCAGTCGAGAAATAGCAGCACCATCCTGGGCCCAACCAATTTTCAAATTTTTGGTGAACAAAAACTGCCGACTGATGAGATCTCGGCCCGACAAGTGCAACGGCGGGCAGCGGCATACACCATCGTCAACAAAGAGCTGGTGCAGCGCAGTATCACTGGTATTTATCAGTGTTGCGTGCAGCCGGACAAAGGCTAGGCAATCCTCAAGGATATCCACCAAGGTGAATGCGGTCACCACGCGGCTTCAAGATCACTTGTGGCCAAAGCTTTCCGCCATGGGTTTTTCTGGATGACTGCTCTAGAAGAAGCCAAAGAGCTGGTCCAGAAGTGTCAAGGGTGCCAGAAGTTCCGCTCCAAGTCACATCTGCCGGCTTATGCACTCAAGACCATTCCCATAGCCTGGCCCTTTGTTGTTTGGGGACTAGACATGGTAGGGCCATTCAAGACGGCTCGTGGCGGCATGACTCATTTGCTTGTCACTGTGGACAAGTTCACCAAGTGGATAGAAGCGAAGCCAATCAAGAAATTGAATTGGCCGACTGCCGTGACCTTCATCGCTGACATCACCACTCGGTACGGCGTACCACACAGCATCATCATTAACAACGGCACAAACTTCGCCAAGGGAGCCTTGGCCCGTTTGTGCGTGACGCAGGGCATCCGATTGGACCTAGCGTCCGTTGCCCATCCGCAGTCAAACGGCTAAGTGGAGAGAGCAAATGGCCTAATTTTGTCCGGCATCAAGCCCCGACTGGTCGAGCCTCTAGAGCGTTCGGCTGGCTGCTGGCTCGAGGAGCTGCCGGCCGTCCTCTGGAGCTTGCGTACAACTCCGAACAAGTCAACCGACTTCACGCCCTTCTTCCTCGTCTACGGTGCCGAAGCTGTCATCTCGACGGACATAGAATTCGACTCCCCTCGAGTCACCATGTACACAGAGGAGGAGGCGAAAGAAGCACGAGAGGACGGTGTCGACTTGCTGGAAGAAGGCCGGCTGTTGGCACTCAGCCGGTCTGCCATCTACCAGCAGAGTCTTCACCGATACTACAATTGCAAGGTCAAGCCAAGATCATTCCAAGAAGGAGACCTTGTGCTCCGGCTGATCCAGTGAACAGCCAGCCAGCACAAGCTCTCGGCGCCTTGGGAAGGCCCTTTCATCATCAGCAAAGTGCTGGGCAACGATTCCTACTATCTGATCGACGCTCAGAAGCCCAGAGCACGCAAAAGATACGACTCAGGCAAGGAGACGGAGAGGCCATGGAACGCGAACCTCCTCCGAAGGTTTTACAGTTAAAAGCAGTATGCATCACGCTACCTTTTGTACTAAGTACAAAGACTCCGGGTCCCCCGAGAAGAACTCGGGGACTACCCTCTTTATCTATATGATAAGAATTATGCCCAAAAGTGTGTTATTTAATTATTCCGCCTAGCACCGGGCTCGACTAGTCGGCCCGGGGGCTCGCCGCCTTATACTGTGTGCCGCCTCTTGCAGTCGGACAAGTAGTATGTCGGCACCAGCAAACTTGTCCTGTTAGAAGCCGCAGCTCGCAGAGCGACTGAGCGGCCGACATGAGTTGCAAGAAAGGTTCCCATATGAAAAAACGGCTAAGGAAAAAAGGCGCACATAGCTGAAGCCGGCATCCCGCCTACTTGACCGGATGCTGAGCAGTCGGCCGGTCGACTCCTACTTTCCTTGACAACGCTCTAGCCGGCTAAGTACTTGCCCTCCCAAAAGTAGCTAAGCACTTGGCCCAGCCGCAGTCTGCAGAGCGGCTGTTCGACTGTCCAAGGGATAGCTAAGGGATGCCGGCAAGGAAAAAAGGCAAAGGGCAGAAAGCAAGGAAAGCTGGAACTCGCCACTTAAAGCATATTTACATAGCAAAAGGCCCCTGGGCCAGCATTCAACAAAGTTTGAAATACACCCCGCGGGTGGAATTGCGCAAATTTAACAAGTTTTGTCCAGAATGATTAAAACAAAAAGTAAATGTGATGGCCTAAGGAGCGGTAGAGGGATCCGGTGGGGCGGTCGAGTCGGCAGCTCCGGTGGGGGCAGTGGATGGCTGGACGGCAGAGTTGTCGGCACCGGCTGGTGGAGCGGACGGCTGGTTGGTCTCCGCCTGGTCGCCTTTGGCATGTTGGAAATATGCCCTAGAGGCAATAATAAAAGGATTATTATTATATTTCCTTGTTCATGATGATTGTCTTTTATTCATGCTATAATTGTATTATCCAGGAAATCGTAATACACGTGTGAATACATAGACCACAACATGTCCCTAGTGAGCCTCTAGTTGACTAGCTCGTTGATCAACAGATAGTCATCGTTTCCTGACTATGGACATTGGATGTCATTGATAACGTGATCACATCATTAGGAGAATGATGTGACGGACAAGACCCAATCCTAAGCATAGCACAAGATCGTGTAGTTCGTTTGCTAGAGCTTTTCCAATGTCAAGTATCTTTTCCTTAGACCATGAGATCGTGTAACTCCCGGATACCGTAGGAGTGCTTTGGGTGTACCAAACGTCACAACATAAATGGGTGACTATAAAGGTATACTACGGGTATCTCCAAAAGTGTCTGTTGGGTTGACACGGATCGAGACTGGGATTTGTCACTCCGTATGACAGAGAGGTATCTCTGGGCCCACTCGGTAATCCATCATCATAATGAGATCAAAGTGACCAAGTGTCTGGTCACGAGATCATGCATTACGGTACGAGTAAAGTGACTTGCCGGTAACGAGATTGAACAAGCTATTGGGATACCGACGATCGAATCTCGGGCAAGTAACATACCGATTGACAAAGGGAATTGTATACGGGATTGCTTGAATCCTCGACATCGGGTTCATCTGATGAGATCATCGAGGAGCATGTGGGAGCCAACATGGGTATCCAAATCCTGCTGTTGGTTATTGACCGGAGAGCCGTCTCGGTCATGTCTACGTGTCTCCCGAACCCGTAGGGTCTACACACTTAAGGTTCAGTGACGCTAGGGTTGTAGAGATATTAGTATGCAGAAAACCGAAAGTTGTTCAGAGCCCTGGATAAGATCCCGGACGTCACGAGGAGTTCCGGAATGGTCCGGAGGTAAAGAATTATATATGGGAAGTCAAGTTTCGGCCATCGGGAAAGTTTCGGGGGTCACCGGTATTGTACCGGGACCACCGGAAGGGTCCCGGGGGTCCACCGGGTGGGGCCACCTATCCGGAGGGCCCCATGGGCTTAAGTGGGAGGGGAACCAGCCCCTGGTGGGCTGGTGCGCCCCCCCCCCTTGGCCCCCCTGTGCCTAGGGTTGGGAACCCTAGGGGAGGGGGCGCCTCCACTTGCCTTGTGGGGCAAGGCACCCCCCTTGGCCGCCGCCCCCCCAGGAGATCCCATCTCCTAGGGCCGGCGCCCCCCCTGTGGACCCTATATATAGAGGGGGGGAGGGACGGCAGCCGCACCCTTGCACTTGGCGCCTCCCTTCCCCCTTGCTACACCTCTCCCTCCCACAGACGCTTGGCGAAGCCCTGTCGGGATCCCTGCTGCATCCACCACCATGCCGTCGTGCTGCTGGATCTTCATCAACCTCTCCTTCCCCCTTGCTGGATCAACAAGGAGGAGACGTCTCCCTGACCATACGTATGTTGAATGCGGAGGTGCCGTCCGTTCGGCGCTAGGATCTCCGGTGATTTGGATCACGAGGAGTACGACTCCCTCAACCCCGTTCTCTTGAACGCTTCCGCTCGATCTACAAGGATATGTAGATGCACTCCTCTCTCTCTCTCGTTGCTAGATGAACTCATAGATTGATCTTGGTGAAACTGTAGGAAATTTTTTATTTTCTGTAACGTTTCCCAACAGTGGCATCATGAGCTAGGTCTATGCGTAGTTCTCTTTGCACGAGTAGAACACAAATCTGTTGTGGGCGTAGATGTTGTCAACTTTCTTGCCACTACTAGTCTTATTTTTCTTCTGCGGTATTGTGGGATGAAGCGGCCCGGACCGACCTTACACGTACGCTTACGTGAGACATGTTCCACCGACTGACATGCACTAGTTGCATAAGGTGGCTAGCGGGTGTCTATCTCTCCCACTTTAGTTGGAGCGGATTCGATGAAAAGGGTCCTTATGAAGGGTAAATAGAAGTTGACAAATCACGTTGTGGTTTTTTGTAGGTAAGAAAACGTTCTTGCTAGAACCCTATTGCAGCCACGTAAAAGATGCAACAACAATTAGAGGACGTCTAACTTGTTTTTGCAGCAATTGCTATGTGATGTGATATGACCAAAAGTTGTGACGAATGATGAATGATATATTGTGATGTATGAGATCATGTTCTTGTAATAGGAATCATGACTTGCATGTCGATGAGTATGACAACCGGCAGGAGCCATAGGAGTTGTCTTAATTATTGTATGACTTGCGTGTCAATGATTTAACGCCATGTAATTACTTTAATTTATTGCTAAACCGTTAGCCATAGTAGTAGAAGTAATAGTTGGCGAGCAACTTCATGGAGACACGATGATGGAGATCATGATGATGGAGATCATGGTGTCATGCCGGTGACGAAGATGATCATGGAGCCCCGAAGATGGAGATCAAAGGAGCTATATGATATTGGCCATATCATGTCACTACTATTTAATTGCAAGTGATGTTTATTATGTTTATGCATCTTGTTTAGTTAGAAGGACCGTAGTAAATAAGATGATCCCTCACAATAATTTCAAGAAACTGTTCCCCCTAACTGTGCACCGTTGCGACAGTTCGTTGTTTCGAAGCACCACGTGATGATCGGGTGTGATAGATTCTAACGTTCACATACAACGGGTGTAAGACAGATTTACACGTGCAAAACACTTAGGTTAACTTGACGAGCAAAGCATGTACAGACATGGCCTCGGAACACAGAGACCGAAAGGTCGAACATGAGTCGTATGGAAGATACGGTCAACATGGAGATGTTCACCGATGATGACTAGTCCGTCTCACGTGATGATCGGACACGGCCTAGTCGACTCGGATCGTGTAACACTTAGATGACTAGAGGGATGTCTAATCTGAGTGGGAGTTCATTAAATAATTTGATTAGATGAACTTAATTATCATGAACTTAGTCTAAAAATCTTTGCAAAAATGTCTTGTAGATCAAATGGCCAACGCTCATGTCAACATGAACTTCAATGCGTTCCTAGAGAAAACCAAGCTGAAAGATGATGGCAGCAACTATACGGACTGGGTCCGGAACCTGAGGATCATCCTCATAGCTGCCAAGAAAGCATATGTCCTAGAAGGACCGCTAGGTGAAGCACCCATCCCAGAGAACCAAGACGTTATGAATGCTTGGCAGTCACGTGCTAATGATTACTCCCTCGTTCAGTGCGGCATGCTTTACAGCTTAGAACCGGGGCTCCAAAGCGTTTTGAGCAACACAGAGCATATGAGGAATTCGAGGAGCTGAAAATTGTTTTCCAAGCTCATGCCCGGGTCGAGAGATATGAAGTCTCCGACAAGTTCTATAGTTGTAAGATGGAGGAAAATAGTTCTGTTAGTGAGCACATACTCAAAATGTGTGGGTTGCACAACCGCCTGTCCCAGTTGGACATTAACCTCCCGAACGAGGCGGTCATTGACAGAATCCTTCAGTCGCTCCCACCGAGCTACAAGAGCTTTGTGATGAACTACAATATGCAGGGGATGGTGAAAATTATTCCTGAAGTGTTTTCAATGCTGAAGTCAGCAGAGGTAGAAATCAAAAAGGAACATCAAGTGTTGATGGTCAATAAAACCACTAAGTTCCATAAAGGCAAGGGTAAGAAGAACTTCAAGAAGGACAGCAAGGATGTTGCCACGCCCGGTAAGCCAGTTGCCGGGAAGAAGTCAAAGAATGGACCCAAGCCTGAGACTGAGTATTTTTATTGCAAAGGGAAGGGTCACTGGAAGCGGAACTGCCCCAAATACTTAGCGGACAAGAAGGCCGGCAACACTAAAGGTATATGTGATATACATGTAATTGATGTGTACCTTACCAGTGCTCGTAGTAGCTCCTGGGTATTTGATACCGGTGCCGTTGCTCATATTTGTAACTCAAAGCAGGAGCTGCGGAATAAGCGGAGACTGGCAAAGGACAAGGTGACAATGCGCGTCAGGAATGGTTCCAAGGTCGATATGATCGCTGTCGGCACGCTACCTCTACATTTACCTACGGGATTAGTTTTATACCTCAATAATTGTTATTTAGTGCCAGCTTTGAGCATGAACATTGTATCTGGATCTCGTTTAATGCAAGATGGCTACTCATTTAAATCCGAGAATAATGGTTGTTCTATTTATATGAGAGATATGTTTTATGGTCATTCCCCGCTGGTCAATGGTTTATTCTTAGTGAATCTCGAACGTAATGTTACACATATTCATAATGTGAATACCAAAAGATGTAAGGTTGTTAACGATAGTCCCACATACTTGTGGCACTGCCGCCTTGGTCACATTGGTGTCAAGCGCATGAAGAAGCTCCATGCTGATGGGCTTTTAGAGTCTCTCAATTATGAATCATTTGACACATGCGAACCATGCCTCATGGGCAAAATGACTAAGACTCCGTTCTCCGAAACAATGGAGCGAGCAACCAACTTATTGGAAATCATACATACTGATGTGTATGGTCCAATGAGCGTTGAGGCTCGTGGAGGATATCGTTATGTTCTCACTCTCACTGATGACTTGAGTAGATATGGGTATGTCTACTTGATGAAACACAAGTCTGAGACCTTTGAAAAGTTAAAGGAATTTCAGAATAAGGTAGAGAATAAACGTGACCGAAAGATAAAGTTCTTACGATCAGATCGTGGAGGAGAATATTTAAGTCACGAATTTGGTACGCACTTAAGGAAATGTGGAATCATTTCACAACTCACGCCGCCTGGAACACCTCACCGTAATGGTGTGTCCGAACGTCATAATCGCACTCTATTGGATATGGTGCAATCTATGATGTCTCTTACCGATTTACCGCTATCATTTTGGGGATACGCTCTAGAGACAGCTACATTCACTTTAAATAGGGCTCCGTCTAAATCCATTGAGACGACACTGTATGAATTATGGTTTGGGAAGAAACCTAAGCTGTCGTTTCTAAAAGTTTGGGGATGCGATGCTTATGTCAAGAAACTTCAACCTGAAAAGCTCGAACCCAAGTCGGAAAAATGCGTCTTCATAGGATACCCCAAGGAAACCATTGGGTATACCTTCTACCTTAGATCCGAAGGCAAGATCTTTGTTGCCAAGAACGTATCCTTTCTGGAGAAAGAGTTTCTCTCGAAAGGAGTAAGTGGGAGGAAAGTAGAACTCGATGAAGTACTACCTCTTGAACCGGAAAGTAGTGCCGCTCACGAAAATGTTCATGTGGTGCCTGCACCGACTGGAGAGGAAATTAATATAATGATCAAGGTACTTCGGATCAAGTTTTTACTGAACTTCGTAGGTCCACAAGGACACGTTCCACACAAGAGTGGTATGGCAACCCTGTCCTGGAAATCATGTTGTTAGACAATGGTGAACCTTCAAACTATGAAGAAGCGATGGCGGGCCCAGATTCCAACAAATGGCTTGAAGCCATGCAATCCGAGATAGGATCCATGTATAAAAACAAAGTATGGACTTTGACAGACTTGCCCGATGATCGGCGAGCGATAGAAAACAAATGGATCTTTAAGAAGAAGACGGACGCGGATGGTAATGTTACCATCTATAAAGCTCGACTTGTCGCTAAGGGTTATCGGCAAGTTCAAGGGGTTGACTACGATGAGACTTTCCCTCCCATAGCGAAGCTGAAGCCCGTCCGAATCATGTTAGCAATTGCCGGATACTATGATTATGAGATATGGCAGATGGACGTCAAAACGGCATTCCTTAACGGCTATCTTAAGGAAGAACTGTATATGATGCAACCGGAAGGTTTTGTCGATCCTAAGAATGCTAACAAGGTGTGCAAGCTCCAGCGATCCATTTATGGGCTGGTGCAAGCATCTCGGAGTTGGAACATTCGCTTTGATGAGATGATCAAAGCGTTTGGGTTTATGCAGACTTATGGAGAAGCCTACGTTTACAAGAAAGTGAGTGGGAGCTCTGTAGCATTTCTCATATTATATGTAGATGACATACTTCTGATGGGAAATGATATAGAACTTTTGGACAGCATTAAGGCCTACTTGAATAAGTGTTTTTCAATGAAGGACCTTGGAGAAGCTGCTTACATACTAGGCATCAAGATCTATAGGGATAGATCGAGACGCCTCATAGGTCTTTCAGAAAGCACATACCTTGATAAGATATTGAAGAATTTCAATATGGATCAGTCCAAGAAAGGGTTCTTGCCTGTATTGCAAGGTGTGAGATTGAGCTTGGCTCAATTCCCAACCACGACAGAAGATAACGAAGAGATGAGTGCCATCCCCTATGCCTCAGCCATAGGATCTATTATGTATGCCATGCTGTGTACCAGACCTGATGTAAACCTTGCCGTAAGTTTGGTAGGAAGGTACCAAAGTAATCCCGGCAAGGAACACTGGACAGCGGTCAAGAATATCCTGAAGTACCTGAAAAGGACAAAGGACATGTTTCTCGTTTATGGAGGTGACGAAGAGCTCGTCGTAAAGGGTTATGTCGATGCTAGCTTCGACACAGATCTGGATGACTCTAAGTCAGAAACCGGATACGTGTATATGTTGAATCGCGGAGCAGTGAGCTGGTGCAGTTGCAAGCAGAGCGTCGTGGCGGGATCTACATGTGAAGCGGAGTACATGGCAGCCTCGGAGGTAGCGCATGAAGCAATATGGATGAAGGAGTTCATCACCGACCTAGGAGTCATACCCAATGCGTCGGGGCCGATCACTCTCTTCTGTGACAACACTGGAGCTATTGCCCTTGC
The DNA here is from genome assembly GCF_002162155.2 of Triticum dicoccoides. NCBI lineage: Eukaryota > Viridiplantae > Streptophyta > Magnoliopsida > Poales > Poaceae > Triticum > Triticum dicoccoides. The sequence continues at coordinate 554,304,866 of NC_041381.1, forward strand.
CAAGGATCCCAGGTTTCACAAGAAGACCAGGCACATCAAGTGTCATTTCAACTTCATCCGTGAAAATGTTCAAGATGGAGACATAGATATTTGCAAAGTGCATACGGGTCTGAATGTCGCAGATCCGTTGACTAAACCTCTTCCGCGAGCAAGACATGATCAACACCAGAACTCTATGGGTGTTCGATTCATCACAATGTAACTAGATTATTGACTCTAGTGCAAGTGGGAGACTGTTGGAAATATTCCCTAGAGCAATAATAAAAGGATTATTATTATATTTCCTTGTTCATGATGATTGCCTTTTATTCATGCTATAATTGTATTATCCAGGAAATCATAATACACGTGTGAATACATAGACCACAACATGTCCCTAGTGAGCCTCTAGTTGACTAGCTCGTTGATCAACAGATAGTCATGGTTTCCTGACTATGGACATTGGATGTCATTGATAACGGGATCACATCATTAGGAGAATGATGTGATGGACAAGGCCCAATCCTAAGCATAACACAAGATCGTGTAGTTCGTTTGCTAGAGCTTTTCCAATGTCAAGTATCTTTTCCTTAGACCATGAGATCGTGTAACTCCCGGATACTGTAGGAGTGCTTTGGGTGTACCAAACGTCACAATGTAACTGGGTGACTATAAAGTTATACTACGGGTATCTCCAAAAGTGACTGTTGGGTTGACACAGATCGAGACTGGGATTTGTCATTCCGTATGACAGAGAGGTATCTCTGGGCCCACTCGGTAATGCATCATCATAATGAGCTCAAAGTGACCAAGTGTCTGGTCACGGGATCATGCATTATGGTACGAGTAAAGTGACTTGCTGGTAACGAGATTGAACGAGGTATTGGGATACCGACGATCGAATCTCGGGCAAGTAACATACCGATTAACAAAGGGAATTGTATACGGGATTACTTGAATCCTCGACATCGTGGTTCATCTGATGAGATCATCGAGGAGCATGTGGGAGCCAACATGGGTATCCAGATACCGCTGTTGGTTATTGACCGGAGAGCCGTCTCGGTCATGTCTACGTGTCTCCCGAACCCGTAGGGTCTACACACTTAAGGTTCGGTGACGCTAGGGTTGTAGAGATATTAGTATGCAGCAAACCAAAAGTTGTTCGAAGTCCCGGATGAGATCCCGGACATCACGAGGAGTTCCGGAATGGTCCGGAGGTAAATAATTATAAATGGGAAGTCGAGTTTCGGCCATCGGGAAAGTTCTGGGGGTCACCGGTATTGTACCGGGACCACCGGAAGGGTCCCGGGGGTCCACAGGGTGGGGCCACCTATCCCGGAGGGCCCCATGGGCTGAAGTGGGAGGGGAACCAGCCCCTGGTGGGCTGGTGCGCCCCCCCTTGGCGCCCCTGCGCCTAGGGTTGGGAACCCTAGGGGAGGGGGCGCCTCCACTTGCCTTGGGGGGCAAGGCACCCCCCTTGGCCGCCGCCCCCTAGGAGATCCCATCTCCTAGGGCCGGCGCCCCCCTGGGGACCCTATATAGAGGGGGGACGGAGGGCAGCCAGACCCTTGCACTTGGCGCCTCCCTTCCCCCTTGCTACACCTCTCCCTCCCGCAGACGCTTGGCGAAGCCCTGCCGGGATCCCGCTGCATCCACCACCACGCCGTCGTGCTACTGGATCTTCATCAACCTCCCATTCCCCCTTGCTAGATCAAGAAGAAGGAGACGTCTCCCTGACCGTACGTGTGTTGAACGCGGAGGTGCCGTCTATTCGGCGCTAGGATCTCCGGTGATTTGGATCACGACGAGTACGACTCCCTTAACCCCGTTCTCTTGAACGCTTCCGCTCGATCTACAAGGGTATGTAGATGCACTCCTCTCTCTCGTTGCTAGATGAACTCATAGACTGATCTTGGTGAAACCGTAGGAATTTTTTTATTTTCTGCAACGTTCCCCAACACGGCAGCGATCGGCGCACCAGCGCGTGGATCGTTGCTTGATGCACGGTCAGGCTAGGGCACGCTGTCCCCTCCGACCTCCGGTGCGTCCTCTTCGCTGTCCTTGTCCTCTGTTTCCTCCCCTTCACCGCTGGAGTCGATCACCTTGGCCGAGTCCTTGCCGTCTTCGAGGTTCAGCCCAAAGAACTCCGGCGGTATCTCGGCACCATCTTCAGCCAGCTCGTGGATGAAGGCACTGGTGTTGGTGTACTCGGCGATCGCCGCCCCCCACTTAACAAGCTCGCCCTCAACCGCCACCAGCTCCTCCAGCGCCTCCTGGCGGAACATGGTCAGCTGGGCTAGATCTAGCCCAGGGTAGCACGCCCTGACAAACTCCGGAGCCCATCGTGCTCCGGCCCAGGCTGAAGAGCCCTTCCAGGCCTCCAGGCGGCCGGCGGCCACCTCCAGCCAGTCGGCAGTCCGACTAGGTGTGCATGGAGCTGGCACGCCCGACCAGAGGGCGGAGATCGCCTGGGCTCCGACACATTGAAGTCGGCGCAACATCTGGTGGGTCGGCCGAAGGGGGGCCTGGATGCTGAGAAGCTGCTCGTTAAGATTCCGGGGGGCGTTGGCGGCAATCTACGCGCACTCTGCCGTCTGCTCCTCGCGAGAAGCCTCGATAGCCTAGTTGGCAGCAACGGAGTAGCCTGGGAAGAAGTCTGCTTGGGTGAAAGAATAAAGAAGACAGAAGTTAAAACAGTTGGTCGGCCCAGGCGGAGGCCGGCAGCTCAAATAAATAAAAGAAAGGAAGCGTACCATCAACCATGTCCTCAATACTGCCAAAGCCGGCAGTCAGCTGAGCCTCCTTATCGGCCCAGACGGAGCGCTCGACCTTAAACTCAGCAAGGAGGTCGGTCTCTTTTGTCTTCGCCTCCCGCTGAGCCGTCTCAAGGCGCTCTGTCTGCTCCGCCAGTTGCGTGACCAGTCGGTCCCGCTCCTCGGCCAGCTTGATGCACTCCGCCTCCTTGACGCGCAGCGCGGTGTTGGCCTTGCCTAGCTGCTGCTACAAGGTGGTGTTGGCTTCTGCCAAAAGAGAAGAAAGGAAAAAGATGTCAAAAATTGGACAAGAAAGGAATGCAGTCACTGGGGAGATCCAGTCCATCTGCTCAGCAGTCGGCCCGGATCTTGGGGACTACAACCCGCGGGTGCGCCAACGCGCCCCCGCAGAATACAGAAGCATCCAAGCAATCAAATAAAGAAGTAAAATCGCTGGGGAGATCTAGCCCGACTGCTCAGCAGCTGGCCCAGATCTCGGGGACTACAGCCCGCGGGTGCGCCAGCGCGCCCCCGCAGGAAAGGAAAGCCAAACTTACTCTGGCTCTCCGACAAGTGGGCGGTTTGCCTCTCTAGCTCCCGGACTCCGGAGGTGAAGGTGGCTGCACGAAGATTGTGGTAATCCTGTGACAACAGATGCCAGAAGGAGTTAGCACGCGGCGCCTACAAAGTTAAGATTCTGGACCGCCTGCTTAGCAGCCGGCCCGGAACCTGGGGACTACATCCAGTGGGTGCGTGAGCGCGCCCCCACTAAGGAATAAGAAGAACAAAATGAAGAGGTTAGAAGCATACCCAGATGGCCGCACGCAAGCTCAAGAACGCCTCGTTGCATCGCTTGAGGGCTTCGGCTTCGGCTCGGAGTTTGGCCTGGACGTCGAGGGCCGCCTGGTTCAACGCCCTCGTCCCACCTCTGCGCATCCAGCCAGAGGGGGCGACGCTCGTTGCCTCGGTGTCAGGGGCGGACGAGCTTGCGGCACCGGCCTCCAGTGTTTGCAGCACTGAGGCCGCCCTGGTAAGACAGCGGCGCACGGGCGTACGAGCCTCAGGAGTTGGGCCCGTCGCCACCTCGTTCCCGGCTGGTGGCGCCGGCGGGGCGTCCGGCTTCTCATCCCTCGCTTCGGCAGTCGGTGGCGGCGGAGGCACGACAACATCCGGCATGACAACATCGCCGCTTTCCCGCTCCATGACCGGGTGCTTGGCGCCGACTTCCCCGGTCGACGCCACGAATTCTGGTGGAGGTGGCGTGGAGCTCAAGGGAGTGACGACCAGCGGCTCCTAGTAGCGCCTGGCCTCCGCTAGCCACTCCTTCTCTGCGGCCGCAGCTTCCGCCTCTGCCAGCTTCAGCAGTCAGGATGCTGCCGCCTTATCAGCCTCCGCATTCTCCAGGCGGGCGGCTTCCCGCTCCTCGCGCACCTCCCATGCGTTTTGTTCCCGCGCTTCCCGGAGATCAGTGGCCGGGTCGATTCGCCGGGTGGTGGCGGAGGTCTCCGCCGACCTGATGATAGAGGCGGCGGCCGACTTGTCGAGGGAGAGCGGGGCTTTGAGACAGGAAACGAAGAAAAGGAATCTCAGGCCGAATCACTAAGAAAGAACCTAAAGGAATGGACAGAAAAAGGTACTTAAGCTAACACCATGGGTGGCGCCTTTGGCAGCTTCTGGAACTTGGCCGCCTTCGCCGCGACCTCTTTCCGCCTGGTCGCGGCGGTCGGATTCTTGGGCTTCTTCGGGGCGCTGCCGAACAGGATGGCGCCCTGCTTCCGCTTGCGCTTGCCGCCTCGAGCGGCCGGCTCGGTGGAGGGGCCCGCGCCGGTGTTGGCGGCACCTCCTGCAGGACGCGGCTCGTCCTCGTCATCGTTGTCGTCGGGCCAGGTCTCCATGCCGCCCCCGTCTTCGGAGCCGCCTGCTCCGTCGCCACCGCCTACGGCGTCGTCCTCCAAGGCGGTTGCCCCTAGGTCGGGGTCGTCCACGTCGCTCACCTCCCGGTCCGGCTGGTAGTCAGCAGCCGTCCCCACGAGGGCGGCCGTCGCCGAAGACATGTAGATCAACGTTCCAGAAGAAAATCACTCAAGACCAAGACAAAACAAGAGCTAAAAAAGGAAAGGAAAGACTCGGAGACTTACGGCTGGCGGTGGGTTGTCACGAGAGTAGGGCCGCTTGCCGAATTGCCAGGCGCCCTCCGACAACTTGAGGTCGGTGACCTCGTTCACCAACCGGGCCACCTCAGCAGGCGGAATCTCCTTTGTGCACATCCGGCTGGGGTCGCGGTGCCCGCTCATCCGACAGATCAGATGAGGGCGGCCTTGGAGCGGGAGAACCCGGCGCTCGACGAAGGCCAGCAGCAAGTCGACCGCCACGAGGCCCTCCGCCTCCGTCATCTTCCAGAGCCAGTTGATGGCGGCCGCCATCTCGGCTGACACTGGCTTCGGTTTGTAGTGCCAGTTGGCCCGAGGCCCAATGGGGGGGCCGGCCTCGTAGGGCGGCAGGTTGAGGAAGTCGGCAGCCGGATCGACATTCTCAATGTAGAAGTAAGATTGCTTCCACAATTTTACCGACTGTGACAGCTTGATGATGGAGAAGGTGTTTTTCTTCGATGGCCGGCGCACGGCGACGAAGGCGCCGCACTCGCCCGCCGTCTCCTTGGCGGAGGTGCCCAGCTTGGCGTAGAAGCAGGCCCCCACAGGTCGATGGTGGGGGGGGGGGGACGCCAAGGTAGCCCTCGCACGCCGTGACAAAGGCGGATAGCAGCGTCACGGTGTTGGGCGTTAGGTGGTGCGGCTGGAGACGGCAGAAATCCATAAAGGAGTGGAGGAACCTGCTCGCCGGAAGACCGAAGCCACGGAGGAAGTGCGAGCAGAAGACGACCCGCTCGTTCCCCTGCGGCGCCGGCCAGATTTCTTCCCGTGGCGGCACCCGCACCTTGACAAAGGCCGCATTGGGCATCCTGCGCATGGCCCGGAGGAAGGTGAGGTAATCCTTGATCACCATCAAGCCGTCCCAGTCGCCTCCCTGTTCGTGCGCCATGGCATCCGGGCGGAGCTGCACGGGGAGGAAGGACTCGCCGACGGCAAGGCGCGGCGGCGTTGCGGCAGGAGAAAGGCGGCAGCAAGGAGAGGAAGAAGAGGGGCGTGGAGAGGAGTGCACAAGCTCCTTCACTCCCCCATCACCCCTACTTATAGCCCCCGGATGGCGAAGCCGAGGGGGCGGGGCGTGGGATCGTGGGATTGATTCCGCCCATGACCCCACGACCCCCCGATTACTCCACGGGGTTACTGTGCAGTAACTCCCGCGGGAATCGCAATCGCCCGCCTCGGCCGCAGCAGATCCGCCCGCGCGCTGAGGCAGGGTAGTGGCGGGCCCGACCCCTGGTCATGTCCCATCAAGAGCGTGGGGTGGCAGGTTGGCCGGGCTGACACACGCTGCGTGGAGCGATCGTGGTGGGCGGCGTGCCTAGGGAAGCTTAGCAGGCACACCACCTGTTTCCCACCTCAGCATTCAAAATCAACGAGCAAGTCCGCCTTGTCAAAACAGTTCCGAGCAATCGGCACCCCCCAAGGCAGACCGAGCGTTCCACCAAAGCACGGCGAGGAGGGAAGCCGCCGAGGCTTCATGGCCGACCGGCCGCGGCGCCTCACCAGTTTCGGGGACTACCGTCGGAGTATTGGGCCACGGGTAGGCAAACCCGAGTCCCTAAGCCTTGGCCGACTTTGATCCACGAGACTCCAGAATGGAGCACCGCCTTCTGGTGGCCGGCTGGCCTAAAGGGCCAGCTGCCCGAAGGCGGCCTAGCGCCAGCAGACGGCACCAAGACAAGCTGCCTCCTAGCAGACGGCCTCCGGAGAGGCCGGCCTCTAGCAGGCGGCCACCAGGCGTCCTCAGAGTCTGTGCCCCTCATCAAGAAGACAAGATAGGGAGAGGCTACAATGTAGCCCTGTACCCCTGGATCCAGGGCTTGGCATGGCTACAGTGTCCCGTACCGGCGGAGATCCCCGCACGACGTGGCACTGTTGCCATTCCCCCTTTATGCCACTACTGACCGGCGAAGCCCTGTTCCCGCGACGGCATGTCGGTACGGCCCGCAGGCGGCGGGCCCTACTGGGCAGAGAAAGCCCGGAGGGCGGCCGAAGCTGGACCAGCCAGAGCTATGGGAGGTCGGCCCCCAGCAGGCAGCTGGGCCCTCCCCCGAAGGCAGTATGACATCAGCCAGACGGGGTGCACTATGGCTATAGTGATCTCCCACTAGGCAGCGGGACTGTAGCCATGCTCCCCTGACCAAGCCTTCGTCATCAGCATTGCGGCTATAGTGATCAGTCACCAACCAGACCCGCCAGCGGCAGGGGCGGCCTGTCGGCTCCGTACCAGACCCGTCGGAGGGCCCGCCAGGCGGTGAGCCCCAGCTGCCGGCGGAGAAGCCGAGGACCAGAGATGCTGACAACCGGGCCCAACACCCGGCCGAGTTACCATTGTACCCCGGGGGGGTAGGCCTATATAACCCCCCAGGGCACCCATGCAAAGGGTTCCGAACCTAATAGGCCTAGACTCATACCTAGAGGAAGAAGAGAGCTAGCCCTGCCTCCTTCAACCTCTAGCATACAGCTCAAGGAGCACCTTGTATTCACTAGTGCCTTAGTGATCATGCGGAGACCCCACAGAGTAGGAGTAGGGGTATTATCTCCAAGGAGAGCCCCCAACCTAGATAAAGTACGCCGGCATTCGTGTCTACGCCTTATCCCGCTTCCGGGCACCGGCGACGTTCTACTCGCTCCCACCATGATAAGCCATCCTTTGGCATATGTCGCACCCAACCCCCGACAAGGATGCAAGCCCGCAGTGCAAGCAGGCCCAACAGGCAAAGAAGTAGGCACGTACTGCCTGCATTAGAGAGGAGCTCGATAGGGTAGCCACAACCGTGCTTATGAACCAATGCGAACTCCTCTCAACTAGCGAGGTGGGACTAAACTTTCGACACCGCTGTGCCAACCCTTTTGTCCCGGTTGGTGGCTCAGGCCCCCCTTTCGTCCCGCTTCGAGCCACCAACTGGGACAAAAGGGTTGTTCTTCCCGCCCTTTCGCCTGGCGAAATAAACCTTTAGTTCCGGTTGGTGGTTCGAACCGGGATGAAAGGGGGGCCTTTAGTCCTGGTTGGAGCCACCAACCGGGACTAAAGGTGTTTGTATATAAGCGGCACACTCAGGAAATTTCCCCAACCTCTCCCATTCTCCCCCGACGCTGCCAGGCTGCTGTGTCGTCGCCTCGTCGTCGAGCCTCCTCACCATTGGTGCTCGCTCCTCGTTGCCGCCCCTAAGCCCGCTCGGCCTCGCTCATCGCCATCGCCGCCCCCATCGAGCTTCGACCGCTCCACGTCGCCGCTCCTCATCGCTGCCCTCGTCGCCGCTCCTCGTCGACGCCCCCGTCGAGCTCTTCCCGCTCCTCGTCGCCGCCCTCTTCGCCATCGCCGCCCTCGTCGAGCTCCGCCCGCTCCCCGTTTTCGCCGCCTCCGAGAGCATGTCCTTGTCGTCGTCTGGACCTCCTCCCCAAGCCCTCGCCGCCCTCGCTCCCCGGCAAACGCCGCCCCCACTGTGAGCCGTTGCCGCCCCATGTTTGCATTCGTTGAAGATGAAAAAAACTGAATGAAAATGTGAAGCTACTATTTTTTAAATGTAGCTGAATAGAAAATGAGCATATGAAAATGAACATGAAAACATGACATTGGATCATTTTTAAGTGTACTTGCTCCTAGTAATTTTGTCATGCCATGATATGCCCTGATGTGAGTGCCATGAGCTTGCAAACATTCCTAGTCACTGTTTCTGTTTTTAGACTTGTTAATTTCACCAAGTCCTAAACTGTCTATTATAAAACTTGCCAACTTTGCTTGTTGGTTGCTACTAATCTAGACCTCATATGGATATGATTCCTTCATGTGATTTGGTGTTTGTGATGTTTATTTTGATGCCATGCTTTTGGTTGCTATGTTACCTTGCTGTGGCATGTTTAGTTGTTGCTCTCAAGTTGCTATCATGTTGTATCTATCAGCTTGTTAACAGAATGTTCCATTTTGTAAAATCCATAGTAAATGATCTGTGCATCATATGAACTTGTGCCAATGGAGTATTTGAAGATTGGTATGTCTACTACATGCTCATGCCAGTTTCATAAATTGTACAATTGTTATGCTTGTTGTTATGTGCATCCCAAGTTAGCATCATGGTGTTGTTGTCAGCATGCCCAGTTTTTCACTAAGTCCGAAATCTGTTATATCTTTTTGCCATGTTCTCTTGATGCTACCATCATATCCATGACTCTTTTGAACATGATCAGTAACCATGTTTTCTTGTTTATGTTATGCTCTATCATGCCATACCTTTTGATGCCATGTTCTTGCATTATGAACATAGGAATTTCAGAACTTTAATTTCAGAACTTTAATCTTTGAATTATGAACATATGAAATGTTTGATGATGACAATAGGATCCAAGAGTGCAAGTACTTAGCGACGACCGGGGTCTGCACGACAGGCCTCACCTGGAAGACGGTCGATGTTTCAGTATTAAGCTCGACGAGACCTTCGATGTTTATACGGTATGCGACGATGAGAAGTCTTTTTTCATAATTAAGCATGACTTATGTTTCTTTAACATGTAATTTCCGCTTTCTACAATTCAACTAGTGCATACCCTGCCATGCGAGACGTTATGTCTTGGAGAAGCTGGATTTCAAAGATCATGAGAATATGCAGATAAAGAGAGTTCACATTAGGACCCATCATGGTTATGCTTTCAACGTAAATCTATACAATGCGGTGACCTACCCCCATTTAGGTTGCTCAAATTGGGCAGCACTATGCAAGGCGTATGGTTTTCAGGAGGGTATGTATGTCACCTTCAATCTGGGTGATGATCCTGAAGATGACATGAATGAAGATAATGTCAACAAAGATAAAATCAACATTTGGGTCGATGTTCATACGCTTCCACTTCTACCTCTATGTGAATTTCTCAAACATATTCAATAAGAAATTTATATTGTATTTATAAAAATAGTTGACAACTATTTACATTGACATCTTATTTACATTCTTTAAGAAATGTACGGGAAGCAGTAGACACAACCTACTAAAGTTATGGGTCTGAGCTAAATTGCGAGGAGATAAATTATTTTGTTTCATGGATTAAAGATGTTGAGACTTTTAAGATGAATTATCATATCTCTCCAAGTTATTCTCAATATGTGCCACTAGTGCACGTGTTGAACTACGGTAATATCCATCGAGATATCATGGTAAAATTTTTCCTATTATGTCATCAGTGCATTTTTTGCATAGATTCTTTTAAGCTAAACTACATTTTGCTAAGCATGTTATTATGATGTTCTTCAACAGAAACTCCCAGCGGATTGTATACCTAGTTTTATGGAAATGAAAGGTGAGATGAGGATTGTTAGCTTACGGCCAAGTTGGCCCATGTACCACCGCGGTGCATACACGATTCATCAAAGAGATGACATCCTCACAATCAAAGATTGGAGAAAAGTTCTGAAAGATCGCAGAGAACTACTTGGGGGCAACATCAAGCGCATCCCACAAATGGGAGACAGGTTCATCTATATTCTCCATAATGGCGAATCAGGGGTTTACCTGTTTTATGCTATTTTACCTTCGGAGAGTAGGAGGTCTTAGGTATTTATGTGCTACGTTGTGCTAGAGTGATGAGCTAGTTCTTATATGACTATGATTATGAGTTGTTATCATGATGATGAGCTATGTGCTACTTTTGTGCTAGAATGATGAGCTAGTTCCTCTATATATGATTGTGATGATGAGTTGTTATTATAATAATGATGATGATGATGATGATGTATGAGCTCTTATATGAATATGATGATGAGTTATTATGATCATGTTGAGTTATTATGTCATTGGGCGGAAGAAACACGAATTACATTCATGTGACAAAAAGTTGGATTAGTCGTCCGACTATTCCAACTTTTTGTCACATGAATCTAGGATGACTAATCCAACGTTTTGTCACATGAATCTAATCTGTGTTTCTTCCGCCTAATAATATAATAACTTAATATGATCATAATGATATAACAATCCCTCGTGTGACCAAAATTTGTATAACGATATATACATACAAAGGAAAATATGCAGAAGAATTTTTTAGTCATATATGATTTTATAGCAGAAAATACCCTCCATAACCCCTAAACCTCTCCTTTAAAAAACAACAAAAAAACCAGCGCCTGGCAGCTGCTGACGCGTGGCTGCCCCTTAGTCCCGACCGATGCTACCAACCGGGACTAAAGGTCCTCCTGCCTGGGCGCCCCACAGTGGCCACGTGGAGCTCCTTTAGTCCCAGTTCGTAACCCAACCGGGACTAAAAGTGAGGGCTTTAGTTCCGATCATTTTGTCCCGGTTGTAGAACCGGGACTAAAGGACCTCTGGAACCGGGACAAGTGCCCTGTTTTCTACTAGCGCTTTAGTTATATTTATGTGCATTCTAATTTGTTGGACCAAGAACTTTGATTGAATGATGAACTTCTGATTGTGGGATTTCAAACTTTGATTGATATGATGCACTTTTGGTTGTAGAAAACTAAAAATATTGCTCTATACGATGAGTTTGATGTATATTTGAAGATGTAAAATCAGTCGACGGCGCATGGCTGGCTACAACCACGGTACAGCCACGTGCTTTTACATCACCAAATATGCATCATCTGTTGGAGTTGGCTCTTTTTTGAAGATGTAAAAAACACTTTTTGGTGATGCAAATTATACAACACATACTTTTACATCTCCAAATTGCATCATTTATTGGAAATGCTCTCACCGAGGGTTATTCTGAAGAGTGGTCGCTGGCCGCCTGATCTGAAGCTGAGATGGGCTTCGTGCATAAGAGGCCCAATTAACGGCATGCCTTAGAAAATTCCCCCATGGTAGGTTGCTACCTCTTGAGAACTGCGCTGGTTTTCCCTTGAAGAGGAAAGGGTGATGCAGCAAAGTAGCGTCAGTATTTCCCTCAGTTTTTGAGAACCAAGGTATCAATCCAGTAGGAGGCTACACGCAAGTCCCTCGTACCTACACAAACAAACAAGAACCTCGCAACCAACGCGATAAAGGGGTTGTCAATCCCTTCATGGCCACTTGCAAGAGTGAGATCTGATAGAGATAATAATAAGATAAATATTTTTGGTATTTTTGTGATATAGATTGAAAAGCAAAGATTGCAAAATAAAGTAGATCAGAAACTTATATGATGGAAAATAGACCCGGGGGCCATATGTTTCACTAGTGGCTTCTCTCAAGATAACATAAGTATTACGGTGGGTGAACAAATTACTATGGAGCAATTGATAGAAAAGTGCATAGTTATGAGAATATCTAGGCATGATCATGTATATAGGCATCACGTCTACGACAAGTAGATCGAAACGATTCTGCATCTACTACTATTACTCCACACATCGACCACTATCCAGCATGCATCTAGAGTATTAAGTTCATAAGAACAGAGTAACGCATTAGGCAAGATGACATGATGTAGAGGGATAAACTCAAGCAATATGATATAAACCCCATCTTTTTATCCTCGATGGCAACAATACAATACGTGCCTTGTTGCCCCTGCTGTCACTGGGAAAGGACACCGCAAGACTGAACCCAGAGCTAAGCACTTCTCCCATTGCAAGAAAGATCAATCTAGTAGGCCAAACCAAACTGATAGTTCAAAGAGACTTGCAATGATAACCAATCATACATAAAAGAATTCGGAGGAGATTCAAATATTTCTCATAGATAAACTTGATCATAAACCCACAATTCATCAGATCTCGACAAACACAGCACAAAAAGAGTTACATCAAATAGATCTCCAAGAAGATCGAGGAGAACATTGTATTGAGATTCAAAGAGAGAGAAGAAGCCATCTAGCTAATAACTATGGACCCGAAGGTCTGTGGTAAACTACTCACAACTCATCGGAGAGGCCTTGGCATTGATGTAGAAGCCCTTCGTGATCAATTCCCCCTCCGGCGGAGCACCGGAAAAGGCTCCAATGTGGGATCTCACGGGTACAGAAGGTTGCGGCTGTGAAAATAGTGTTTCGTGGTGCTCCTGGATGTTTTCGGGGTACATAGATATATATAGGCGAAGGAAGTCGGTCAGGGGAGCACGAGGGGCCCATGAGGGTGGGGGCATGTCCACCCCCTAGGGCGTGCCCTCCTGCCTTGTGGCTTCCTCGTCTGCTTCTTGACGTCCACTCCAAGTCTCCTGGATTGCGTTTGTTACAAAAATATCTCTCCCGAAGGTTTCATTCCGTTTGGACTCCTTTTGATATTCCTTCTCTGTGAAACACTGAAATAGGCTAAAAAACAGCAATTTGGGCTGGGCCTCCGGTTAGTAGGTTAGTCCCAAAAATGATATAAAATTGTATAGTAAAGCCCATAAACATCCAAAATGGGTAATATAATAGCATGGAACAATCAAAAATTATAGATACGTTGGAGACGTATCAAGCATCCCCAAGCTTAATTCCTGCTTGTCCTCGAGTAGGTAAATGATAAAAACAGAATTTTTGATGTGGAATGCTACCTAGCATAATTCTCAATGTAATTTTCTTTATTGTGGCATGAATGTTTAGATCCAAAGTATTCAAGATAAAAGTTCATATAAACATAAAAATAGTAATACTTCAAGCATACTAACAAGTAATCATGTCTTATCAAAATAGCATAGACAAAGAAAGCTTATCCCTAGAAAATCATATAGTTAGGGTATGCTTCATTTTCGTCACACAAAATACTCCCATCAGGCACAACCCTGGTTTTAGCCAAGCAATTGGTTCATACTTTTTAATGCGCTTCAGCCTTTTTAACTCTCACGCAATACATGAGCGTAAGCCATGGATATAGCACTATGGGTGGAACAGAATATGATGATGGAGGTTGTGTGGAGAAGACAAAAAAGGAGAAAGTCTCACATTGACGAGGTTAATCAACGGTCTATGGAGATGCCCATCATTTGATGTCAACATGAGGAGTAGGGATTGCCATGCAACAGATGCACTAGAGCTATAAATGTAGGAAAGCTCAACAAAAGAAACTAAGTGGGTGTGCATCCAAGTTGCTTTCTCACGAAGACCTAGGGCATTTTGAGGATGCCTATCATTGGAATATACAAGCCAAGTTCCATAATGAAAAATTCCCACTAGTATGTGAAAGTGACAACATAGGAGACTCTCTATCATGAAGATGATGGTGCTACTTTGAAGCACAAGTGTGGAAAAGGATAGTAACCTTGTCCCTTCTCTCTTTTTCTCTCTTTTTTTATTTTGGTGGGCTTCTTTGGCCTCTCTTTTTTTATTTGGGCTTCTTTGGCCTCTTTTATTTTTCATAAAGTCCGGAGTCTCATCCCGACTTGTGGGGGAATCATAGTCTCCATCATCCTTTCCTCACTTGTGACAATGCTCTAATAATGAAGATCATCACACTTTTATTGATTGACAACTCAAGAATTACAACTCAATACTTAGAACAAAATATGACTCTATGTGAATGCCTCCGGTGGTGTACCGGGATATGCAATGAATCAAGAGCGACATGTATGAAAGAATTATGAAGGTGGCCTTGCCATGAATACAATGTCAACTACATGATCATGCAAAAGCAATATGACAATGATGGAGAGTGTCATAATAAACGGAACGGTGGAAAGTTGCATGGCAATATATCTCGGAATGGATATGGAAATGCCATAATAGGTAGGTATGGTGGCTATTTTGAGGAAGATATAAGGAGGTTTATGTGTGATAGAGTGTATCATATCACGGGGTTTGGATGCACCGGTGAAGTTTGCACCAACTCTCAAGGTGAGAAAGGGCAATGCACGGTACCATAGAGGCTAGCAATGATGGAAGGGTAAGAGTGCATATAATCCATGGACTCACATTAGTCATAAAGAACTCATATACTTATTGCAAAAGTTTATTAGCCATCGAAGAAAAGTACTACTACGCATGCTCCTAGGGGAAGGGTTGGTAGGAGTTAACCATCACGCGATCCCGACCTCCACACATAAGGAATGCAATCAAAAGAGCACCCCATGCTACAAATTTGTCACACAACTTTTATCATACGTGCATGCTACGGGACTTGCCAAATTTAACACAAGTATTTATAAATTTCATAATTACCCAACTACTCTAACATTACCACCTTTATATCTCAAAACAAGTATCAAGTATCAGATTTATAATAGTATTCAATGCACTTCCTATATGATAGTTTTTATTATACCCAAGTTAGATGCCCATCATCTTAGGACCAATTTTATAACCATAGCAAATACCATGTTGTTCTAAAAGACTCTCAAAATAGTATAAGTGAAGCATGAGAGATCAATAATTTCTACAAAATAAAACCACCGCCGTGCTCTAAAAAGATATAAGTGAAGCACTAGAGCAAAATTGTATAGCTCAAAAAATATAAGTGAAGCACATAGAGTATTCTAATAAATTCCGAATCATGTGTGTCTCTACCAAAATGTGTGTACAGCAAGGATGATTGTGGTAAACTAAAAAGCAAAGACTCATATCATACAACACGCTCCAAGCAAAACACATATCATGTGGTGAATAAAAATATAGCTCCAAGTAAAGTTACCGATAGACGAAGACGAAAGAGGGGATGCCTTCCGGGGCATCCCAAAGTTTAGGCTTTTGGTTGTCCTTTAGTTACCTTGGGGGTGCCTTGGGCATCCCCGAGCTTAGGCTCTTGCCACTCCTTATTCCATAGTCCATCAAATCTTTACCCAAAACTTGAAAACTTCACAACACAAAACTCAACAGGAAATCTCATGAGCTCCATTAGTGCAAGAAAGCAAAACACCACTTTAAGGTACTGTAATGAACTTGTTCTTTATTTATATTTGTGTTAAACCTACTGTATTCAAACTTCTCTATGATTCATACCCCCGATACTAGCCATAGATTCATCAGAATAAGCGAACAACACACGAAAAACAGAATCTGTCAAAAACAGAACAGTCCATAGCATTCTGTAACTTCCGAATACTTCTGGAACTCTAAAACTCCTACCAAAATAGGAAGTCCTAGGCAATTTATCTGTTAATCTACTGCAAAAAGAATCAACTCAAAAACATGTTTTTGTGATTTACTAAAATTAATCTCGTGCGTGCAAAAGTTTCTATTTTTCAGCAAGATCAAATTAACTATCACCCAAGATGATACTATCGGTTCTACTTGGCACAAACACTAATTAAAACATAAAACCACATCTAAACAGAAGCTAGATGAATTATTTATTACTAAACAGAAGCAAAAATTAAATAACAAAGATAAATTTGGGTTGCCTCCCAACAAGCACTATCGTTTAACGCCCCTAGCTAGGCATAAAAGCGAGAATAGATCTAAGTATTGCCATAATGATAAGGTAAATCACAACAGCTCATCTCATATTCCATACGTTCAGCAGCAAGTTTCCTTTGTGGCAAGCAAAAGTAATCAAAAGGGTTAAATTTAATGGGACAAAAGTCCCCAAGATCAAGCTCGGGAGGTATGGGTTCCTCTTTTGGCCCCTCATATTGCACAACCAAATCATCATTATAAGTGTTCTTTTGGCAAAAAGTCATGAGCCTTTGCTCAAGAGAAAATCCTAACCCATTGTTTTGAATAGCAAAGTCATCATTAAGCTCATAAATTCTATCAAATAGAACATCGGTAGGAACCTTTTTTTTCTAAGGTTTTCATTATAAGCAACATGATCTAAAGATTGTAAACGCATTAAGTCTTCTTGATTAAAAAGGATCGCCTCTATGGGAGGACGACCAGCATCCACCCTATAGTGCGCAAAAATTTCTTTGGCTTCTTTCATTATAAATCTAAACTCATGTGCCAAAAAGATAGTAGCTGCACGCTTAACAGAAGAATGCTCAATATTGGAAAATTCTAGGAAAATCCTTTGTATGCAAGGATGCATATGCATAAACTATCTTTCAAGTTCAACTATAAGCAAGGATATAGCATCCGCAAGACTACTAGTTCTATGAAGAATAGATCCACCCATAGGAGGCAAAGCATCGGCACAAGTAAAGAAATCTAGAATAACCCCTTTTCCAATAATATTACCACTACCGATTTGAAATTTTTTAGTACGTAAGACGTTGGGTTCTTCAACAGGATCATCAAAAGCATCTAAGTTTCCCATGTTACTACTATTGTCCTTATCAACGATAACCTTCCCAGTTTCAGACATAGTGGCAGCAAATATGAGGAGCAAGCGAAAAAGAGGCGAACGGAAAAGAGTGGGCGAATAAAACGACAAGGGTGAAGTGGGGGAGAGGAAAACGAGAGGCAAATGGCAAATAATGTAATCCGAGGGAGAAGAGTTTGTGATGGGTACTTGGTATGTCTTGACTTGAGCAAATACCTCCCCGGCAATGGCGCCAGAAATCCTTCTTGCTACCTCTTGAGCACTGCGTTGGTTTCCCTTGAAGAGGAAAGGGTGATGCAGCAAAGTAGTGTAAGTATTTCCCTCAGTTTTTGAGAACCAAGGTATCAATCCAGTAGGAGGCTACACGCAAGTCACTCGTACCTACACAAACAAACAAGAACCTCACAACCAACGCGATAAAGGGGTTGTCAATCCCTTCACGGCCACTTGCAAGAGTGAGATCTGATAGAGATAACAATAAGATAAATATTTTTGGTATTTTTATGATATAGATTGAAAAGTAAAGATTGCAAAATAAAGTAGATCAGAAACTTATATGATGGAAAATAGACCCAGGGGCCATAGGTTTCACTAGTGGCTTCTCTCAAGATAGCATAAGTATTACGGTGGGTAAACAAATTACTGTCGAGCAATTGATAGAAAAGTGCATAGTTATGAGAATATCTAGGCATGATCATGTATATAGGCATCACGTCTATGACAAGTAGATCGAAACGGTTCTGCATCTACTACTATTACTCCACACATCGACCACTATCCAGCATGCATATAGAGTATTAAGTTCATAAGAACAGAGTAACGCATTAGGCAAGATGACATGATGTAGAGGGATAAACTCAAGCAATATGATATAAACCCCACCTTTTTATCCTTGATGGCAACAATACAATACATGCCTTGCTGCCCCTGCTGTCACTGGGAAAGGACACCGCAAGATTGAACCCAAAGCTAAGCACTTCTCCCATTGCAAGAAAGATCAATCTAGTAGGCCAAACCAAACTGATAATTCGTTGAGACTTGCAAAGATAACCAATCATACATAAAAGAATTCAGAGGAGATTCAAATATTTCTCATAGATAAACTTGATCATAAACCCACAATTCATCGTATCTCGACAAACACACCGCAAACAGAGTTACATCGAATAGATCTCCAAGAAGATCGACGAGAACATTGAAGCCATCTAGCTAATAACTATGGACCTGAAGGTCTGTGGTAAACTACTCACAATTCATCGGGGAGGCCTTGGCGTTGATGTAGAAGCCCTCCGTGATCGATTCCCCCTCCGGCGGAGCGCCGGAAAAGGCTCCAAGATGGGATCTCACGGGTAGAGAAGGTTGCGACGGTGGAAATAGGGTTTCGTGGTGCTCCTGGATGTTTTCGGGGTACGTAGATATATATAGGCAAAGGAAGTCGGTCAGGGGAGCCACGAGGGGCCCACGAGGGTGGGGGACGCACCCTCCTGCCTCGTGGCTTCCTCGTCTGCTTCTTGACGTCCACTCCAAGTCTCATGAATTGTGTTTGTTCCAAAAATATCTCCCCCGAAGGTTTCATTCCGTTTGGACTCTGTTTGATATTCCTTTTCTGTGAAACACTGAAATAGGAAAAAAAAAACAGAAATTTGGGTTGGGCCTTCGGTTAGTAGGTTAGTCCCAAAAATGATATAAAAGTGTATAGTAAAGCCCATAAACTTCCGAACGGGTAATATAATAGCATGGAACAATCAAAAATTATAGAGACGTTGGAGACGTATCATAGGTCCCCTTTAGGACAACCAGCCCACAAAGCAAGAAATATAACATTAGGGGAGATCAAATGACTGGAGATGATCCATAAATGAAATCCAACGGCTAATAGGGATAATAGCATGAGAGGGCTCGGATTTGCTGCAGCCTTACTATTCTAAAAACTAGATAATTGAAGAGGTGGCCCATCCATTTTGATAGTATAATATTAGGGATTGATGCAGTTATATGTCAGAGCAGTATTTTAATCAACCCATATAATTACAAGGGTAGTATTTTGATCATGCAATATAATTGTCACACCCACGAATCATGTTGCTTACCTATGTTTCGACACCTGAAATTCACCAGATAGTTCTGTTTTTGCGCATGTTTATTTTGTGTGAGCATGTTTCCTATTGATGAAAAAATATAAGTTGATATTAATCATTTGTATATGAATGATACGTCCATTTGCATCATGCTTTTATATCGATATTTATTGCATTATTGTAACACCCCAAAAATTTAACCAGGTTTTAGTTATTAAAATTTTGCCAAGAGTTTAAAAATTTTGTCTGCAATAATATCCCTGTTGATTTCAAAACTTTTATTTTAATATTAAGGAGTTTTTCCCAAGTGGATCCTTCCAAAACATATTGGACTTATTTTCCCTCTCATTTAAAAACATCTCTCAATCAGGAGATTTATTTATAAAATTATTTCACCCTGAGCTTTATTCATTAAATGACTTGTTTTAAAATTTGGAGCTCTTTTTGAACTACAACCATTTGATATATTTAACTAAAAATTTCAGAAAAATTTGGAGATATCATGTGATGTCTCTAAATCACTTTTGTGCAATAATATATTTCATTCATTGGATATTTTGAGTTCTACACCAAGTTTTCAAATCTGGTCCAGTGGGCAATTTTACACTACAACCTATTTAAATATTTCTTTAAAACTTCTACCAAAATTAGGGGAGGTCAGTAGGAGCCTATTATTCCACTTTGTGCAAAAACCTATTTATGTTCTTTGAAAAAATTGAGTGAATCATCCTCTTTTTCATTCTGGTCCAGCCTTGTGATTTCTACTGCAACCCTATTTAATTTTGCTCCAAAGATCTTGTGTTTTCTCCTACTTGTAGACAGCCCTACCAAACCCCTAAATCCAGGAGCATGCACCCATTGGATTAATTTTGGTTCATGAAATAATGTTATTTATTTCCTGTCCAGAATTGTAGTTTTGCAAGACTTGCACTAACAAGTTTGTGCTTTTCACAAACTAACCTCACCACTCCCTCTTGCATCCAAAGAGACTTCAATATGGAAGATTTGGCCCCTCCAAGACCTGCCTAGATGCCTCTGGCATTTTGTCAAACACTCTGTGGGCATGAACAGTTTTGGCATGATTATAGGTTTGTGTGATGAACTTGTCCATCTGTCCAAACCATGTTGTCTAGTAGCCTACTAATGGTCTCCAACCCAGACCTGTGGATTTGCACTTGATCCCTAGCAGTTTTGGCCACCCTGGCATTTCATCAAACACCTTCTGTGCGTGCACTGGACGCGCCCAGAGCGCGCCAATTGCAGCCGCGCGCCCGAGCCGACACGTTGGTCCCCCTGGATTTTGGCCCGCTCTGCAGCACCTCGCCACGCACTACCTTCATCACAGCAACGCGCCAAGCCACCCTAGCAGCCTACAGCGCCACCGACAGAGCTTTTGGCGGCACACCGGCGGCCGCAGCGCGCCTCTGCCGCGGTCGGCGCCGCCAAAGCCACCCGGGCTCGCCACCTGCCCCAAGGAACAGCGCAAGCTTATCCCCCGCTCGTCGGCTAGCTCCCGTCATCGCCACGACGCCCTGACGCTACAGGGAGGCGGTTCGCCGTCGTCCTTATCGCCGGCCGCCGCGGAACCGCCTTGCCTCGCCTATATAAGGACCCCCGAACTCATCCGAGCACGCATGCAACCTCAGTCCACCTCCCTAGTTTCCCCATGGCAGCCAATCGACCTGAGGAGGTCGTCTTCTTCATCTCCGGCAACTCCTGCCGCCGCCACTTTCCCGTCCATTCCAGCGCCACCAGGGCCTCTCCCTCCCATTTCTCTTCACCAAGAACACCTCCTTCCTTCCAGGAACCCAACCCCCTACTTGATTTTGATCGGGAGCCATCGCCGCCACCAAATCACTTTGTCACCGAAGCCCCCTCCGCCACGGAGCTCGCCGCCGGCGACTCCCTCCACCCCCGGCGACCCTGCGACCACCGGAAGGACCGCCTAGGAGTGGCGGATCCATCCCTGCGCTCAGATGCCCGCGAAGAAATGCCGTTCGCCGGCGACGATCGCCGGACGCCCCGCCTCGGCTCGGGACAGAGGAAGAGGAGGGAGAAGACTAGTCAAACCTGACCAGTGGGCCCCCTGCACCCACTGTGAGTGACCCCCGCACCGGTCCACGTGTTTTAAGTTGAGGCGTAAAACCTCAAGTACGCCTCCTATGACCGAAAGCGTATTTCTATCTGAAACGTTTTTCTTTTTCTGTTTTATTTAAAATCAAATTTGACCAAATCTTTGACTGGCTCTATCTTTTTAAATATAAGTCCAAATGAACTGATTCTTTTTCCTACCTCTCTCAAATTTCACCTAGTTTATTTTAAGATTTACTTGAAAGAAATTCAGAACAACTTTTGGTGCTGTTTTTATTTTGTGTGTTAATTCTTTTATATTGCTAAAATAGGATTTTTGAAGAGAGGAGAAATGTTTCAAGTTTTGGAGTGCACCCTGCCTTTCCACACATTGAAGGCAAGCATTCTGAACCCCGGCATAATATTTTTGTGTGTTCGATGACACGTTCATAACATCACCTCACTTTGGAGAAACTTGTTATTTCATGTGATATGATCATATGCATGGGTGCATGTTATTGATTTCCATGCTGTTGGAAATGGACACACTTGTGATGATAATCACCCTCATGTTCCTTGCATGCATACCGGCAGGAACCCGGGAAAACCTCTGCCTTGGGTAGGCATGAGTTTGTCGCCGGTCTCCGTCGGGACGGTTATGTCTGGTATGGCATGGCAAGGTGATATGAGCGGTGACTCTGTTGGTTGAATTATATTCTTCATGCTAATCATGCAGGGAATACTTAAACCTCCCGAGTCGACCGTAGATCGAGTCTTGTGCCAGTAACCCCCATACTTGTTTCGTACTACCACTCGTCTCTACAGCAAGTAGAGTACGGTTCAGTAAGTTGTCAAACTCTTTCTAGCATACACCGTACAGAGAGGCCATGGTGGAAGATACCGGTTGTAGCTGGTAGGCAGGCCACCTGGTCCGGGGGCATGGGTGTTTCCGGTTGGGACCGAGAGGGGAGGCCACCCCTTAGAGCGCGCGATATAAATTTGATCCCATGCTACGCGAGGTTATAGCCTCCCCACTTAGAGTTTGCTTAACAGGTGTCGTGGGTGATTCCAGACACGTGTGAGATAAGCTGGTGTGTGTAAGTTAGGTGTGTTTTCAACAAAAAGACCGTAGACAGAATTAGTCCCGATGGACTAAAGAAATCCGTTACTCGTGGGTAAAGAGTACACCCTCTGCAGAGAATAAACCTATTCGAATAGCCGTGTCCATGGTTAAGGATTACAGTCTGGGATGGGTCAGGTGTCGGTCTTAGTGTCGGTCTTCGGAGGTGAAACTGTTAACCAGAACTGGAACTACTACCTGTGACTTGTGATAATTATGATTATTATTGTTGTTGGCTAACCCGTGATATTATTGTTATTATCGAGTATCTCTGGGATGGTTCTACCTCCAGGATATTCACTATGATTGTTTATTTTAAAGCCCTTTGTGTGGTGTCGCTCAGACGCCCGACTGTGGCATTTCTTTTAAAGCCCTTTATGTGGTGTCGCTCAGACGCCCGACTGTGGCATTTCTTTTAAAGCCCTTTATGTGGTGTCGCTCAGACGCCCGACTGTGGCATTTCTTTTAAAGCCCTTTATGTGGTGTCGCTAAGACGCCCGACTGTGGCATTTCTTTTAAAGCCCTTTATGTGGTGTCGCTCAGACGCCCGACTGTGGCATTTCTTTTAAAGCCCTTTATGTGGTGTCGCTCAGACGCCCGACTGTGGCATTTCTTTTAAAGCCCTTTATGTGGTGTCACTAAGACGCCCGACTGTTGCTTTGCTTGTTATTTATTTCATAAATTTTAATACTACTATGTTATTGCAATTTTATAAATAACTTGCTTGCACGCATCAGAGATTTATTTATCTTTTGTGACTGACGTCATGAGCATAAAATATTTTCAGCACATCATTGTTATATTATACCTGTGTTCATAATGTTTGCGAGTACATTCAAAGTACTCACTGGCTTGTCCCTGGCTATTGTCTTGGCTAGATTTTCTTGCACGAAGAGGAGCGACGCGATGACAGCCCCGGAACCTAAGTAATGGAGATAGCAGCCTCGCGAAGATAGGAGTTAACCTGGTCAGCTGTTCCTGTGGGAAATGGAGTCCCATAGACACTGATGTTTCACAACCCGCTTCCGCCATCAACCACTAGAAACCATTTGTTGTACTCACAGGCCAGAATGGCCTTGTACTACATAATTTGTTTTCTGCTTGGAATTTTTGTATCAAGTTGGAGCCTCATCAGCTAACAGTAATCCTGGGGCTGATGAGCACAACGGTCTTTTCTGGAAATTTATTACCCGGAAAACCGGTCGTGACAGACTTGGTATCAGAGCCAGGCTGACCATTGGCTAATCCTATCTTAGCCAGGTCAATAAATTTAGGCAAACCAACCCACCAAACCATAACCAAACCCCAGCCAAGCTTCTCGTGCAAGATAGCCACATAGTGACCCAACACCTTTTGGCAGTCGGTGCCCAACCTATCAACCTAACCTGTCGCTCATGCGCCAGTGACCGGCCCCTAAATAGTCCTTTCTCGCAAGCGTGCGAAGGAAGACTCTGTCCCCTTTTTCCTATAAAAAGGGGCACGCTAGCCCCAACACAGCACAACACAGCCTTTACCCCCAAACCAAGCCACAATGCCTGGCCCCATAGTGCACAACGAGACCACAGCAACCAACCTTGGAGGTTTTGTGACCATACTCTCAAACCTCACCCGTCGTGCCTATGCGTTAGAAGAGCCACCAGAATTTGTTGCGTACCAAGGACCCATGAGCGGTGAAGACCGTCAATTTTGGGCCACTGTGCACATCTACGGTAGGGGACTGTCACCCGAGCGCCCCTACAGGTTCATCGGAAGAACAACTTCCTTTGAGCCACAAGCCATACAACTAGCTGCTCGAGAGGCTATAGTTCATCTTAGGCACTTGTCGCCCAGAGTTAACTGTCGCTCATTCCACTACTACCCCAGACGTGAAGGGTATGGTAGACCACCCCAAGTTGCCAACGGAGATCACGAGGCAGATCCTGCATTGTTGCACCTGGTGCGCTATGTGAGTGCACTAGAGGAACTGTGCGATCAAATAACTATTGATTTAATTGCAGCTCGTGGAGAGCTGGTTCGTCGAGCCCCGGCGAGAGAAGAAAACGAGCCCAACGCCGACAACCCAGTCGTGCTGTTTGGACAACCGATCGAGACCCCGAGATCAGCTCCAGCCACCAACCGAGATGCTTTGATGACCCCAGAAGTGCTTCGTCGCCTTTTGGGAACACACTCCAACGGGATTGTGGCTAACAATCCCCGCGATGGTCATCATCACTACCCCGACCCTGCAGTTCCTCCGCCATCTCCGACTAATCCCGGCAGTGAGACACGTGGAGAAGCCTCGACATCCACCAGGCACGCCCGTTTAGACATTAACAAGGTAGACTAAGCCGTATGAGTAGCACCGAGTTTCAGTGTATCCTCGCGTTGTAATCGTGCGACCATGTATATTAACGCAGCCTGTCGTTGTGCCTCTGCTTTAATGGTAGCCCTGCGTATTTTCTTTGTCAGCGCATAGTTGCACATTTTCCGGGCACAACTACCAAAACCAACCCGACGACAACCACAGTAACACGTCTCTTTATGAGATATGTGTATCTCTGACACTGACCCGACCTTTGGAGCTAAGCTGGCAAATTTATTACCTTTCACCACGGTAAAACGAATCCGGCTCCATTGCTATATAAAGGCCACCTTGTGACCTTACCCAGCAACCCTCACCTTGTGCACCACACTCACAACTTTTTCCTGTCATGCCGAGCCCCAGCATTCATCTGAGAACCCCAGATGCAACCCCAGGTAGCTTTGTCAAAATATTGTGGGATTTTACCCGCAGTACCATGGGTTCTACCCAGCCACCCCAGTACAAGCTGTTCAAATCTAGAATCACCCCATCCACCTCGAAATATTGGGCAGCAGTACACATTCCTCCTATAGACCCCAACCAAGATCCAACAGAAGTTTCCTTTGTGGGGAAATCTATGCCAACCCCACACTTGGCCATAGAAGCTGCTGCGAAAGAAGCGATTGCTCGTCTTCGATCCGCAGTACCCTATGCCCGCGAACGAGGATATTATTACTTTCCGAGCCGTGCAGCACCCGGAGAAGTAACGTATTTTCCCGGTGGGCGTATTGAGAGAGACCCAGTTCTGGCCAACCTTATCCAGTACATCATCGCTCAAGAGCATTTGAACCAACGAGTGATGGATTATCTCCAGAATCTCACTAATCTGAATCCTCAGATTGCCATCGGCAGACCACTAAGGCCCGACCAGGAGAGACACGTGCATCGACTGGTCAATCCACTGCCTCCGATAGAAGAGGAGTGTATCCCAGTACCAGAGACATTTTATCAGGACCCCACCCAGTTACCGTTTTCATTTTAGACGTCACTACTGTATTTGTTTTTGCAGCATTTATATTTGCGTGTATCTTATGCATGGTACCCCAAATTTGTGCGACGAGTCGAGTATTTAGTTTCTACTGGTATGAGTAATTTTTCTTCGTGATTAACTTGTGTAACCGCGAAAGATCCTAGTATGAGTTTTCTTTTTACTGAATTCCTGCGTCATTTATCCCCACACTACGTGGATTATTATTATTTTTATTCACGCAGCACCACGGCAGCAGTCTCACAACCGCTCGAACGCATATGGAACTTTTGTTTTTCACAATGGATCTTAGCAAATCTCGAGGACGAGATTTTTCTTAAGGGGGGTAGTATTGTAACACCCCAAAAATTTAACCAGGTTTTAGTTATTAAAATTTTGCCAAGAGTTTAAAATTTTTGTCTGCAAGAATATCCCTGTTGATTTCAAAACTTTTATTTTAATATTAAGGAGTTTTTCCCAAGTGGATCCTTCCAAAACATATTGGACTTATTTTCCCTCTCATTTAAAAACATCTCTCAATCAGAGATTTATTTATAAAATTATTTCACCCTGAGCTTTATTCATCAAATGACTTGTTTTAAAATTTGGAGCTCTTTTTGAACTACAACCATTTGATATATTTAACTAAAAATTTCAGCAAAATTTGGAGATATCATGTGATGTCTCTAAATCACTTTTGTGCAATAATATATTTCATTCATTGGATATTTTGAGTTGTACACCAAGTTTTCAAATCTGGTCCAGTGGCAATTTTACACTACAACCTATTTAAATATTTCTTTAAAACTTCTACCAAAATTAGGGGAGGTCAGTAGGAGCCTATTATTCCACTTTGTGCAAAAACCTATTTATGTTCTTTGAAAAAATTGAGTGAATCATCCTCTTTTTCATTCTGGTCCAGCCTTGTGATTTCTACTGCAACCCTATTTAATTTTGCTCCAAAGATCTTGTGTTTTCTCCTACTTGTAGACAGCCCTACCAAACCCCTAAATCCAGGAGCATGCACCCATTGGATTAATTTTGGTTCATGAAATAATGTTATTTATTTCCTGTCTAGAATTGTAGTTTTGCAAGACTTGCACTAACAAGTTTGTGCTTTTCACAAACTAACCTCACCACTCCCTCTTGCATCCAAAGAGACTTCAATCTGGAAGATTTGGCCCCTCCAAGACCTGCCTAGATGCCTCTAGCATTTTGTCAAACACTCTGTGGGCATGAACAGTTTTGGCATGATTATAGGTTTGTGTGATGAACTTGTCCACCTGTCCAAACCATGTTGTCTAGTAGCCTACTAATGGTCTCCAACCCAGACCTGTGGATTTGCACTTGATCCCTAGCAGTTTTGGCCACCCTGGCATTTCATCAAACACCTTCTGTGCGTGCACTGGACGCGCCCAGAGCGCGCCAATTGCAGCCGCGCGCCCGAGCCGACACGCTGGTCCCCCTGGATTTTGGCCCGCTCTGCAGCACCTCGCCACGCACTACCCTCCTCACAGCAACGCGCCAAGCCACCCTGGCAGCCTACAGCGCCGCCGACAGAGCTTTTGGCGGCACACCGGCGGCCGCAGCGCGCCTCTGCCGCGGTCGGCGCCGCCAAAGCCACCCGGGCTCACCACCTGCCCCAAGGAACAGCGCAAGCTTATCCCCCGCTCGTCGGCTAGCTCCCGTCGTCGCCACGACGCCCTGACGCTACAGGGAGGCGGTTCGCCGTCGTCCTTATCGCCGGCCGCCGCGGAACCGCCTTGCCTCACCTATATAAGGACCCCCGAACTCATCCGAGCACGCATGCAACCTCAGTCCACCTCCCTAGTTTCCCCATGGCAGCCAATCGACCTGAGGAGGTCGTCTTCTTCATCTCCGGCAACTCCTGCCGCCGCCACTGTCCCGTCCATTCCAGCGCCACCAGGGCCTCTTCCTCCCATTTCTCTTCACCAAGAACACCTCCTTCCTTCCAGGAACCCAACCCCCTACTTGATTTTGATCGGGAGCCATCGCCGCCACCAAATCACTTTGTCACCGAAGCCCCCTCCGCCATGGAGCTCGCCGCCGGCGACTCCCTCCACCCCCGGTGACCCTGCGACCACCGGAAGGACCGCCTAGGAGTGGCAGATCCATCCCTGCGCTCAGATGCCCGCGAAGAAACGCCGTTCGCCGGCGACGATCGCCGGACGCCCCGCCTCGGCTCGGGACAGAGGAAGAGGAGGGAGAAGACTAGTCAAACCTGACCAGTGGGCCCCCTAGACCCACTGTCAGTGACCCCCGCACCGGTCCACGTGTTTTAAGTGGAGGCGTAAAACCTCAAGTACGCCTCCTATGACCGAAAGCGTATTTCTATCTGAAACGTTTTTCTTTTTCTGTTTTATTTAAAATCAAATTTGACCAAATCTTTGACTGGCTCTATCTTTTTAAATATAAGTCCAAATGAACTGATTCTTTTTCCCACCTCTCTCAAATTTCACCTAGTTTATTTTCAGATTTATTTAAAAAAATTTCAGAACAACTTTTGGTGCTGTTTTTATTTTGTGTGTTAATTATTTTATATTGCTAAAATAGGATTTTTGAAGAGAGGAGAAATGTTTCAAGTTTTGGAGTGCACCCTGCCTTTCCACACATTGAAGGCAAGCATTCTGAACCCCAGCATAATATTTTTGTGTGTTCGATGACACGTTCATAACATCACCTCACTTTGGAGAAACTTGTTATTTCATGTGATATGATCATATGCATGGGTGCATGTTATTGATTTCCATGCTGTTGGAAATGGACACACTTGTGATGATAATCACCCTCATGTGCCTTGCATGCATACCGTAGGAACCCGGGAAAACCTCTGCCTTGGGTAGGCATGAGTTTGTCGCCGGTCTCCGTCGGTACAGTTATGTCTGGTATGGCATGGCAAGGTGATATGAGCGGTGACTCTGTTGGTTGAATTATATTCGTCATGCTAATCATGCAGGGAATACTTAAACCTCCTGAGTCGACCGTAGATCGAGTCTTGTGCCAGTAACCCCCATACTTGTTTCGTACTACCACTCGTCTCTACAGCAAGTAGAGTACGGTTCAGTAAGTTGTCAACCTCTTTCTAGCATACACCGTACAGAGAGGCCATGGTGGAAGATACCAGTTGTAGCTGGTAGGCAGGCCACCTGGTCCGGGGGGATGGGTGTTTCCGGTTGGGACCGAGAGGGGACTAAAGAAATCCGTTACTCGTGGGTAAAGAGTACACCCTCTGCAGAGAATAAACCTATTCGAATAGCCGTGTCCATGGTTAAGGATTACAGTCTGGGATGGGTCAGGTGTCGGTCTTAGTGTCGGTCTTCGGAGGTGAAACTGTTAACCAAAACTGGAACTACTACCTGTGGCTTGTGATAATTATGATTATTATTATTGTTGGCTAACCCGTGATATTATTGTTATTATCGAGTATCTCTGGGATGGTTCTACCTCCGAGATATTCACTATGATTGTTTATTTTAAAGCCCTTTGTGTGGTGTCGCTCAGACGCCCGACTGTGGCATTTCTTTTAAAGCCCTTTATGTGGTGTCGCTCAGACGCCCGACTGTGGCATTTCTTTTAAAGCCCTTTATGTGGTGTCGCTCAGACGCCCGACTGTGGCATTTCTTTTAAAGCCCTTTATGTGGTGTCGCTCAGACGCCCGACTGTGGCATTTCTTTTAAAGCCCTTTATGTGGTGTCGCTCAGACGCCCTACTGTGGCATTTCTTTTAAAGCCCTTTATGTGGTGTCGCTCAGACGCCCGACTGTGGCATTTCTTTTAAAGCCCTTTATGTGGTGTCGCTCAGACGCCCGACTATGGCATTTCTTTTAAAGCCCTTTATGTGGTGTCGCTAAGACGCCCGACTGTGGCTTTGCTTGTTATTTATTTCATAAATTTTAATACTACTATGTTATTGCAATTTTATAAATAACTTGCTTGCATGCATCAGAGATTTATTTATCTTTTGTGACTGACGTCATGAGCATAAAATATTTTCAGCACATCAT
>NC_041381.1:554334457-554480410 GCF_002162155.2 Triticum dicoccoides
GCCCGACTGTGGCATTTCTTTTAAAGCCCTTTATATGGTGTCGCTCAGACGCCCGACTGTGGCATTTCTTTTAAAGCCCTTTATGTGGTGTCGCTCAGACGCCCGACTGTGGCATTTCTTTTAAAGCCCTTTATGTGGTGTCGCTAAGATGCCCGACTGTGGCTTTGCTTGTTATTTATTTCATAAATTTTAATACTACTATGTTATTGCAATTTTATAAATAACTTGCTTGCACGCATCAGAGATTTATTTATCTTTTGTGACTGACGTCATGAGCATAAAATATTTTCAGCACATCATTGTTATATTATACCTGTGTTCATAATGTTTGCGAGTACATTCAAAGTACTCACTGGCTTGTCCCTGGCTATTGTCTTGGCTAGATTTTCTTGAACGAAGAGGAGCGACGCGATGACAGCCCCGGAACCTAAGTAATGGAGATAGCAGCCTCGCGAAGATAGGAGTTAACCTGGTCAGCTGTTCCCGTGGGAAATGGAGTCCCATAGACACTGATGTTTCACAACCCGCTTCCGCCATCAACCACTAGAAACCATTTGTTGTACTCACAGGCCAGAATGGCCTTGTACTACATAATTTGTTTTCTGCTTGGAATTTCTGTATCAAGTTGGAGCCTCATCAGCTAACAGTAATCCTGGGCTGATGAGCACGACGGTCTTTTCTGGAAATTTATTACCCGGAAAACCGGTCGTGACAGACTTGGTATCAGAGCCAGGCTGACCATTGGCTAATCCTCTCTTAGCCAGGTCAATAAATTTAGGCAAACCTACCCACCAAACCATAACCAAACCCCAGCCAAGCTTCTCGTGCAAGATAGCCACACAGTGACCCAACACCTTTTGGCAGTCGGTGCCCAACCTATCAACCTAACCTGTCGCTCATGCGCCAGTGACCGGCCCCTAAATAGTCCTTTCTCGCAAGCGTGCGAAGGAAGACTCCGTCCCCTTTTTCCTATAAAAAGGGGCATGCTAGCCCCAACACAGCACATCACAGCCTTTACCCCCAAACCAAGCCACAATGCCTGGCCCCATAGTGCACAACGTGACCACATCAACCAACCTTGGAGGTTTTGTGACCATACTCGCAAACCTCACCCGTCGTGCCTATGTGTTAGAAGAGCCACCAGAATTTGTTGTGTACCAAGGACCCATGAGCGGTGAAGACCGTCAATTTTGGGCCACTGTGCACATCCACGGTAGGGGACTGTCACCCGAGCGCCCCTACAGGTTCACCAGAAGAACAACTTCCTTTGAGCCACAAGCCATACAACTAGCTGCTCGAGAGGCTATAGTTCATCTCAGGCACTTGTCGCCCAGAGTTAACTGTCGCTCGTTCCACTACTACCCCAGACGTGAAGGGTATGGTAGACCATCCCTGCCTCGTGGGCCCCCTAGTAGCCCTCCGGTGGCCATCTTCTGCTATATGAAGTCTTTTACCCTGGAAAAAATCATAAGCAAGCTTTTGGGACGAAACTCCGCCGCCACGAGGCGGAACCTTGACAGAACCAATCTAGGGCTCAGGTGGAGCTGTTCTGGCGGGGAAACTTCCCTCCGGGAGGGGGAAATCATCACCATCATCATCACCATCGATCCTATCATCGAGAGGGGGTCAATCTCCCTCAACATCTTCACCAACACCATCTCCTCTCAAACCCTAGTTCATCTCTTGTATCCATTCTTTGTCTCAAAACCTCAGATTGGTACCTGTGGGTTACTAGTAGTGTGGATTACTCCTTGTAGATGATGGTAGTTGGTTTTTTAGGTGGAAGATCATATGTTTAGATCCTTAATGCATATTAATACCCCTCTGATTATGAACATGAATATGATTTGTGAGTAGTTACGTTTGTTGCTGAGGACATGGGAGAATTCTTGCTATAAGTAGTCATGTGAATTTGGTATTTGTTCGATATTTTGATGAGATGTATGTTGTCTCTCCTCTAGTGGTGTTATGTGAACGTCGACTACATGACACTTCACCATTGTTTGGGCCTAGAGGTAGGCATTGGGAAGTAATAAGTAGATGATGGGTTGCTAGAGTGATAGAAGCTTAAACCCTAGTTTATGCGTTGCTTCGTAAGGGGCTGACTTGGATCCAAATGTTTCATGCTATGGTTAGGTTTACCTTAATACTTCTTTTGTAGTTGCGGATGCTTGCAATAGGGGTTAATCATAAGTGGGATGCTTGTCCAAGAAAGGACAGTACCCAAGCACCAGTCCACCCAGATATCAAATTATCAAAGTAACGAACGCGAATCATATGAGCGTGACCAAAACTAGCTTGACGATAATTCCCATGTGTCCTCGGGAGCGCTTTTCTCTATATAAGAACTTGTCCAGGCTTGTCCTTTGCTATAAAAAGGATTGGGCCACCTTGCTGCACCTTATTTACTTTCATTACTTGTTACCCGTTACGAATAACCTTATCACAAAACTATCTGTTACCGATAATTTCAGTGCTTGCAGAGAATACCTTACTGAAAACCGCTTGTCATTTCCTTATGCTCCTCATTGGGTTCGACACTCTTACTTATCAAAAGGACTAAGATAGATCCCCTACACTTGTGGGTCATCAAGACTCTTTTCTGGCGCCGTTGCCGGGGAGTGAAGCGCCTTTGGTGAGTGGAACTTGGTAAGGAAAAATTTATATAGTGTGCTGAAATTTCCTGTCACTTGTTATTATGGAACATAATCCTTTGAGGGGCTTGTTCGGGGTATCTTCACCCCGACCAGTAGAGCAAAGAGTTTCTCCTCAACCTACTAAACCTATTGAAAATGTTTACTTTGGAATTCCTTCGGTTATGATAGAGAAACTGCTAGCTAATCCTTTTACAGGAGATGGAACATTGCATCCCGATTGGCACCTAATCTATGTGGATGAAGTTTGTGGATTATTTAAGCTTGCAGGTATGCTCGATGATGTTGTCAAGAAGAAGGTCTTCCCTTTATCTTTGGAGG
This sequence comes from Triticum dicoccoides, assembly GCF_002162155.2. Taxonomy (NCBI): domain Eukaryota; kingdom Viridiplantae; phylum Streptophyta; class Magnoliopsida; order Poales; family Poaceae; genus Triticum; species Triticum dicoccoides. Next base: position 554,337,433 of record NC_041381.1, read on the forward strand.
GAGAGGCATTGACATGGTTTAGGCTATGTGATGATATGGGATCATGGAACTACAACCGATTGAAATTGGAATTTCATCAGAAGTTTTATCCTATGCATCTTGTTCATCGTGATCGTAATTATATATATAATTTTTGGCCTCACGAAGGAGAAAGCATCGCTCAAGCTTGGGGTAGGCTTAAGTCAATGTTATATTCATGCCCCAATCATGAGCTCTCAAGAGAAATGATTATTCAAAAAATTTATGCTCGGCTTTCTCTCAACAATCGCTCCATGCTCGATACTTCTTGTAATGGTTCCTTTATGATGAAGACTATTGAATTCAGATGGGATTTATTGGAAAGAATTAAATGCAACTATGAATATTGGGATCTCGGCGAAGGTAAGGAGTCGGGTATGACACCTAAGTTTGATTGTGTTAAATCTTTTATGGTACAGATGTTTTCTGTGAATTTAGCACTAAATATGGACTTGACTCTGAGATAGTAGCTTCTTTCTGTGAATCATTTGCTACTCATGTTGACCTCCCTAAGGAGAAGTGGTTTAAATATAATCCTCCCACTTAAGTAAAAGTAGTTGCACCTATTAAAGTTGAAGAAAAGACTATCACTTATAATGATCCTGTTGTTCCTACTACCTATATTGAGAAACCACCTTTCCTTGTTAGGATAAAGGATCATGCTAAAGCTTCAACTGTGGTTCGTAAGAGTAATACTAGAACACCTACACCACCTGAGTAAATTAAAATTGAACCTAGTATTGCTATGGTTAAATATCTCTTGGCTGATAATATTGATGGCCATGTTATTTACTTTTATGATGAAGCTGCTAGAATTGCTAGACCTGATGCTAAGAATAAACATAGACCTGTTGTAGGCATGCATGTTATTTCTGTTAAAATAGGAGATCATTGTTATCATGGCTTATGTGATATGGGTGCTAGTGCAAGTGCAATACCTCATTACTTATTCAAAGAAATTATGCATGATATTGCACCTGCTGAGATAGAAGAAATTGATGTTAAAATTAAGCTTGCCAATAGAGATACCATTTCACGAATTGGGATTGTTAGAGATGTTGAAGTCTTGTGTGGAGAAGTTAAATATCCTACTTATTATCTTGTTCTTGGTTCCCCACAAGATGACTTTTGTCCCATCATATTTGGTAGACCCTTCTTGAACATTGTTAATGCTTAGATTGCGAAAAAGATACTGTTACTATTGGTTTGGGGGATATGTCTCATGAGTTTAATTTTGCTAAGTTTCATAGACAACCCCATGATAAAGAATTGCCTAGTAAGGATGAATTTATTGGTCTTGCTTCTATTATCGTGCCTCCTAATGATCCTTTAGAACAATATTTGCTAGACCATGAAAATGATATGTTTATGAATGAAAGAAGGGAGATAGATGAAGTATTTTTAAACAGGGACCTATTTTGAAACACAACTTGCCTTTTTAAATCCTAGGGGATCCTCCACCACCCAAGGGTGATCCCGTGTTTGAGTTTAAACCATTACCTGATACTCTTAAATATGCTTATCTTGATGAAAAGAAGATATATCCTGTTATTATTAGTGCTAACCTTTTAGAGCAAGAAGAGGAGAGTTATTGAAAACTCTGAAGAAGCATCGTGCTGCTATTGGATATACTCTTGATGATCTTAAGGGCATTAGTCCCACTCTATGCCAACACAAAATAAAATTGGAGAAAGACACCAAACCAGTTATTGATCACCAAGGACGGTTAAATCCTAAGATGAAAGAAGTGGTAAGAAAGGAAATACTAAAGCTCCTGGAGGCAGGTATAATTTATCCCGTTGCTGATAGCCAGTGGGTAAGTCCTGTCCATTGTGTCCCTAAGAAGGGAGGTATTACTGTAGTTCCTAATGGTAAAGATGAATTGATCCCGCAAAGAATTGTTACAGGTTATAGGATGGTAATTGATTTCCGCAAATTAAATAAAGCTACTAAAAAAGATCATTACCCTTTACCTTTTATTGATCAAATGCTAGAAACATTATCTAAACATACACATTTTTGCTTTCTAGATGGTTACTCTGGTTTCTCTCAAATACCTGTGTCAGCAGAGGACCAAGAAAAGACCACTTTTACTTACCCTATCGGTACTTTTGCTTATAGACGTATGCCTTTTGGTTTATGTAATGCACCTGCTACCTTTCAAAGATGCATGACGGCTATATTCTCTAACTTTTGTGAAAAGATTGTTGAGGTTTTCATGGATGATTTCTCCATTTATGGATCTTCTTTTGATGCTTGCTTGAGCAACCTTGATCGAGTTTTGCAGAGATGCGAAGATACCAGTCTTGTCTTGAATTGGGAGAAGTGCCACTTTATGGTTAATGAAGGCATTGTCTTGGGGCATAAATATTCTGAAAGAGTTATTGAAGTTGATAAAGCTAAAGTTGATGCTATTAAAAAGATGTCGTGTCCCAAGGACATTAAAGGTATAAGAAGTTTCCTTGGTCATGCCGGTTTTTATAGGAGGTTCATTAAGGACTTCTTTAAAATTCCTAGGCCTCTAACTATTATCTTACAAAAAGATATTCCTTTTGTCTTTGATGATGATTGTGTAGAAGCATTTGAAATACTTGAGAAAGTTTTGATTTCTGCACCTATTGTTCAGCCACCTGATTGGAATTTACCCTTTGAAATTATGTGTGATGCTAGTGATTATGTTGTGGGTGCTATTCTAGGAAAAAGAGTTGATAAGAAATTAAATGTTATTCAATATGCTAGTCAAACCCTAGACAGTGCCCAGAGAAATTATGCTACTACTAAAAAAGAATTTTTAGCAGTTGTATTTGCTTGTGATAAGTTCAGACCTTATATGGTTGATTCTAAGGTAACTGTTCACACTGATCATGCTGCTATTAAATATCTTATGGAAAAGAAAGATGCTAAAACTAGACTTATTAGATGGGTTCTCTTGCTATAAGAATTTGATTTGCATATTATTGATAGAAAGGGAGCTGAGAACCCCGTTGCAGACAACTTGTCTATGTTAGAGAATGTTCTTGATGACCCACTACCTATTGATAATAGCTTTCCTGATGAACAATTAGCTATCATAAATGCTTCTCGTACTGCTCCATGGTATGCTGATTATGCTAATTACATTGTTGCTAAATTCATACCAACTAGTTTCACATACCAGCAAAAGAAAAAGTTTTTCTATGATTTAAGACATTACTCCTGGGATGAACCACACCTTTATAAAGAAGGAGTAGATGGTGTTATTAGACGTTGTGTACCTGTGCATTGCTACGTCTTGAGCTTGCGTTGGTTTTCCTTGAAGAGGAAAGGGTGATGCAGCAATAGTAGTGTAAGTATTTCCCTCAGTTTTTGAGAACCAAGGTATCAATCCAGTAGGAGGCTCCTCATAAGTCCCACGAACCTACACAAACAAACAAAGAACTCGCAACTAACGCGATAAAGGGGTTGTCAATCCCTTCACGGCCACTTGTGAAGGTGATATCTGATAGAGATAATATGATAAGATAAATATATTTTTGGTATTTTATGATATAGATTGGAAAAGTAAGGATGCAAATAAAAGTAGATTGAAAGCTTATATGATAAAAGATAGACCTGGGGGCCATAGGTTTCACTACAGGCTTCACTCAAGATAGCATAAGTATTATAGTGGGTGAACAAATTACTGTCGAGCAATTGATAGAAAAGCGAATAATTATGAGATTATCTAGGCATGATCATGTATATAAGCATCACGTCCGTGACAAGTAGACCGACTCCTGCCTGCATCTACTACTATTACTCCACACATCGACCGCTATCCATCATGCATCTAGAGTATTAAGTTCATAAGAACAGAGTAACGCTTTAATAAAGATGACATGATGTAGAGGGATAAACTCATGCAATATGATATGAACCGCATCTTTTTATCCTCGATGGCAACAATACAATACGTGCCTTGTTGCCCCAGCTGTCACTGGGAAAGGACATCGCAAGATTGAACCCAAAGCTAAGCACTTCTCCCATGGCAAGAAAGATCAATCTAGTAGGCCAAACCAAACCGATAATTCGAAGACACTTGCAAAGATAACTCAATCATACATAAAAGAATTCAGAATAGATTCAAATATCTCACATAGATAAACTTGATCATAAACCCACAATTCATCGGATCTCGACAAACACACCGCAAAAAGAGTTACATCAAATAGATCGCCACAAGAGAGGGGGAGAAAATGGTATTGAGATCCAAAAAGAGAGAAGAAGCCATCTAGCTAATAACTATGGACCCGAAGGTCTGTGGTAAACTACTCACAACTCATCGGAAGGGCTATGGTGTTGATGTAGAAGCCCTCCATGGTGGATTCCCCCTCCGGCAGAACACCGGCAACGGTTCCAAGATGGGATCTCACGGATACAGAAGGTTACGATGGTGGAAATATTTCTTCGGTGGCTCTCCTGATGGTTTTGGGGTATATGGGTATATATAGGAGGAAGAAGTACGTCGGTGGGTGCCCGAGGGGCCCACGAGATAGGGAGCACGCCCTATAGGGTGGGGGGCCCTCCACCCTCGTGGCTTCCTCGATTGCTTCTTGACTTGCACTCCAAGTCCTCTGGATCACGTTTGTTCCAAAAATCACGCTCCCGAAGGTTTCATTCCGTTTGGACTCCTTTTGATATTCCTTTTCTTCGATATACTGAAATAGGAAAAAAAACAGCAATACGGGCTGGGCCTCCGGGTAGTAGGTAGTCCCAAAAATGATATAAAATTGTAAAGTAAAGCCCATAAAAATCCAAAACAGGTAATATAATACCATGAAACAATCAAAAATTATAGATACGTTGGAGACGTATCAAGCATCCCCAAGCTTAATTCCTGCTCGTCCTCGAGTAGGTAAATGATAAAAAGAGAATTTTTGATGTGGAATGCTACCTAGCATAATTCTCAATGTATTTCTCTTTATTGTGGCATGAATGTTCAGATCCAAATGATTCAAAATAAAAGTTCATATTGATATAAGAAATAATAATACTTCAAGCATACTAATCAAAGCAATCATGTCTTCTCAAAATATCATGGCTAAAGAAAGTTATCCCTACAAAATCATATAGTCTGGCTGTTGTTCTATCTTCATCACACAAAGTATTTAATCATGCACAACCCCGATGACAAGCCAAGCAATTGTTTCATACTTTAGTAATCTCAAACTTTTTCAATTTTCACGCAATACATGAGCGTGAGCCATGGACATAGCACTATATGTGGAATAGAAGGGTGGTTGTGGAGAAGACAAAAAGGAGAAGATAGTCTCAGATCAACTAGGCGTATCAACGGGCTATGGAGATGCCCATTAATAGATATCAATGTGAGTGAGTGGGGATTGCCATGCAACGGATGCACTAGAGCTATAAATGTATGAAAGCTCAACAAAAGAAACTAAATAGGTGTGCATCCAACTTGCTTGCTCATGAAGACCTAGGGAATTTTGAGGAATCCCATCATTGGAATATACAAGCCAAGTTCTATAATGAAAAAAATTCCCACTAGTATATGAAAGTGACAACATAAGAGACTCTCTATCATGAACCATGGTGCTATTTTTGAAGCACATGTGTGGAAAAGGAGGTAGTAGCATTGTCCCTTCTCTATTTTTCTCTCATTATTATTATTATTATTATATTTATTTTATTTTTATTTTTCTCTTTTTTTCTTTTCTTTTTTTTCTTTTTGGTGGGCTTCTTTGGCCTCTTTTATTTTTCATGGGCTTCTTTGGCCTCTTTTATTTTTATAAAGTCTGAAGTCTCATCCGGACTTGTGGGGGAATCATAGTCTTCATCATCCTTTCCTCACTGGGACAATGCTCTAATAATGGAGATCATCACACTTTTATTTGTTTACAACTCAAGATTACAACTCGATACTTAGAACAAGATATGACTCTATGTGAATGCCTCCGGTGGTATACCGGGATATGCAATGAATCAAGAGTGACATGTATGAAAAAGTATTAAGGTGGCCTTGCCACAAATACGATGTCAACTACAATGATCATGCAAAGAGCAATATGACAATGATGATGCGTGTCATAATAAACGGAATGGTGGAAAGTTGCATGGCAATATATCTCGGAATGGCTATGGAAATGCCATAATAGGTAGGTATGGCGGCTGTTTTGAGGAAGGAATATTGTGGGTGTATGGTATCGGCGAAAGTTGTGTGGCACAAGAGAGGCTAGCAATGGTGGAAGGGTGAGAGTGCGTATAATCCATGGACTCAACATTAGTCATAAAGAACTCATATACTTATTGCAAAAATCTACAAGTAATCAAAAACAAAGTACTATGTGCATGCTCCTAAGGGGATAGATTGGTAGGAAAAGACCATTGCTCGTCCCCGACCACCACTCATAAGGAAGACAATCAATAAATAAAATTGTGCTCCAACTTCATCACAAAGCGGTTCACCATACGTGCATGCTACGGGAATCACAAACTTCAACACAAGTATTCTTTAAATTCACAATTACCAAACTATCATGACTCTAATATCACAACCTCTATATCTCAAAACAATTATCAAGTATCGAATTGATCATAGCGTCCAATTCACTTTCTATGATAGTTTTTATTATACCCAACTTGGATGCCCATCATTTTAGGACCAATTTTATAACCATAGCAAATAACATGATGTTCTAAGAGACTCTCAAAATAATATAAGTGAATCATGAGAGATCAACAATTTCTTCATAATTAATCCACCACCGTGCTCTAAAAAATATAAGTGAAGCAATAGAGCAAAAGCTATCTAGCTCAAAAGATATAAGTGAAGCACAAAGAGTATTCTAATAAATTCCAATCAAGTAGGCTTCTCCCAAAAGGTGTGTTACAGCAAGGATGATTGTGGTGAACTAAAAAGCAAAGACTAATATAATACACGATGCTCCAAGCAAAACACATATCATGTGGCGAATAAAAATATAGCTCCAAGTAAAGTTACCAATGAACGAAGACGAAAGAGGGGATGCCTTCCGGGGGCATCCCCAAGATTAGGCTTTTGGCTATTATTGAATATATTGGGGTGCCATGGGCATACCCAAGCTTAGGCTTTTGCCACTCCTTATTCCATAGTCCATCAAATCTTTACCCAAAACATGAAAACTTCACAACACAAAACTCAACAGGAAATCTCATAAGCTCCGTTAGTGAAAGAAAGAAAAACCACCACATAAGGTACTGTAATGAACTCATTCTTTATTTATATTGGTGTTAACCCTACTGTATTCCAAGTTATCTATGGTTCATACCCTTACATACTAGCCATAGATGCATCAAAATAAGCAAACAACACACGAAAGGCAGAATCCGTCAAAAACAGAACAGTCTGTAGCAATCTATAACTTTCGGTTACTTCTGGAACTCCAAAAATCCTACCAAAATATGAAGTCCTAAACAATTTGTCTATTGATCTACAGCAAAAAGAATCAATGCAAAAACACGTTTCTGTGATTTATTGAATTGTTTCTCGTGAGCGTAAAGTTTCTGTTTTTCAGCAGAATCAAATTAACTCATATCATAGGTTATCCTATAGGTTCTACTTGGCACAAACTCTAAATAAAACAAGAAAACACATCTAAAAAGAAAGTATATGCAATATTTATTACTAAACAGGAACAAAAACAAAGAACGCAAATAAAAATTGGGTTGCCTCCCAACTAGCGCTATTGTTTAACGCCCCAAGCGGCATAAAAGCAAGGATAGATCTAACTAGTGCAATAATAATAAGATAGATCACAAAAACTCATCTCATATTCCCTACGTTCAGCAGCAAGTTTTCTTTGAGGCAAGCAAAAGTAACCAAAAGGGCTAAATTTAATGGGACAAAAGTCCCCAAGATCAATCTCAGGAGGTATGTGTTCCTCCTTTGGCCCTTCATATTGCACGACTAATTCATCATTATAAGCATTCTTTTGGCAAAACTTCATGAGTCTATACTCAAGAGAGTATCCTAGCTCATTGTTTCGAAGAGCAAAATCATTATTAAGTTCGGAAATTCTATCAACTGAGACATTGGTAGGGACCTTTTTTCTAAGGTTTTCGTTAAAAGCAACATTGTCCAAAGATTGAAAACGCCTAATTTCCTCTTGATCAAAGAGGATTGCTTCTATGGGATGACGACCGGCGTCCACCCTATAGTGCGCAAAGATTTCTTTGGCCTCTTTCATTATAAATCTAAACTCATGTGCCAAAAAGATAGTAGCGGCGCGCTCAACAGAAGAATGCTCAATATTAGAAAATTCAAGAAAAATTCTTTGTATGCAAGGATGCATATGCATAAATTGTCTTTCAAGATCAACTACAAGCATGGCAATAGCATCCACAAGACTACTAGTTCTATGAAGAATAGAACCGCCCATAGAAGGTAAAGCACCGACACAAGTAAAGAAGTCTTGAATAACCCCTTTTCCAACAATATTACCACTACCGATTTAAAACCTATTAGTATGCAAGATAGGGGGTTCTTCAGAAGGAGCATTATAATTCTCCATGTTATCATTGTCATCCATATTGATGATAATCTCCCCAATTTCAGACAAAAAGACAAACAAAGGCAAGGAAGGAGAAGAGGATAAGCGGAAACGAGAGGGAGACAAAGGCAAGCGGAAAAGAGAGGAGATTGGGAAAGAGAGGGCAAATAAAACGGCAAGGGTGAAGTGGGCGAGAGGAAAACGAGAGGCAAATGGCAAATAATGTAAATGCGAGGGAGATGAGTTTGTGATGGGTACTTGGTATGTCTTGACTTGAGCGAAGACCTCCCCAGCAACGGCGCCAGAAATCCTTCTTGCTACGTCTTGAGCTTGCGTTGGTTTTTCTTGAAGAGGAAAGGGTGATGTAGCAATAGTAGCGTAAGTATTTCCCTCAGTTTTTGAGAACTAAGGTATCAATCTAGCAGGAGGCTCCTCACAAGTCCCACGAACCTACACAAACAAACAAAGAACTCGCAACCAACGCGATAAAGGGGTTGTCAATCCCTTCACGCCCACTTGCGAAAGTGATATCTGATAGAGATAATATGATAAGATAAATATATTTTTGGTATTTATGATATAGATTGGAAAAGTAAAGATGTAAACAAAAGTAGATTGAAAGCTTATATGATAAAAGATAGACCCGGGGGCCATAGGTTTCACTAAAGGCTTCTCTCAAGATAGCATAAGTATTACGGTGGGTGAACAAATACTGTCGAGCTATTGATAGAAATCTGAATAATTATGAGATTACCTAGGCATGATCATGTATATAGGCATCACGTCCGTGACAAGTAGACCGACTCCTGCCTGTATCTACTACTATTACTCCACACATCGACCGCTATCCAGCATGCATCTAGAGTATTAAGTTCATAAGAACAGAGTAACGCTTTAAGAAAGATGACATGTTGTAGAGGGATAAACTCATGCAATATGATATAAACCCCATATTTTTATCCTCGATGGCAACAATACAATACATGCCTTGCTGCCCCTGCTGTCACTGGGAAAGGACATCGCAAGATTGAACCCAAAGCTAAGCACTTCTCCCATGGCAATAAAGATCAATCTAGTAGGCCAAACCAAACCGATAATTCAAAGAGACTTGCAAAGATAACTCAATCATACATAAAAGAATTCAGAATAGATTCAAATATCTCTCATAGATAAACTTGATCATAAACCCACAATTCATCGGATCTCGACAAACACACCGCAAAAAGAGTTACATCAAATAGATCTCCACAAGAGAGGGGGAGAACATGGTATTGAGATCCAAAAAGAGAGAAGAAGCCATCTAGCTAATAACTATGGACCCGAAGGTCTGTGGTAAACTACTCACAACTCATCAGAAGGGCTATGGTGTTGATGTAGAAGCCCTGCATGGTGGATTCCCCCTCCGGCAGAACGCCAGCAAGGGCTCCAAGATGGTATCTCACGGATACAGAAGGTTACGGTGGCGGAAATATTTCTTCGGTGGCTCTCCTGATGGTTTTGGGGTATTTGGGTATATATAGGAGGAAGAAGTACGTCAGTGGGTGCCCAAGGGGCCCACAAGATAGGGGGCGCGCCCTATAGGGTGGGGGGCGCACTCCACCCTCGTGGCTTCCTCGATTGCTTCTTGACTTGCACTCCAAGTCCTCTGGATCACATTTTTTCCAAAAATCACGCTCCCGAAGGTTTCATTCCGTTTGGACTCCGTTTGATATTCCTTTTCTTCGATATACTGAAATAGGCAAAAAAACAGCAATACGGGTTGGGCCTCCGGTTAGTAGGTTAGTCCCAAAAATGATATAAAAGTGTAAAGTAAAGCCCATAAACATCCTAAACAGGTAATATAATAGCATGAGACAATCAAAAATTATAGATACGTTCGAGACGTATCAAGCATGAACAGGAACAGATCCTACGCAAGTGTCACTCCGAGGCATATGGAGGACACCATGCTGGAGATAGAACTGCGCACAAGGTATTGTAATCCGGTTTTTATTGGCCTACTCTCAAAGATGCTTGTAAGTTTGTCTTGTCTTGTGATGAATGCCAAAGAATTGGTAATATAAGTAGACGTCAAGAAATGCCTATGAATTATTCTCTTGTTATTGAACCATTTGATGTTTGGGGTTTTGATCATATGGGACTGTTTCCTTCCTCTAATGGGTATACACATATTTTAGTTGTTGTTGATTACGTTACTAAGTGGGTAGAAGCTATTCCAACTAGTAGTGTTGATCATAACACCTCTATTACGATGCTTAAAGAAGTTATTTTTCCAAGGTTTGGAGTCCCTAGATACTTAATGACTGATGGTGGTTCACATTTTATTCATGGTGCTTTTCGTAAAATGCTTGCTAAGTATGATGTTAATCATAGAATTGCATCTCCATATCACCTGCAGTCTAGTGGTCAAGTAGAATTGAGTAATAAAGAGCTCAAGTTGATTTTGCAAAAGGCTGTTAATAGATCTAGAAAGAATTGGTCCAAGAAACTTGATGATGCATTATGGGCTTATAGAACTGCATATAAAAATCCTATGGGTATGTCTCCACATAAAATGGTTTATGGAAAAGCATGTCACTTACCTCTTGAACTAGAACATAAGGCATATTGTGCCATTAAAGAGCGCAATTATGACTTCAAACTTGCTGGTGAGAAGAGGTTATTTGACATTAGCTCACTTGATGAATGGAGAACCCTGGCCTATGAGAATGCCAAGCTGTTTAAAGAAAAGGTTAAAAGATGGCATGACAAAAGGATACAAAAGTGTGAGTTCAATGTAGGTGATTATGTTTTGCTATACAACTCTCGTTTAAGATTTTTTGCAGGAAAACTTCTCTCTAAATGGGAAGGCCCTTACATTATCGAGGAGGTCTATCATTCCGGTGCCATAAAAATCAACAACCTTGAAGGCACAAATCCAAAGGTGGTGAACGGTCAAAGAATCAAACAGTATATCTCAGGTAATCCAATAAATGTTGAATTATTGAAACCGTAACCCTGGAGGAATACATAAGGGACACTTTTCAGAACGTCTCGGACTCTGAATAGGAATAGGTACGTGGTACAGTAAGTAAACCGACTCCAAAACAGTTCTAATAGCAAGTTTTCTCTGTTTTGGAATATTTAAGAAAATAAGAAAATAAGAAGTAGCCCGGGAAGGTGGAGGGTGCGCCCTACCCCCCTGGGCGCGCCCCCTACCTCGTGGGCACCTCGTGTGCTCTCCGGACTCCGCTTTCTTGCACGATACTTCTTTTGGTCGATAAAAATTCATTATATAATCTCCTGAAGGTTTTGACCACCGTATCACGCAAATATCCTCTGTCTTTGTTTCGAGCTGTTTTTCTAACAGATCTAGAGCACCATGATGTCTTCAAGCGCCCCCAAGGACAAGTTTTTCGAGAAGGTCATCAACCCCTACCTCACAGAGGTGCTGCATCACCCTCAAACCATTGAGATGCGCGAGGGGGTGCTGCACATCCGCGATGTTGAGGGACCAAGGAGGACCAGAAGCATGGAGACAAGACTCAAAGCAATGGAACAACAAGTTTTCAAGTGCCAAGGGATGGTGGAACGCAGACTCAACGCCAACCAGATGATGATCGCAGAGTTCACCAACAACCACAAGCTGGATGCCAAGAACATTGGGGAGACCATCTTCAAGCTTCATGAGAAAATAGAGCACCTCCAAGCCCAGATCTATGACCTGCAAAACCAAAACTATGAGTATGAATATAGATTCAAGAGGATGAGTTTGGCTGCAGATTTGAGGATCCCGGAGACTCGGTCATCCTTCTATGATGGTGAGCCTATGCCTTGGAAGACGGACGACATGCCTACATCATCAACAACTCCATCATCACCACTTCTGAAGAGGGAGACATAAACACATGGGTATGGGCACTCCCCTTGGCAACTGCCAAGCATGGGGGAGGTGCCCCAGTATCGTATCACCATCACACTCCTATCTTTACCATTTTACTTAGTTCAATCCTTTTAGTAGTATCTTGATCTAGTAGAATAAAGTTTTAGTATGATTTAGTTTTGAGTTTTTCCTTATGATCCCTCTATGTAATCGAGTCCGTGAGCTATATATAATAAAGATTAGTGTTGAGTCAAGGGCTTTTCTATCTTGCTATGATCTCGAGGGAATCAAAGAATAAAGAGAAATAAAAGAGATCATATGGATCTTATGGAGAGTAATGACTTCACATATAAAGATTATGATGAATAAAAGTTGTTGGGAGTTCGCAAACATAGCTTTGGTCATCATTGCAATTAATAGGAAGTAATAAACAAAGAGAGGTTTCACATATAAATATACTATCTTGGATATCTTTTATGATTGTGAGAACTCATTAAAATATGACATGCTAAAGAGTTGATGTTGGACAAGGAAGACAACGTAGTGGGTTATGTTTTCTTATATCCGAAATAAAGTATATTGTCATGGATCATCCAGCATGTTGAGCTTGCCTTTCCCCCTCATGCTAGCCAAATTCCTTGCACCAAGTAGAGATACTACTTGTGCTTCCAAATATCCTTAAACCCAGTTTTGCCATGAGAGTCCACCATATCTACCTATGGGTTGAGTAAGATCCTTCAAGTAAGTTGTCATGTTGCATGCAATAAAAATTGCTTTCTAAATATGTATGACTTATTAGTGTGGAGAAAATAAGCTTTATACGATCTTGTGATATGGAAGCAATAAAAGCGACAGACTGCATAATAAAGGTCCATATCACAAGTGGCAATATAAAGTGACATTCTTTTGCATTAAGATTTCGTGCATCCAACCATAAAAGCACATGACAACCTCTGCTTCCCTCTACGATGGGCCTATCTTTTACTTTTATCTTTTACCTTATGCAAGAGTCATGGTGATCTTCACCTTTCTCTTTTTATATTTTATCATTTGGCAAGCACCTCATGTTGGAAAGATCCTGATATATATATCCAATTGGATGTAAGTTAGCATGAACTATTATTGTTGACATTACCCTTGAGGTAAAAGGTTGGGAGGCAACACTATAAGCCCCTATCTTTCTCTATGTCCGATTAAAACTCCATAACCATGAGTATTGCGTGAGTGTTAGCAATTGTGAAAGACTAAATGATAGTTGAGTATGTAGAATTGCCGAAAAGCTCTTATATTGACTCTTTCCAATGTTATGATAAATTGCAATTGCTTCAGTGACAGAGATCATAGTTTGTTGGTTCCCAATGCAATTTCTGAATCATACTTGACATTGTGAATAGATTGTTACTTTAGCATAAGAAATCCTATGACAATATATATATATATATATATATATATTGTTGTTATAAGAATGATCATGATGTCCTCATGTCCGTATTTTATTTTATCGACACCTCTATCTCTAAACATGTGGACATATTTTTCGATTTCGGCTTCCGCTTTAGGAGAACCGAGGTCTAAGCTTGGGGGAGTTGATACGTCCATTTTGCATCATGCTTTTATATCGATATTTATTGCATTATGGACTGTTATTACACGTTATGTCACAATACTTATGCCTACTCTCTCTTATTTTACAAGGTTTACATGAAGAGGGAGAATGCCGGCAGCTGGGATTCTGGGCTAGAAAAGGAGCAAATATTAGAGACCTATTCTGCACAACTCCAAAAGTCTTGAAACTCCACGAAAGTCATTTTTGGATTCAATAAAAAATGATGAGTGGAAGAAATACCAGAGGGGGTCCACCCACCATCCACAAGGGTGGGGGCGCGCCCTACCCCCTGGGCGCGCCCTCCTGCCTTGTGGACCCCCTGGCAGCCCTCCAGTGGCCATATTCTGCTATATGAAGTCTTTTACCCTGGAAAAAATCATAAGCAAGCTTTCAGGATGAAACTCCGTCGCCACGAGGCAGAACCTTGGCGGAACCAATCTAGGGCTCCGGCGGAGCTGTTCTGCCGGGCAAACTTCCCTCCGGGAGGGGGAAATCATCACCATCGTCATAACCATCGATCCTCTCATCGGGAGGGGGTCAATCTCCATCAGCATCTTCACCAACACCATCTCCTCTCAAACCCTAGTTCATCTCTTGTATCCAATCTTTGTCTCAAAACATCAGATTGATACCTGTGGGTTACTAGTAGTGTTGATTACTCCTTGTAGTTGATGCTAGTTGGTTTATTCAGTGGAAGATCATATGTTCAGATCCTTAATGCATATTAATAGCCCTCTGATTATGAACATGAATATGATTTGTGAGTAGTTACGTTTGTTCCCAAGGACATGGGAGAAGTCTTGCTATAAGTAGTCATGTGAATTTGGTATTTGTTCGATATTTTGATGAGATGTATGTTGTCTCTCCTCTAGTGGTGTTATGTGAACATCGACTACATGACACTTCACCATTGTTTGGTCCTAGAGGAAGGCATTGGTAAGTAATAAGTAGATGATGGGTTGCTAGAGTGACAGAAGCTTAAACCCTAGTTTATGCGTTGCTTCGTAAGGGGCTGATTTGGATCCAAATGTTTCATGCTATGGTTAGGTTTACCTTAATACTTCTTTTGTAGTTGCGGATGCTTGCAATAGGGGTTAATCATAAGTGGGATGCTTGTCCAAGAAAGGACAGTACCCAAGCACCGGTCCACCCAGATATCAAATTATCAAAGTAACGAACGTGAATCATATGAGCGTGACCAAAACTAGCTTGACGATAATTCCCATGTGTCCTCGGGAGCGCTTTTCTCTATATAAGAACTTGTCCAGGCTTGTCCTTCGCTACAAAAAGGATTGGTCCACTTTGCTGCACCTTATTTACTTTCATTACTTGTTACCCGTTACGAATTACCTTATCACAAAACTATCTGTTACCGATAATTTCAGTGCTTGCAGAGAATACCTTACTGAAACCGCTTGTCATTTCCTTCTGCTCCTCGTTGGGTTCGACACTCTTACTTATTGAAAGGACTATGATAGATCCCCTACACTTGTGGGTCATCAATGAACCTGTTAGATTGTAAGAAGGTGGAAGGGGAGGAAGCAATAGATGCAAGGGAAAAACGTGTTCACCAAATACTTTATGGGCAACTACAACTACTGAAGTATATCATGATGACACACGTTGCCACATCTGTTTTATTTTGACATTAAATTGAGACGAATTTCTATATAGTGGCACGAATGCATGAACTTATTGAAAAAAACAAGCCCATCTTTCTCAAAAAGGAAGAGAGGGTGCACGAAACAGGGATAAAACGTAGGATAACCCAGATCACTCGGACTAGCTGAACTCTCTGGAACAAACACAACTGTTGTTTTTTCTAGTGAGAAATCGAGTATTGTTTTTACACAGCTATAGCGTCTGAGAATTTGACAGAAAAGCAAGGTTCAAAGCCCATGGAGCGGTAGGTCGACATTCCTTCTTCTTTCCAAGCTTCTGGTGGTATCTATACCTTTCGAGACCAAGTCTACTTTTTTAGCATCTTGAAACCGCACATAAGAAATATTATGAATGAATCACCTTACAATAACATACGAGAGACAACTTTCTATTTTGTCGAACAACAAGTCGAACCCAATGAACAATTCCATTCAAAGGAATGTTCTAGAGTTTTTTCCACTATATTCGTGATATTTAACAAAATGGAATAAGTAGAATACTTGACTTCTCTAAGATTCCAGGAGGGAACAGAACAGTCATCCAGAAGAGAGAAGCAGGTGAGGATGGGATCCAAAAATGCATTCGATTTTCTCGAGTGAAGTAGTTGAAAATGTACCACCCTTTACGGGATCTTCTTTGGTGTGCCAACCCTAGAATGTCATATTAGCGATAAGAGATACTTTCTGAAGGATCCAGCTAAGAAAATGAAATGGGTTAGTGGGAACAAGCAGCTAAAGCGCGAAGGTAAGGATGAGCTCGAAAAGTGCAAAGTTGTTAAATTTTCTTAAATCAGAGAGGAGAATTATGATCAGTTCCCAAGGAAATAATAGATCTCAAGCAGAAGAAAAGTGGACAAGACAAATGGAATACTTCTGAAGAAATAATATTGCAAAAAATAAGACAAAGATGTGCTCAAACTTAAACGAGCACTTTAATTACCTACTGGGTAGAAGTAGACAAGACAAGTGGAGTACCCCTAAAGAAATAATATTGCAACAAATTAAGACAAAGATGTGCTCAAACTTAAAGGAGCAGTTTAATTACCTACTGGGTAGAAGTTTCTCAATATATCAACATCTCATTTTTAGAAAAGAAGACAATTACATATATTAGAAATTTGATATTTGGCCTACTTATTACTTCAAATATGATATCTACTTGATTGTTCCACCAGTGAGTCCTTCCCTTAGTGATATCCAAGAATGGTACAACCGATAACATAACGCTTTTTTTTGAGTTGATAAATATAATTGCTACACCAATTGAAAAATATACTCTTGATTGTCCAATCGAACGACAAAAACATACACAACAATATTAAGTTTCTACATCTGGTATATCTATGTAGCTAAACCCAACAAATTGGTGCACTACAATGTGTTTCTAACAAGTTGAGCCACCAGAGAACTAAAAATGTCTATTATATAAAGCAAATTATTGAATGTTTACTTTTTGAAGGCTAAATAGCCTTAAGTGGGAAAAAGGAAAATCGTCTCCAAGTCGAAATAGGCTTTCGCCTAGCTTTATATATAAAGCAACACAATAAAGTACATGATCGAACGATACAATGTGGTGATGAGAACCTCTTACAAAGCAAATTAAAAAAACAATATAAACCCAAAACAAGCTAACACCTGACCGAGGCCGGACCGACGACTCCTAAGCTCCATGACAACCCCCCTGCCCCTCCAAGAGGGTGACGGTGCAAAGTGTCATCATTGTCGAGCCTTGGCATAACGAGACCAACGACGATGACTTCAAGAAGCAAGCGGTACCCACAAGCGCCATTGATGCCGTCGCCAGATAGCACGAAGCTTTCGCCCAGACACTCGCATACGCCACCAGGAGGAATCCCGATCAACACCGCCATGAGGACTAGCCCATCCACACCAGATTTGGGCACTGGCATAGCAGACCAAATCCTCTCGCCACTCCACCCTACTGCCACCATGTAGCCTACTGGGAAGCAAACCATGAAGCTTGCCATCCAGGATCACCGCCCCGGCATCCATGGACCTAGACATCATGGCCCCCAACCACGGTAGTAGGAGCGAATGGCGCCTCCTTCACTCCTAGCCCAACATCAGCCATCAGATTTGGGTCAACGCCTCCATAGTAGGAGGTGCCTACACTTGCCTCCCCTGCCAGTCCCGGTGGACCATCGGGATAGAATCCAGTGACTACCGAAGGCCCCCGCCGAGCAAGCTCGAACATTGCCATGCTCGTGGCCACCAGAGTCGATCCGCACGATGACACGATAGCACCCGAAGATCCCAACTCGAACTAACACCATCAACAGCCAACAGACACGAAGGGCACAACACGAAGGCAACCAATATGGACCAAGTCATCCTCTTGTACATGCCCGCTACTAGGCGTCGTCCACCAACAAAACCATATCCACGTCGCACGTCAAAGACGTCCACGACCTGGATCGCATCATCGCCAAACCACAACAGATGTGCTGCCCCATTGCCACCTAGGAAATGCCGCTACGAACCACCACCTAGACCGAGCCCATCCTCACCTACCCGGAGCGGGAGCTCCGATCCATCTCGAGCCTAGATCTGGCCTGCCTGAGCATGAACCCTAGGTCCCAACCATCCCCCGCTGCGTGAGCACCCCGCACGCCACTGGGGAGGGGAGGATGACACTCCCGCCCGCACCCCGCTAACAAATAGTGGCCACCGCCGCCCAAGCCATTGCGGTCGTGATGTCAACAGGTGCCACCACCAGATCCGGGCAGTCGCTGCTGCCCCTTAGTCGCCAAAGCTAGTCAAGAAAATAAAGGCTTCAAAAGTGGCCACTGCACCAAAAGCTTCAAGAGTGAAGCCCTTGAAAATTGCACCTCCTGAAACTAGTGTGCATTGTGAAGATGTGTCTAGGAATTCTCCTAAGACAAGGAAATCCACAGGGCGAGGCCCTAAACCTACAAGTGTGATGCGAGATGATGATGCCATCATTGATCTATCTAGTGATCATGATCTTGATGATGATGCTCTAGAGCTCTTGATCAAGAACAAGCATGAAGAAGAAGATAGCTTCAAGGACCTGCCTCTGTTCGATGCTGACATATTAAACAACTTCATTGATGAGTGGTTTCAAGATCCATCACTCTCTCTTGATGTCCTTCAGCTACCCATTGACATAAGCGTCACCTTCCAAGGATTTTTTGAACAGGAGCTTGACATTGCGCAGAAGGTTATTGAGCAGAAAAACAAGATCAAGCATGAGAAGGAACTCTTCAAGAAGCATATGGATAAGCTTGGAGCCAAGGAAATTCAGGGCTTCAAGAAGATGATGGCAGATGCGAAAGATGAATTTCAACGGCGCCATGAAGCTGCTAAAGGCGCCCGCAATCGCCTCAATAAATATGTTGAGACGACAA
Organism: Triticum dicoccoides; assembly: GCF_002162155.2. Taxonomy (NCBI): domain Eukaryota; kingdom Viridiplantae; phylum Streptophyta; class Magnoliopsida; order Poales; family Poaceae; genus Triticum; species Triticum dicoccoides. The sequence continues at coordinate 554,356,476 of NC_041381.1, forward strand.
TGCAAGATCATAATGCGGGCTTGAAGAGAAAGGAACTTGGTCATCCTGCTCTTGCTCCACTTCTATTAAAGAAGCAAAAGAAGAAACCAACTACTCCTGCTGCTGAAGCACCTAGGCCGGAGATGCCAAAGATAATCTTCCCTCCAAATTTCTCTAGCTCAAAGCCACCCGTCCCCTCTGCTACAACCAAAAGAAAAAGGACTCAGTAAGCTGAAGCTGAAGCTCATAAGCGTAAGCAACATGAAGCCCCTACTGCCTCTCCCACTCTGAAGCGGCAGAAGACAAAATCTTCAAAGGCTTCACGCAGGGCACAAGCACCCTCACATCCATCAGCTCCTCAAGAGACACTACTTGTGAATCCAATTTTGTTGCTCCTCCTGCCTCCACCAACACCGAGAGAAGAGTTGTTGTACATGAACCTGCTCTCACATAGGCTCATGAGACTGAAGAGATTCCAGGTGTTGACTCCATCACAGCTGAAAACATTGGACCTGAAGCCAATGTGCAAAATGAAGATGATGAAGTCCTTCCTCAAGTTACCCATGATGTGGTATCGTCGCCTGTTCCAATGAACAGTGAGCCCATCAGCATTGGCAATCCTCTGACGCCAATGGTCCAAGATGAGTTCTGGGCAGAAAAACATCCCAACTCCCCACTAAATGAAGTGATTCCTAGAAATCCACTAGCCCAAGTTGCCAGACATGTGCTGACGACACCCCAAGACACTCCTGAAGACATGGAGACGACCACACCATCTCCACAAGCATCGCCCGCCTTTCGCAGGCTTCACAAAGGCCCAAGTCCCTCCTCCTCCATGTCAAGTATTCCAGAAGAAGCCGTGTAACCTGCAAGTTATGTTGCATGAGAAGTGTTCCCAGAAACCTTCCCATCAAGTACTACGACTGGGTCTGAAGCCAAAAGTCCTGAAGACATTCCGGTTGCATCAGCCGAAGAAAAGCAAGAAGAAGCTATTGTGATGACGGCCACTAAACCTGTGCAGACTGAAGTTGCCATGTCTAGCACCCCTGCCACTGAGGCAATGCCACTATAGCAGATGGCATAGTTATGGCGAAAGACATTCCGGCTGCATCAGTCGATGACCGTCAAGAAGAAGTTGCAGTGATAACCGCTGCTGAAGCCAATATCACCATTGAAGCCAGTCAGCCATCTACTTCTGAAGTTGCTACGGCTGCAACACCTATTCCACATACTATGGTGATGGCCTATAATCATATAGGCGACCTGGTCAGTGTCAAATGGCCAATTCTCACACCTCCAGAAGTGCACGGCCCTCAATATGAATTCAATGTCAATCAAAGGCCTCAAACTCATAAGCCAATGCCCAAATTGCCAAGGCTTCACAGTGTTGTGACAACTGAGTGTTCCTTCAGTGTGCTTAGCTTCAGAGAGCACAATACATTCTTTGATAGTGCCAATAATTCATACAAGGAGCCTTGTATATCATCTAACAGATTCTGGAGCCACTTACAACACAACTACTACATGTGCATTCTGTACAATGAAGACCAGATTTTTCCTTAGAAGCGTCTTTGTTTTGATGAAATGGCTGGCCTACCTTGCTTGGAAGAGGCCCTTGACTACTTTCAAGATGTTGGCCTGCTACCTTTTGTTGTTGACAAAGAACACTGGAATGAAGAGTTGATCCTCCAATTCTATGCAACATTGCATATCTCAGGCTACAATAGGAATCCTAAGACATGGGTCCTTGAGTGGATGACAGGTGACACCCATCATGAATCCAAAGCTTAAGACCTTCTCAAACTCACATCCCTGCCCACTCCTGCTAATCTCTATGACCCAGGTTGTCTAACCTATGAAAGAGAAGTGGAAAGCATCTTCCAAAAGCATGAGCCTAATATGAGTCAGATGATCTCCATGATGAAGCCATTGTCTGCCGAAGCTGATTACCCCACTCACTTCTTCGTGAAGGACCTTGAGTACTTGCCTCGCACCATCTATCACATAGTGAGGCATACTCTTTGGCCAATCAAAGGGCATTCATCTTCTCCCAAGTTTGCAGGCACTATCAAGACATTGGTCTTCTACATTCTCAATGGCATTCGCTTCAACACTCATGATTTCTTCATCTGGCAACTGGCTGCTTCTGGCATTGACCTATTTGGTCAAAAATACTATGCTCCATGGATTATACGTTTGATAAAGCTTCGCTCCACCATTAACTATCAAGCTTCGGCTTGCAACCATGTTGTCTTTTTGCCTGAAGTCGATGTGCCTCATGAAGTCATCTACCCTCAGGCTGATAAAGTGCCCATTTGTGAAGACAATGCTGCTTATCAAAGCTTCTCAGCTCCTCTTGAATCCATTCATGTACCCAATACTGCTCCTAGTCCACTTATTGGTCAGATACATCAACCTCGTCGTGCAAACACATATGCGACCACCAGCACAATACCTCAGAGGGCTGAGAAGTGGTCTCGTACACTTAATGACACAGAAATTTTAGTTTCTCTCCATTAAAAGCAAGATAAGCATCATGATTGGCTGAAGCACCAGATGTAGAGCCTCCTTATTGATGCCAATCGCATCTGCAAGCTCTCCACCAAGAATGCTTTTGTGTCACATGAAGCCAATAGGCATGCTTGGAAGAGCCTCACAATGTTATGCGCTAAAGATGATCTCATTGTCGATGGCTTCACTGAGAACTTCAAGTTTGGCTCCATGCCCCAGAATCTGCTAAGTGGTGTGCTACACCTTCCATTGAAGACTCCGACTGCTCATCATCTTCACCAACTGTTGTTGCTCGTGTGATTGATGAGGAACACGATGCCATTTCACCAGCTATGGCTTCACTGCACCAACATGCTGCACCAGGCCTCTCTGCACCACCCAACTCCAACATTGACCCGGCTGCACCAACATCTTCACAACCGCCTTCCGGTAATGCTTAGATGCCCTATGTCTTCATTCCTTTTTGGTCATTCAATGAAAAAAGGGAGAAGCTTATGGGTTGATAGTCTTCAAGCGGGATGTTGGGCCGGGTGCTATATTTTGTTAAGTTTGCAACTCTCGTTCTTGAACATTCGTGGTTTGAAGTTGTAACACTTGACTCCTGATGGACATCTTCTACACTTGTTGCTCGTTTGGTTGTGCATTGTTTAACTTTGATCTGATGCGCATGAAGTTATTCTACAGACGCCCATTTTTATTGTGCATGTCATTATCTTAAATTATCTTTATATGCACTATGATTTGACTTCATGAATAGAGGAAAATCTCCACAAAGCAAAACTTGCCATGCGCATTTGCGTTCAAAGGCAAATTACTTATATGCGCATCTTCAAGGGGAGCCCCTCCAACTTCATGAATCCAATGACCACGTTCCTTAACTTTCATAATCCCTCCCTCCAGAAATACTCGTCGGAGAAATGGATGTATCTAGACGTATTTTAGTTTTAGATACATTCGTCTTTATCAATTTCTTTGACAAGTATTTTCAGATGGAGGGAGTATATTTTATCCCCGTTGAAAACCACAACCAGTTTGTCATCAACCACGAAAAGGGGGGAGATTGGAAGTGCCTCTAGTGCCACGCCTAGTTGGTTTTGGAGTATTGACGACAAACTTGGTTGAGGGATTAATGTGTTTGTGATATTCACATGAGAACACAGGTAGAAGTACCTATTGATTTTGTTTACCAATCGAAGATGACCCATAAAAATGTATGAAGACATTGAAGACAATGGTGGTCACGAAGACATTCGTGTCGAAGATAATGACACGTGAAGACATTCGTTTCAAGACAATGGAGCACTAAGACATAGTTTCTTTCGTAGTTTCATTTTCTTTTTTCTTGTGTCATAGGAACTGTTGAACTGTTAAGTGGGTTCTGATACGTCTCCAACGTATCTCTAATTTTGGATCGTTCCATGCTATTATATTATCTGTTTTGGATGTTTAATGGGAATTTATATGTTATTTTATATTATTTTTGGGACTAACCTATTAACCGAGGGCCTAGTGCCAGTTTTTGTTTTCTTGCCTATTTTAGAGTTTTGCAGAAAAGGAATACCAAACGGAATGAAACCTTCGCGATGATCTTTCTTGGACCGAAAGCAAACCAGAAGACTTGGAGATGAAGTCGAAGACGCAACGAGGAAGCCACGAGGCAGGAGGGCGCGCCCCCCACCCTTGTGGGCCCCTCGTGGCTCCCCTGACCTAGTTCCTTCGCCTATATATACTCTTATACCCTGAAAACATCCAGGAGAGCCACGAAACCACTTTTCCACCGCCACAACCTTCTGTACCCGTGAGATCTCATCTAGGGGCCTTTTCCAGCGTCCTGACGGAGGGGGATTCGATCACGAAGTGCTTCTACATCAACACCATTACCTCTCGGATGAAGCGTGAGTAGTTTACCACAGACCTTTGAGTCCATAGTTATTAGCTAGATGGCTTCTTCTCTCTCTTTGATTCTCAATACCATGTTCTCCTCGATGTTCTTGGAGATCTATTCGATGTAATACTCTTTTGCGGTGTGTTTGCCGAGATCTGATGAACTGTGGATTTATGATCAAGATTATCTATGAATATTATTTGGTTCTTCTCTGAATTCTTGTATGCGGGATTTGATATCTTTGCAAGTCTCTTTGAATTACCGGTTTAGTTTGGCCTACTAGATTGATCTTTCTTGCAATGGGAGAAGTGCTTAGCTTTGGGTTCAATCTTGCATTATCCTTTCCCAGTGATAGTAGGGGCAGCAAGGCACATATTATATTGTTGCCATCGAGGATAACAAGATGGGGTTTTCATCATATTGCTTGAGTTAATTCCTCTACATCATGTCATATTGCTTAATGCGTTACTCAGTTCTTTATGAACTTAATACTCTAGACGCATGCTGGATAGCGGTCGTTGTGTGGAGTAATAGTAGTAGATGCAGGCAGGAGTCGGTCTACTTGACATGGACGTGATGCCTATGTTCATGATCATTGCCTTATATGCTGTCATAATTATGCGCTCAGTAATTTGTTCACCCACCGTAATATTTGCTATCTTGAGAGAAGCCACTAGTGAAACCTATGGCCCCCGGGTCTCTTTTCCATATTATTGAATCTTGTTTACATCTTGCTAGTTCCTGATCTACTATTTTGCAATCTTTACTTTCCAATCTATAAACCAAAAATACCAACAATATTTACTTTACTGTTTATCTATCTCTATCAGATCTCACTTTTGCAAGTGACCGTGAAGGGATTGACAACCCCTTTATCGCGTTGGGTGCAAGTTGTTGATTGTTTGTGCAGGTATTTGGTGACTTGTGCGTTGTCTCCTACTGGATTGATACCTTGGTTCTCAAAACTGAGGGAAATACTTACGCTACTTTGTTGCATCACCCTTTCCTCTTCAAGGGAAAACCAACGCAAGCTCAAGAGGTAGGAGGTTCCATGTGAACAAAGTTAGAAAATTGACATGATGTTCAAGCCAAATCCTATGTCTTCGAGCAAAGATAAATGAGAGAAAACCTTATCTTGAGTTGGATGAGTCAGCTTTACTTGCAGCCCAAGTAAAACTGCCACGTGCGTTTGAATCTGACGGTTGGACACGTGTCAGTTCCCCAATGACCAAGGGTCATTTCAGACAAATCTGTTGGGTTGCCCCTGGCTATAAATAGCCACCCCCCTCCACCATAAGTTTGTGACTGCTCTGAGTTAAGAGTATGGCTTTTTTCGTGTGAGAGCAACCCACCTCCGAAGCCTTTGAGAGAGAATCCTTGCAAGGAGAAACCCAAAGCACCCAGAGCCCAAAGAGGGTTACGCATCACTGAAGCCTTTTTGTTCCGCGTGAACCGAAGACTTGTTACACTTGAAGACCGTGATCTTCCAGTCGGTTAGGCGTCATGTTCTAAGCATGCAAAAGTCATTGTGGATTGCCGGTGAACGAAGTCTGTGAAGTTTTGGAAGAATACCTTGAAGACTTACCTAAGTGATTGGGCGAGGTCTAAGTGACCTTAGCTCAAGGGGGTCAAGATGAAGACGTGGTCTTCTGAGTTCAATCTCAACCTCCCTAACCAGATGTACAGTTGTCACGGCAACTGGAACTAATCTACCAAATCATTGTCTTCATTGAGCAAATGGTTTCATCACTTCACTCCTTTACTTACAGTTCAGCTTCATGAAGTCTTTGCATGTCTGTTCTGTTCGAATACAATGTGTGAAGACATTCCCTCTGATTGCATATTTGTATTCACACTATCTTCCGACTCTGATCTGTTCTCTAACTTGCTATTTGTCTTCGTGCATTATCTATTTTATTTTAGATACTATTGCATGGTTAGTGTTGTTTATCTTCCGTTGTGTTCTGTTTAGTTACTGTTTTACCTGTCTGTCTTCGATGACATTGCATGTTCGAAGACTTTCATAAAAATTGCCTATTCACCCTCCCCCCACCCCTCTAGTCGATAAATAGCACTTTCACTCCCTCTATTTTTAAGTATATGCATTTTTAGAGATTTCAATACGAACTAGGGGCGGAGCCAAGATTTGACGTTAGGGGGGCAAAGAAGACAAATGAACCTATAATTTTTTTTGACAATGACTGTACAAAGGAACACCAAATTGTATGTATTTTGCTATTAGAAAATGTATTGGTTTTTCTCATTAGTTTGAATGTGGCTTTACACCTAAAACACATAGAACAAGGTCGATAATCTTATATGGTGTGCTTTTGGCTCTAGCTTGTTGTGTAAATTTTTAGTCATGCCAGAATATTTGATCGGTAGTTTGTATGCCAACTAATTTCATATTTAAGCTCTCATGTATGCAAACAAGTACATTGATTTCTAATCAGCCTGACATACACAATCTAATGATAGAATCAGTGCATGCCTAATTTTTAGTACCTATTTTTAGAATAAAACAAGAAATTGTAACCCTAATTAATTTCATCTCAAGCAAAGAAGTTTCTGGCCTTCTTGAGCCAGATGCGGATTAGTTCATCATAATATAAATCTGCGAAGGAATCAATGATACTCACAGCAGAATTATTGCTCTATCAAGACTAAACGATCAATGAAGGATGGGATTGAGATCGATGGAGGATAACCTCGATTGATCGTGGTCTCATCCGATTTCAGAACCACCTGGTTGGTTTTTTCTACTATATAGTGTGGGCTAACCAACAAATGATGGGCTTTAACCTGCAGAGTGTTGGCGCCGCCCTCTTACAGCGCCACTTCTTCTTCTACCTCGAGTTGCCTCGCACAACTTTCTATCTCTCTTTTGTCTCACACAAGAACACACACACACACGCCAAGGAAGAAGCCAGCACCAGCTTTGCCGAGAGCTTTCCTCCTTGGTGACACAAATGTGCTACATTGTTTTTGCCCAGCCCTCACGGCCTCTTCCACTCTTTCATTAACTCAAAGCAGTGCTTATATACACAAATGATTGACCGACCTGCCAAGCCAGCCGCCACACCCGGCTACACTAACCCACTAACCCATGCACTCACGCACTAACCCAGGCCACTAACACATGACCTTTTCCTACGGCCAGTACTGCACGGACGACCCCAACTTTCGTTGAATATCCGCAGGACCTGCAGCACCGGCTAACAAACTCATGCATGCAGCCTAATCACTACTACATGCACGCCTATGCCCGGCCCTTGCTCAACCTCCTCTTAACGGCCAAAGGACGAGGCCAACTCAACATGCATCATAGAGTCCCACACTCCAGCCTTGGTCGCACTTGCCGCATCACACGGCCACGCTGCCTCGCGCAACACTGCAGCCTCACGCCACCATCGGCATCTCGCCATCGTCGTCGTATCACACGACCCCTTGGCATCTCGCCTTCTCCACTCGTCTCTGCTGAAGCTTCACCGGACTAGCTACTTTCTAACATATCCTACATACATAACAAAAGCAAACTAAATATGCAGATACATGAATCAAGATTAAACCTAACATTTTCCCTTCTAATCTTGATTCTCCAATCTTCACGCGGTTCACCCGCTGCCACTTGACGACACAATCGCGGCGCTGCACACCTTGCCTGGACCGACGCCATCGCAGCGCCCGCGTCCATCACCATGTACTCTTGCCGCACGCAGCGGCCACCTCTTGACGTGGACGACGCTGTCGCAGCGCCGATCACCACGCCGTCTTCGCCAAGCGGCATCGCACCGTAACTTTTGTTGGCTTCACACCAACTTTCCATGATGACGATGGCATCACACCACCGTCGTCGGCATCACGCCGACTCTTCTTGTGGCAGCTTCGCACCGCCATCTTCACATAGCGGCACCGCATGGCCACCATCCTCCTTCTTGCGCCGTCGGCCTCCATCTCGCATGAAGTCCGTCGCGCCACAACCGACGCCGTCGCAGCGCCGGTCACCACGGACCATCTTGTCGTGGATGACGTCCTCGCGACGCCGATCATCGCACCACCTTCATCTCGCGGCATCGCACCGCAACCGGCCGCCCGCGGCATCGCGCCGCTGCCAGCCATCACCTCGCGCCCAGCGCCACGCCGGCCACCATAGCCGCCGGCACCGTCATCGCCGCCACGGATCAACAAGGCTCTGATGCCAATTGTTGGCGCCGCCCTCTCACAGCGCCACTTCTTCTTCTACCTCGAGTTGCCTCGCACAACTTTCTATCTCTCTTTTGTCTCACACAAGAACACACACACACGCCAAGGAAGAAGCCAGCACCAGCTTTGCCGAGAGCTTTCCTCCTTGGTGACACAAATGTGCTACATTGTTTCTCTGCTCAGCCCTCACGGCCTCTTCCACTCTTTCATTAACTCAAAGCAGTGCTTATATACACAAATGATTGACCGACCTGCCAAGCCAGCCGCCACACCCGGCTACACTAACCCACTAACCCATGCACTCACGCACTAACCCAGGCCACTAACACATGACCTTTTCCTACGGCCAGTACTGCACGGACGACCCCAACTTTCGTTGAATATCCGCAGGACCTGCAGCACCGGCTAACAAACTCATGCATGCAGCCTAATCACTACTACATGCACGCCTATGCCCGGCCCTTGCTCAACCTCCTCTTAACGGCCAAAGGACGAGGCCAACTCAACATGCATCATAGAGTCCCACACTCCAGCCTTGGTCGCACTTGCCGCATCACACGGCCACGCTGCCTCGCGCAACACTGCAGCCTCACGCCACCATCGGCATCTCGCCATCGTCGTCGTATCACACGACCCCTTGGCATCTCGCCTTCTCCACTCGTCTCTGCTGAAGCTTCACCGGACTAGCTACTTTCTAACATATCCTACATACATAACAAAAGCAAACTAAATATGCAGATACATGAATCAAGATTAAACCTAACACAGAGTTCCGGGGCTTCAAGCCTTGGGCGCACTGTTTGGGAGGGGGGCAATTAGTCTAACATATGTTGCTCAAAACAATAAAAAGTCCAAAATCTACTTGACATGGGATTAATCTACTTGACGTACATCATGCTTCTAACGTACTACGCATTCGTTGGGGGCGTGGTCCCCCGCTCGCCCCCCTAGCTCTGCCCCTGATACGGACTACATACAGATGTATATAGATATATTTTAGAGTGTAGATTCACTCATTTTGCTCTGTATGTAGTTCATGTTGGAATCTCTAAAAAGGCTTATATTTAGGAACGGAGGGAGTACATCATTACCATTTCACTTTGATTCTGTTGAAATGGAGCCGACATTGTACTGCTTTATGCATCAATTCTTTTCAATTCATGCTTCCTAGATGCGCACCCCTGCATGTTGACATGTCCATCGGTACAAAGAAATTAGTGATACCAAAAAATGAGCAATAACACTAGAGATTGCACATAACAAATGAGAGAAGAGCATGTGAGAGTAAGCGTAGGATCATCAACTAGAGAGCGAACTATCTGAGCTTGCAAGGTTTTTTGGCACGCATGGTACAGTGGTGAACAGACCAAGGCGGACAAGGTGCAGGTGGCGAAGGTGTTGCCTCACATCCAGTGCATCATGCCGCTGCTTGAGGAGTATGCGATGACATCTAGGGTGTGGAACTCCACTCTATGTTCGCACGATCAGTTGCACGCACAACACAAAATGTGAATGGGGGAGTGCCACCCACAATAGGGAAGGGGGGAGCACCACCACAACAATCACCCGCACCACTACGGTGGAGGAAAGCCTGCCCCATAGGTGAGGAGGGGTGTGGTTGTAGTTGTCAACGTTGCCAATGCCTGGAGCGACATGCAGTGCACCTAGCAGCGGGTGACTTACTGCCTCCGCTGCTAGCATCTTTAGGTTTTCTCTAGGACTGAGAGCCAGAGGATGGAAGGGAGATGAGGCGAACGACGGTCTCAAGGAGCAGAGGGCCCTTCTGCTACCTTTGGTTCGACAAGTGGGCTAGGGAACCCAATACTGGCCCAATTAACCACGAAGGTCCAAAAAAGCTACAGGGATAGCTGCACCTAGGACATGTGGCACATCTCGAAAAAAACATAGCGGCATCAAAGGGAAATTGGACGGCAGGAATGCTTAGAGTCGTGAGAGGGTTGTGACTTGGCTCAGGAATGTAGAAGATGAATATACAGGGCAAGACTTAAACACTTTTTTTCTTAGTAGTGTAAGACTATATAGTTTCGTAGTTGAAACAAAATCAATTATTAAGAGGAAAAAATCCGCACGTAAATCTCTTCATATAATCTCTATTGTACTTGTGCTCTCCTTGAGCATGGACTTCAGTTAGACTAAAAAATATAAAGAAAGGAATAAATCATTATATAAATAATTACTCTAATCCATGCCGTCAATGAATTGTTGGAACATCTTTTATTCCAAAAAGCAACATGCAACAGAAAAATTACACCATAATTATGGCTATAGAAAATGGGTACCTGAACCAAAACAAAAACATGCCAATTAAGAAAAATAATGATATAATGCCTATACATATAGTGCCATGAGAACAATTGCATCAAAAGTTGAGAATAGTTTTACGAAGAGAAAGGCAAAGTTGTTGCTCAAAGGGCAGCAGGTAGCCAAGTAAAATCTGAAATTTGGATAAAGTCATAAAAAGATGCTAGATAATTTCATTCGCTGAGACGATTAAAAGTCAAGGACACTCATATGCATATCCTAGATGTCCATTGGGAGCCAGCCGCCGACACGTACGGAGAATGACATAGGAGCATGTACAGCCGGACTTGGCAAATCCGACCCCTTTTATGTCCACGGACGCGCCCAGGCACGCCCGCGGACACATCCGGACGGGCCCTCATATTTCGCTCTCAATGTCCACATATCTCAAATTCGGACTCTCAAATCCATGCAAATCCATGCATGTTGATCATATAGGTCATTGTCGCACGTAAATACAAATGTTTGGTACCAAACCTTAATAGTGTTTAGATAAAATTTATTTTAAGTGCAGACCTCAAACATCGGCTCTTTGGTTTTCATTGTGGGTCCACTTATGCTCCACAAGATCATCGAGTAGCTATGCGTGCACCTGATGATCTCGAAGATTATGATGCATCTACAGAAAGTTCATGAGCTGAGTTGCATCTTGATTTTTCAGGATTACAGCTTGTTCTCCTGGTGCTTCAAAATCATTGGTTTGGGCTACACCATCACCCTCATCCTCTACAATCACATTGTGCAAAATAACAAACATGTCATGAGCTGCCACAAAGTTTTCGATTCCCACATCATTGTAGCACCACGAACAATTCCCCAATGAGCTTGAAGCACACCAAATGCCCTCTGCACATCCTTCCTAGCCACTTCCTGCATTGTTGGAAAGTGGTTGTTTATTGCCATGCGGTTCGGATATGGTCTTCACAAACGCAGCCACTGAGGATAGTGATACATCTCCGTCGTATCTATAATTTTTGATTGTTTCATGCCAATATTATTCAACTTTCATATACTTTTGGCAATTTTTTATATGATTTATTTGGACTAACTTACTTATCAAGTGCCCAGTGTCAGTTCCTGTTTGTTCATGTTTTTGTATCGCAGAAAATCCATATCAAACAAATTCCAAACGTGATGAAACTCTACGGAGAATTATTTTGTAATATTTGTGAATTTTAGGAGTTGGAATCACCACAAACGGAGGCCCACACAGACCATGAGACACCAGGGTGTGCCCTAGGCCCCTGGCGCATGGTGGTGGGTTGTGCTCACGTCGAACGTCGGTTGGAGTTCTACTTCGGGCGCAAGGAAGCTTATATCAGGAAAAAAATCGTGTAAAAACACTACTGCAGGATGCTGCTAACATGACACTACGATCAGAGACCCTTCGAGAAACTGTGTGCGATGCAATAATTGCAAACGATGGTGTAAGAGAACCATCAAAAAATTCCAAAACGTTTGTGATGACCGATGCATCAAACACGGTTTAGATTTTAGTTGCGTGTGCAATGGAGGGCATACGGTTGATTCAGCCGAACTATTTGTGATGAGGAAGAACAACAGAAACGGGCAGCCATATCAATGTGTGTGCGATATATGGCATACAATTCCCTCCGATGTAGTGTGTGCTAAAGGAATGCAACAGAAACGGTCAGCAAGATCAAGGTGTGTGTGATATACGGCATACGGTTCACTCGGACAAACTGTTTTCGATTAGGCAAGAGAAGGGAAACTGTCCATCTTAACAAGATGTGTGTGATATGCGGCATTAGCAATCAGTCCAAAGAACACAAATGATTCATGTAAACCAGATGTGTGTGATACGCAGCAAACAGCCCACTCGGATGAACTGTTTGGGATGAGAAATTATAACACAGATGGTTACTATAGTAAGTTCGTGTGTGATAGTGGGCAGACACGTACACGTACATCCGAGAAGAAGGGCCCATGTTTCGGGCTTCCGATGCGTGGCATATGGTTGATCCAAAAGAATTGTTTGCGATGAGACAGAACAACAAAAAGGGGCTTTGTGGGCCCAGAACCATCAATAAATTTTGACTTTGTTTCTCCTCACATTGCAGATTACAACGCAATAAGTAATTGCAAATTTGTTCACACAGATCAAACTTATATGTGTTCACACTTAGCGACGGGCTATAAAAGCTACCCACTCAAAAATTAGTTCACATTTCCTCTCCTCATCACCTACCAAACTGGTCTTTCCTGTCAAGTCGTTCCGCCATGACCGGTAGGAGGAGTTTCAGGTGGGCATATAACCAGGCAACAAAGAAAAGGCCGCTGAAGCACTAGAGAGGTCCCACCACGAAGCGGCAGCCGCAGCCGCAACAGAGATGTCCCGGCACACCGCGGAGCCCTCGAACGAGCTCTCATGGGCACGCGAGGGCTCCCACAAGCGCACTCGCCGCGTCGGCGATCTTGACAAGCTGGCGTTGCTGAAGTCCTTTGTCGGCGACCACGACATTCTCGTTGGCCTCATTAAGTAGAAGGAGCTGGTCGACGGCTTGATGAAGCTGTTCGGGATCAGCGATGCCTCGGTTGACAAGGCGATCGGCCTCGTCGAGCAACTCATGGGTGACAATGTGAAGCTCCTCAAGGCGCTCACTGAGAAGGAGGAGGAGGCCGTCGGCTGGAAGATGCTGCATGGGCAGAGCAGTGCCTCGGGGATGACGCTGACAGCGGTCGTCGAGGAACTAATGGGTGACTTGAGGAAGATCTGGATCGAGCGCGAGCAGGAGGTGGAGGAATCCGTGGCTGCTTTCAAGCAAAGCCGTGAGGAATTGAGGATGGAGCGGGAGGATGTCATCGACCGGCGATCCATCGAAGAGTAGATACAGTAGCGATCTACTCCCTCCGTTCCGATTTACTCTTCGTGAACAGATGGAGTAGATCGTTGTCTATGATTTCCTTCTTCTCTTGCCCCCGTGTCTTCCGAACTTTGCCGCATGTGGCATTTAAAATCATCCGGAATATGTAAGACAATTATTATATGCGCCATTGTAAATTTGTCGTTGTACTATCCGTTGCCATTTTATTTGTCGTCCTATTATCCGTTGCCCTATGTGGCAATTTAAATTAGGCCGGAATACGAGTTGAAAACACGAACAAAGCAAATGCTGCCATCGGATCACAACCAAACACCCTCCGTCCACCCCTAAAAAAACCTCCGTCCAGACGCTTTAATTAACCCATTAATGCCGAAGTTTTGAGCGAGGCGGGCTAGGGCTGGTGCATGGAGGTTAAAGAGCTCACTTCTCGGTGAGCATGGGCGGCCTTGCTTCTTGCACGTGTCCCATCGAGCATGCGAGGTGGACATGATGCATGCGTCCCATCGAGCCTACGCGGCGGACTGCTCGCACGCGTCCCGTCGATCCCGCACGCCGGACTTCTCGCACTCGTCCCGTCGAATCAAACAGCTGCATGCACGCCACTGAGTATGGTTAAATATTGACACGGTTCATATGATACAACCGTTTGTAATATTAACGTGTCAGCTTCTAATGTGTGCGCCTCTTCTCAAACTGGACGATTTTTTTACCACAGCATATATGTGCCATGTCATGAAACCAGGCCAAGTTTCATGTTTTTTGGGTGAGTTTTAGATTTACTAGGATTTAAAAACCGAGACTCTCAATGTTTCAGGGCGACGATAAGTTTGTAATTCATTCTCATTCCTTAAATGAGACCTAAACATGCACCCAGTGACACATGTACGATTTTCCACCCATTTTGTGCTTGTAGTTCAAATTTGAATTATGGACTACATTTAATGCGTACAGAACTTAATTAGTAATATATACAATGGCCATACGAACCCTAAACATGCACCCCAAGGACACATGTACGTTTTTTCTAGCCATTTTGGTGCACTGGAGCATGTATTTGTAGTTCGGATTTGAATTATGGGCATTAAATGCCTAGAAAACTCAATTAATGAATAAAAAGGGCCAAACGAACCGTGAATAATTTCAAAGTTCAGCGTGAATCTCCCGTTGTTCCGTATGTGTTGCGTGTAGAAAAAAATACGAGGCTAGAAGAGATAGAGATTATCATTTGGCCCACAGGGGGACACATTTCCCTATCAAAACCACGAGGGTTCTTGCGACAGGCTCCGGTTTGTAAGAGGTTTGTAATAAAGCTTTGCTCAAATTGGCAATGTTTTTACCACGACATACATGTTCCATGACGTGACACCATGCCAGCTTTAATGACTTTCTGGTGAGTTTTGGATTTATGGGGATTTAAAACCAAGATTCCAAATGTTTGAGGACAAGCCAAGACGCTGGTCAGGTTGTAATTCGTTCCCATTCCTTGCATGGGACCTAAACATGCACCCAAGGACACATGCATGTATAATTTTTCTAGCCATTTTGGTGAACTGGAGCATGTATTTGTACTTCAGATTTGAATTATGGACATTAAATGCCTAGGAAACTCAATTAGTGTATAAAAAGGCCAAACGAACCCTGAATAAGTTTAAATTTCAGCATGGATATCATGCCGTTCCATGTTTCCCGTAGAAGACAATACAAGGCAAAAAGAGGGGGCGACTACGTTTTGCCACAAGGGGAACATGTTTTCCTATCGGAACCATCAGGCTTTCTTGAGAGAAGCTCCAGTTTGTAAGAATTTGTAATAAAGCTTGGCCCAAATTGGCAATATTCTTACCACGACATATATGTTCCATGACGTGACACCATGCCACCTTTGATGACTTTCTAGTGAGTTTTGGATTTTATGGGAATTTAAAATCCGAGATTCCAAATGTTTGAGGACGAGCCAGGACGCCGGTACGGTTGTAATTCGTTCCCATTCCTGGCATGGGACCTAATTAAACATGCACCCAAGGACACATGCATGTACAATTCTCTAGCCATTTTGGTGAACTTGAGCATGTATTAGTGGTTCAGATTTGAATTATGGACACTAAATGCCTAGGAAACTCAATTAGTATATGTATATATAAAGGTCAAACGAACCCTGAATAAGTTTAAATTTTAGCATAGATATCATGTAGTTCCATGTTACCCGTAGAACAAAATACAAGGCGAAAAGAAGGCGTGATTACGTTTTGACAACAAGGGGAACATGTTTCCCTATCGGAACCACAAGGCTTCTTGTTGAGAGAAAGCTCCGGTTTGTAAGAGGTTTATAATAAAGCTTGGCCCAAATTGGCAATGTTTTTACCATGACATATATGTGCCATGACGTGACACACCATGCCACCTTTGATGACATTCTTGTGAGTTTTGGATTTTATGGGGATTTAAAACCTGAGATTCCAAATGTTTGAGGACGAGCCAGGACATTGGTACGGTTTGCCTATCGGAACCACAAGGATTCTTGTTGAGAGAAGCTCTGATTTGTAAGAGGTTCGTAATGCGGGTGAAATGATGATATATAGCATGCCAACTTTCAACTATTTTAGAGTTCATTTGAAGTGCTTTTCAATTTCAGGGTCATTTAGCTCAAAAAAAATCACTAAATGCATGAAAAATACCAAATGAAGTCGGGAAGGCTTGAAAATTGATGGGCTTTGAATGGTGCATTTTGAACACACAAAAAGTCTGGAGTTCAAATAAGTTCAAAAAGTGAAATCCCTTTGTAACAGATGAGTTTTCGTTTGAAACACTGATACTTCGAAAGAGATTGTCCATTCTGCACATGAAATGCATCCAGTTTTTGCCGTAACCCTCTCAACTTTTTAGAACATGCTATGTGGGTGAAATGATGATACCATGCCAACTTTAACCTTTTCAGAGTTCATTTGGGGTTTGTAATAGAGCTTGGCCCAAATTGGACGATTTTTTTACCATGACATATATGTGCCATGACGTGACACCATGCCAACTTTCATGTATAATTTTTCTAGCCATTTTGGTGAACTGGAGCATGTATTTGAAGTTCAGATTTGAATTATGGACATTAAATGCCTAGGAAACTCAATTAGTGTATAAAAAGGCCAAACGAAAACCATGTGCCTACCAAACCATGGCCGATGCCGCCCATGATCTGATTCGTGCGTTCTGATAGGCCAGAACCCAAACCCCACAGATTGTACATCTGTACGATTGGATGCACCCAGATCGAATCGCAACCCTCAGCCCTTTCGATAGCACATGCAGTACATGGGTAAGCATTGTGCACATGTGTCGTCTAGCTCACACTTCCTTCTCTTGTATGTTTTCTAAAAAGGCTACCGTTTCCCGCCACTCCTCTCATCGGTTTCCTGCCTCTTCTCCCATCGGTTTCTCGCTACCAGTGTCAGACCTCATTGAAGGCTAGGTGGCGACACACTAGCCATCGCACACAGTTTCTAAAAGAACAAATGTGCGTGATAGGAGGGAGTAGGTCCTATATGGTGACCAGCATGAGCAAAATGGTGCAGGTATTGGCTTAACCCTGTGCAATGCAAGTGCACTGTAAAATGAGCACGACTGCGCAAGCGCGAGCAAAATGGTGCAGGTACTGGCTTAACCGTGTGCGATGCAAGTGCGCTATGAAATCACCATGACTGTGCAAGCGCGAGCAAATGGTGGAGGTACTGGTTTAACCGTGTGCGATGCAAGTGCGCTGTGATATCACCACGACTGCGCAAGCGCGAGCAAAATAGTGCATGTACTGGCTTCACCATGTGCGATGGAAGTGCGCTATGAAATCACCACGACTGCGCGATCTTGGACACTCCCGCCCCACATCAATTCCTTTACCCAAGTTTTAGTAGCCGCCGTGCTTCAACCGTCGCCCACACTCCTCCAACACCGACCTTGTAATAAAATTGCAGTAATCGAGGCATTTGAACCGTCGCCCTCCCTCGTCCACCACAGTTACTAAATATTTCAGTAGCCGCGGCATATCCTCAAACACCACAATCCCCCCGACCATGATACGTCTCCAACGTATCTATAATTTATGAAGTATTCATGATATTATATTATCCTTCTATGATGATTTATATGCATTTATATGTCATTTTATATGATTTTTGGGACTAACCTATTAACCTAGAGCCCAGTGCCAGTTTCTGTTTTCTCCTTGTTTTTGTGTTTTACAGAAAAGGGATATCAAACGGAGTCCAAATGACGTGCCAATTTTTGAGGATTTTTTCTGGACCAAAAGAAGACCACAGAGCATCAGAGTTGGCCAGAGGAGTCCCGGGCTGCCCACGAGAGTGGGGGGCACCCCCCCCCCCCTAGGGCGTGGCCCCCTATCTCGTGGACAGCCCGGAGGCCCCCTTGACGTGAAACCAACGCCAAATATTCCTATAAATACAGAAACCTTCGGGAATTAACCTAGATCATAAGTTTCACTGCCGCAAGCCTCTGTAGCCATGAGAAATCAATCTAGGCCCTCTCCGGCACCCTACTGGAGGGGGCCATCATCACCGGAGGCCATGGAGGAGGATCTCGGAGGGGCCATCATTGCCATGAAGGCCAAGGACCAGAGGAGGAAAGCCATGGAGGAGGAAGCACAAGGGGGAGAACCTCTCCTCCTCTCTCTTGGTGGCACCGGAGTGCCATCGGGAGGGGAATCATCGCCGCCGTGATCGTCTTCATCAACATCACCATCATCATCACCATCCTCATCTCTTCTACGCGGTCCACTCTCCCGCACCCCGCTGTAATCCCTACTTGAACATGGTGCTTTATGCCGCATATTATGATTCAATGATGTGTTGCCATCCTATGATGTTTTGAGTAGATATCTTTTGTCTTTGGGTTGATTGATGATCTAGATTGGTAGGAGTTGTATGTTTCACTTTGATGCTGTCCTATGGTGCCCTCCGTGTCGCCCAAGCATGAGGGATTCCCGCTGTAGGGTGTTGCAATACGTGCATGATTCACTTATAGTGGGTTGCGTGAGTGACTGAAACACAAACCCGAGTAAGGGGGTTGTTGCGTATGGGATAAAAGGGGACTTGATGCTTTAATGCTATGGTTGGGTTTTACCTTAATGAATCTTTAGTATTTGCGGATGCTTGCTAGAGTTCCAATCATAAGTGCATATGATCCAAGTAGGAAAAGTATGTTAGTTTATGCCTCTCCCTCATATGAAATTGCAATGACGACTATCGATCTTGTTAACAATTCCTTAGGACAATTCCGCACACCGATCCACCATTATTCCACACTCGCTATTTATATTATTTAGAAGTATATTCTAAATTTATGATAACAACACCTACTTTTATATTTTAGCTCTCCGATATCATACAAAGTTATCCTCTTTATACCCACAACACAGTTTTATTTCTTGTTTCTAGTTCGAAGCAAACGTTCGGTGCACGTAGAGTCGTATCAGTGGAAGATAGGGCTTGAGAGAATATTGATCTTACCTTTAGCTCCTTGTGGGTTCGACACTCCATACTTATCACTTCCACCTTTGGGAATTGCTACGATGATTCCCTGCACTTGGGGATTATCAAGCTCTTTTCTGGCGCCGTTGTTGGGGAGCAATAGCGTGGGGTTGATATTCTCTTGTGTGCTTGTTTGCTTTCTTCACTTAGTAGATTTTGTTTTTTCTTTTTTGTTTCTGTTTAGTTGTGGGTGAAACATACAAAAAAATTAAAAAGAATGAAAATACCAAAAAATATTTACTTGCCTCTCATGCTTAAAAAAGTTTTTCAAAAAGAGAAGTGATTGGAAAGTTATGCATTGAAGAAGTGAGGGTCGACCTTGAGCACTTGTGTTCATGCTCACGGTAACATTGTAGAATTTTTCATGGAAGTTTCTCTGTAAATAATTATCCCCTTGTATATAACCATTGTATTATAAAAATATTGTGCCAAGCTTTGGTTTTAGTATGATAAGATTGCTTGCTTACTATGTGCAGAACAAAAACAGAAACTTTGGCTGTAGTGCATGAATTTACATGTTTTACTGGAAAGTCAAATGTGTCTGAAACTTTTTGCACATTACTTCTGTACAAAATTTTCAAATTGTCAAATTTATTTCATAATTTTGGGAGTTACATAAGTTTACTAAACTTCCAGATTACTAAAGACTGTCCTGTTCTTGACAGAATCTGTTTTTCGTGTGTTGTTTGCTTATTTTGATGCATCTATGGCTAGTATGCAGGGTATGAACCATAGAGAAGTTGGAATACAGTAGGTTTAACACCAATATAAACAAAGAATGAGTTAATTACAGTACCTTAAAGTGGTAGTTTGCTTTATTACACTAACGGATCTCACAAGTTTTTGTTTAAGTTTTTTGTGAATGAAGTGTTTGAAGAACGAGGAGTTACCGATGTGATAAGAATAAAGAGAGACAAGAGTTCAAGATTGGCGATGCCCAAGGCACCCCAAGTAAATATTTCAAAGGATACTCAAGCATCTAAGATTGGGGATGCCCCGGTTGGCATCCCATCTTTCTTCTTCAACAAATATCGGTATACCTTGGTTTTTGTTTTGTTCACATTATTTGTGTCATTTGTGTTTGTATTTTTCTTTAAGAATCATGCTAGTATGAAACATGATTTGTGTCCTTTGTGTTTGTATTTTTCTTTAAGAATCATGCTAGTTTGAGCTAGCTCTTCATTAATTTACAGAATGCTTCATGTGCTTCACTTATATCTTTTAAGTATGATCTTATAGAATTTCTCTTTGTGCTTCACTTAAATTGTTTGAGTATGGTTTTGTAGAATGCTTCGTGCGCTTCACTTATATATTTTGAGCTTGGATATTGGCTATTTTATATTAATTGTAAAATGCTCCAGGAACTTCACTTATATCTTTTGGAGTATGAATAATACTATAATTTATTTGGAAGAGTGTCAACTTTAGGAATTAGTGATCCCACTATCTTGAAGGAGGTTGAATCTTTGTACGATATTTATGAAAGTGGATTTGGAAGAGTGTCAACTTTAGTTAGTATTCCACCATTTCGGAAGAGGTTCCAATTGAGTATGAGAACAAAGTTGCTATCCATGTTGCTACTGAAAATTTTTATGAGGGAGGAATATGTGCTTGTAGGAGTTGCAATAATATCAAGTTTCCTCTCTATGTGCTTAAATTTTTGAAATTATACTTGTTTTGACTTCCTATGCTAGTTGATTCTTGTTACTATAAATTGTGTGCTTAAAAAATCCCTAGGCATAGGAAGTGGGTTATATTTAAATATGCTAGTCATATTCTTCATCATGCTCTTTTTATGTTTCAACTCTTATCTTTTATGCGAGCATCATTGAAATCATCATGCCTAGCTAAAAGGCATTAAAGAAAAGCACTTGTTGGGAGACAACCCAATATTTATCCTTACTGTTTTTGTGTGTCTACATGATTAAGCTACTGTAGTAATCATGTTTTATAGATTTTGTTTCAATAAAGTGCCAAGTAAGACCTTTGGGAAGACTTGGGTGAAAGTTAATGTGATCTTGGTGTAAAAAGCAGAAACTTTGCGCTCACGAGATAAGCTGTCATTTTTTACAGAAGAGTGATTTTGAGTTGATTATTTTTGAATAAGATTAATAGAAAAATTACTCACGTCCACCAATTTATTTCATAATTGTTGGAGTAGCAGAAGTATGGTTATTGGTCAGATCATTACAGACTGTTCTGTTTCTGACAGATTCTGTTTTCATTGCATAGTTGGCTTGTTTTCTAGTTTCTATGGCTTATATTTCTCATTATAAATTGTAGAAATAATATGGTACAGTAGGCATTATGTGAAAAAAATTATTAACCTTTTCTTTTACAGTACCAAAGTGCATGGTTTACTCTTTATCATACTAACCTATCTCACGAAGTTTGGTTGAGTTTTGTGTGGTTGAAGTTTTCAAGTTTTCGGTAAAGATTCAATGGACTATGGAATAAGGAGTGGCAAGAGACTAAGCTTGGGGATGACCAAGGCACCCCAAGTTAATATTCAAGGACAACCAAGAGCCTAAGCTTGGGGATGCCCCGGAAGGCATCCCCTCTTTCGTCTTCGTTCATCGGTAACTTTACTTGGAGCTATATTTTTATTCACCACATGATATGTGTTTTGCTTGGAGAGTCATTTCCTTTTGTTAGTATTTGCTTGTTGTTATTTAGAATAATGTTTTGCAGCTTTAGTTTCAATAAAAAATGTCAAGGATAGCCTTTATCATGCTTATCTTGCTAGTATACATGTTGTTGTTTCAAAACAGAAAGTTTACCGCTGTTGCAAAAATTCCCAAGAAAAGTAAGAGAATGGTATAATGTTGAATATTTTTTCATATTAAGATATGATAAATTTATTACAGTGGGAATTTTCTCTTATAATTTTTGGAGTTAGGGAAGTATTAATACTCTTGCATTCTTTACAGACTGTACTGTTTTGGCAGATTGCTGTTATGTTTGCATTGTTTGCGTATGTTTGCTTGTTTAATGATTCTATTTGAGGATAGGAGTATTAAATATGCAGAGGAATTTAGTATTCAATGTTGAATAATAATTTTAGTGATTTGTTACAGTAGAAAATGATAAGGTTTTGTATTGGTTTATACTAACCCATCTCACGAGTTCTTGTTGAGTTTGTTGTGAATGAAGCTTTTGATAAAAAGAGAAACCGTGATATGAGAGGAATTAAGGAGACATAAAAGCTCAAGCTTGGGGATGCCCAAGGCACCCCAAGTTAATATTTCAAGAAGTCTCAAGCATCTAAGCTTGGGGATGCCCCGGTAGGCATCCCACCTCTCTTGTTCAACAACTATCGGTTAGTATCGGTTGAGCCTAAGTTTTTGCTTCTTCACATGAGTTGTGCTATCCTTGCAATGTCATTTTATTTCAATTTTACTTTCTGTTTGAATAAAATCATTGGATCTGATTATTGAATAAAAAGGGAACCCTCCCATGGCTAGTTAATTATTTGACTACTCAGTGTCTTTCACTCATATCTTTTGGAGTAGTTTTTCATTTACTCGTGTGCTTCACTTATATCTATGAGTAAATGGTTGAATGAGTTGAATGTCATAAATCTGAATTTATATATGTTTCATTTGCTTATAACATGGATTGTGATGACTTCACATATAAAGAGTATGAGGCATAAAAATTGTTGAGAGTTGGCAAACGTAGTTTTGGTCATCGTTGCAATTAATAGGAAGTAATAAGGAAAGAGAGGTTCACATACAAATATATTATCTTGGACATATTTTATGATTGGAAGCACTCATTAAGTATGACATGCTAAAAGAGTTGACGTTGTACAAGGAAGACAACGTAATGGTTTATGTTTTCCGACATCTCAGTTAAAGTATATTGTCATTGACCTTCCAAACATGTTGAGCTTGCCTTTCCCCCTCATGCTAGCCAAAAATTCCTACCACCAAGTAGAGATACTACTTGTGCTTCCAAATATCCTTAAACCCAGTTTTGCCATGAGAGTCCACCATATCTACCTATGGATTGAGTAAGATCCTTCAAGTAAGTTGTCATCGGTGCAAGCAATAAAAATTGCTCTCTAAATATGCATAACTTATTAGTGTGGAGAAAATAAACTTTGTACGATCTTGTTGTGGAAGTAATAAAAGCGACGGAATGCATAATAAAGGTCCACATACAAGGGGCAATATAAAGTGACGTTGTTTCGCATTAAGATTTTGTGTATCCAACCCTAAAAGCGCATGACAACCTCTGCTTCCCTCTGCGAAGGGCCTACCTTTTTCTTTATGCTTTTACTTTATGCTTGAGTCAAGGTGATCCTCACCTTTCCCTTTTTCATTTTATCCTTTGGCAAGCTCCTCGTGTTTGAAAGATCACGATATATATATCAAATTGGATGTAAGTTAGCATGGGCTATTATTGTTGACATCACCTAAAGGTGAATACGTTGGGAGGCAACACAATAAGCCCCTATCTTTCTCAATGTTCGGCTGAAACTCCATAACCACAAGTATTGCGTGAGTGTTAACAATCGTAGAAGACTATATGATAGTTGAGTATGTGGACTTGCTGAAAAGCTCTATTCTTGACTCTTTCTGATGTTATGATAAATTGCAATTGCTTCAATGACTGAGATTATAGTTTGTTAGTTCTCAATGAAGTTTCCGAACCACACTTGACAGTGTGAATAGATTGTTACTTGATCATGAAAAGTTTTATGAGATAAGCTATTATTATGACACATATTGATGCTAGAAAAGGTGATTGAAATTATCTTTGATCAAACTTGTGCACCTACTAGCATTCACACTTCATAAATTCTTTCTCTTATCATTTACCTACTCGAGGACGAGCAGGAATTAAGCTTGGGGATGCTGATACGTCTCCAACGTATCTATAATTTATGAAGTATTCATGCTATTATATTATCCTTCTATGATGATTATATGCATTTATATGTCATTTTATATGATTTTTGGGACTAACCTATTAACCTAGAGCCCAGTGCGAGTTTCTGTTTTCTCCTTGTTTTTGTGTTTTACAGAAAAGGGATATCAAACGGAGTCCAAATGACGTGCCAATTTTTGAGGATTTTTTCTGGACCAAAAGAAGACCACAGAGCATCGTAGTTGGGCCAGATGAGTCCCGGGCTGCCCACGAGAGTGGGGGTGCGCCCCCCCTAGGGCGCGCCCCCCCTATCTCGTGGACAGCCCGGAGGCCCCCTTGACGTGAAACCAACGCCAAATATTCCTATAAATACAGAAACCTTCGGGAATTAACCTAGATCAGAAGTTCCGCCGCCGCAAGCATCCGTAGCCACGAGAAATCAATCTAGGCCCTCTCCGACACCCTGCCGGAGGGGGCCATCATCACCGGATGCCATGGAGGAGGATCTCGGAGGGGCCATCATCGCCATGAAGGCCAAGGACCAGAGGGGGAAAGCCATGGAGGAGGAAGCACAAGGGGGAGAACCTCTCCTCCTCTCTCTTGGTGGCACCGGAGTGCCATCGGGAGGGGAATCATCATCGCGGTGATCGTCTTCATCAACATCACCATCATCATCACCATCCTCATCTCTTCTACGCGGTCCACTCTCCCGCACCCCGCTATAATCCCTACTTGAACATGGTGCTTTATGCCGCATATTATGATTCAATGATGTGTTGCCATCCTATGATGTTTTGAGTAGATATCTTTTGTCTTTGGGTTGATTGATGATCTAGATTGGTATGAGTTGTATGTTTCACTTTGATGTTGTCCTATGGTGCCCTCCGTGTCGCGCAAGCATGAGGGATTCCTGCTGTAGGGTGTTGCAATACGTGCATGATTCACTTATAGTGGGTTGCGTGAGTGACTGAAACACAAACCCGAGTAAGGGGGTTGTTGCGTATGGGATAAAAGGGGACTTGATGCTTTAATGCTATGGTTGGGTTTTACCTTAATGAATCTTTAGTATTTGCGGATGCTTGCTAGAGTTCCAATCATAAGTGCATATGATCCAAGTAGGAAAAGTATGTTAGTTTATGCCTCTCCCTCATATGAAATTGCAATGACGACTATCGATCTTGTTAACAATTGCTTAGGACAACTCCGCACACCGATCCACCATTATTCCACACTCGCTATTTATATTATTTAGTAGTATATTCTAACTTTATGATAACAACACCTACTTTTATATTTTAGCTCTCCGATATCATACAAAGTTATCCTCTTTATACCCACAACACAGTTTTATTTCTTGTTTCTACTTGGAAGCAAACATTCGGTGCACGTAGAGTCGTATCAGTGGCACATAGGGCTTGAGAGAATATTGATCTTACTTTTAGCTCCTTGTGGGTTCGACACTCCATACTTATCACTTCCACCTTTGGGAATTGCTACAATGATTCCCTGCACTTGGGGATTATCACACCACCACCACCACCACAGTCCCAGTACCCTCCCCCTCCCCCTGGAACCCTATCTCGCGGCAGCCACTGGCGCTGCCGCCGCCGCCGCCAACCCATGCCGGTCTGCCCGTTCCTCCTAGCTTAGATAATAAACTTGAGGTTACCTAGCGATTCCCATACCGTCGCCCCACTGCCCCGAGTTTTTAGATGAGACCTGTGGTGTCCCTCCCCGCAAGATCCACTTCCCCTGCTCCAGAATGTCGCAGCCTAAGCTCGACCACGTATCTCGGGGAGCCCAACGAGCGTTCGGCCAAGAATTGGTTTATCATGGCCTCTCCGGCGGACGTTGGCGAGGTGGTCGCCGTTCGCCCCGACCTGTCGATCCCGGAGCAACACGTCACCGCAGAAACCGGCGAGGACGTTGACTATGTTGCCATGTCGAAGGCTTCATGTCAGCGGGCTTGCGTATTACTATATATCAGGAAAGCTGGCTACGACATCAAGCTCGTCGACAACTACGGCTTCACACAGGCCATGTCATAGGTTACGTGGTCCATCCCCTACCCCTCTGGTTCAATCACCGTTGATCTCTTCGATGGCCCTACCGCTGATCTCCTCTGTCAAGCGGTCAAAGATTTGCGATCCCTATACGCCATCGAGCCCATTTTGTCATTTCTGAAGGACATGTTCTACGGCGGTGGCTTGGAGTCCTCAATTGCCAAGTCAGCTCTCATTGGCCACGACCACGAGGAGGGCACCCACAAAGGTTCTTCCACCATTGGTCTGTGCTCTTCCAAGTGGAGGATCCGGTCCATGAAATGTGAGTCAACATCCTATCAGCAAATCTTACCTTTTCTAGCTTACCAACCCATACCCTTTATTGTAGTAGCATTTGTCATGCGGTGCTATAATTGTGCCATGTTTAATTATTTCTGTTATGCAAAAAAGTATTGTCCAATAGGGCTATGTGATGTTTAAGTATGAATTGTCCACTTTAGTTTCACGAATGGCTATATTTGGTTGTTTATAGTGAGTAGATGCCTTGTTTATCTGTGTTATGTTGTTAGGTTGGTTGCAGTGAGCATTTTTCCAGTTATCAAGCCGATGCCTTGTTTATATGTATTTTTTCTTAGTTTGGTTGCAGTGAGCATTTGTCCAGTTATCAAGCATATGCCTTGTTTATCTGTAGTTTGGTTGTTAGGTTGCTTTTTTTAGCATTTGTCCAGTTTTCAAGCAGATGCCTTGTTTATCTGTATTTGCTCGCTAGGTTGGTTGTAGTGAGCATTTGTCCAGTTTTCAAGCATATGCCTTGTTTATCTATATTTTCTTGTTAGCTTGGTTCCAATGAGACTCTGTCTAGTTTTCAATGGCTATATTTGGTTGTTATACTGATCATTTATGCCGTGTTTATTTTAGTCATTCACAATGTGTTGTTCATTATGTGCAAGTCTGAACTGTGCCGCGCGACTGCATCAATACCAGTTTGAACGGCTATATTTGGTTCCAGTTATGCCTGGTGTAGTTAACAATTAACACATGCCCTTTATTTCAGTTTTACACATTTATCTAGTGATGTTTAAGCATTACCTACATTCTATTCATTTTCAACAATACCAGTTTGAATTGCAATATTTGATGGTTGTTAAGCCTGCGGTCGGTAACATTGCCTTCCATTTTATATATGCTTTAACAGCATGCTGAAACCAACACACTCAAGCTATCAATTGGAGATGATATTGTTTACCTTTGCTATATTTGTTTGATGTTAAGGTTGTCGTACTTATCATGAATTTCCACTACTTATGTAGGACAACAATGGGAGTGGCCACCATTTTCCTCCGAGGTTAGCTTCATCCCTCGGCTTGTACTCCCCCATCGTTCCATAATGTACTGCATATAGATCCATGCCTGGATACTTGTTAGCTTCTAATATTGACTTGTTGCTTGTAGGTACATATGCCCTTGGCAAGGATCCATGCATCGACCCTTTTTGCGTATGGGGCAATGAGATATTCATGATCAAGCAACAAGTGAGGAAACTGATAAGGATTATTAGCAAAAAGATACGAATGGTGGAAAGCAAATTATTTGTTTATGCTCTCTCCAACACAAAAGTGAGCTGTAGGATGGTAACTACAAACTCTGCACCCTTCTCTTTTTACTGCCCATAATGAGTTGTTAGACAACAATGTGTGAATATTTTTCATTCGCAGTGGTTCCCAAAGCAGTTCACTCAAGATTACCTCGCAAAGTACATGATTGGTGGACACGCAATGAAGGTTAAAGTATTTCATCCAGACTACAATGAGCATCAAGAAGTCATAATGAAGACAGTGAAGGATGGATGGGCAGCCATCACAAAGGGTTGGCCTAGAGTCGTGCGCCCATTACGCATGGAGGAGGGAACAATATGGGCATTCCGCTTCAACTTCTCCAACAACTAGAATGTATTTCGCCTCTCTCTTTACAGTCTTTAGTACAACTGTGTTCCATCATTCTTTACTTGGTGCTTCTGTAGTTCTTCAGGATATGTACCTGTGCATCAAATTATGCATTCGTGGTTGAACCTATATTTGTAATAAACCTAGTTGGATATGAAATAAGTGATTGTCTACTTTCAAATTCAAAAAGGTGATTTTTAATTAGGGATTAAGTAGGGATTACTTAGGGATTACACTGCACATGCTTTGCAAAAGCAAAATATCTGCGATAGACGTGGAGATCAGACACGTTTCTAGGATCCACTACGTGTGCGATCAATCTCCACCACACACACAATCAGCCAAGAAAAAACGAGTGCATCCAGTTTTTGCCGTAACCCTCTCAACTTTTTAGAACATGCTATGCGGGTGAAATGGTGATACCATGCCAACTTTCAACCTTTTCAGAGTTCATTTGAGGTTTGTAATAAAGCTTGGCCCAAATTGGACAACGTTTTTACCATGACATATATGTGCCATGACGGGACACCATGCCAAATTTCATGACGTGACACCATGCCAACTTTCATGTATAATTTTTCTAGCCATTTTGGTGAATTGGAGCATGGATTTGAAGTTCGGATTTGAATTATGGACATTAAATGCCTAGGAAACTCATTTAGTGTATAAAAAGGCCAAACAAAAGTCGTGTGCCTACCAAACCGTGGCCGATGCCGCCCGTGATCTGAGTCGTGCGTTCTGATTGGCCAGAACCCAAACCCCACGGATCATACGTCTGTACCGTTGGATGCTCCCAGATCGAACGACAACCCTCAGCCCTTTTGATAGCACATGCAGTACATGGGTAAGCACTATGCGCATGCCTTGTCTAGCTCGTGCTTCCTTCTCTTGTACGTTTTCTGAACATGCTACCATTTCCCGCCACTCCTCTCATCCGTCTCCCGCCTCTACTCCCATCGGTTTCCCGCTACCAGTGTCAGTGCTCATTGAAGGCTAGGCAGCGACACACTAGCCATCGCACACTGCTTCTGGAAGAACAAAGGTGTGTGATAGGAGGGAGTAGGTCCCATAGGGTGACCAGCGTGAGCAAAATGGTGCAGGTATTGGCTTAACCGTGTGCGATGCAAGTGCGTTGGAAAATGAGCATGATTGCACAAGCGCGAGCAAATGGTGGAGGTACTGGTTTAACCGTGTGCGATGCAAGTGTGCTATCAAATCACCATGACCGCACAAGCGCGAGGAAAATGGTGCAGGTACTGGCTTAACCATGTGCGATGCAAGTGCGCTATGAAATCACCCCGACTGTGCAAGTGCGAGCAAATGGTGTAGGTGTTGGTTTAACCATGTGTGATGCAAGTGTGTTGTGAAATCACCATGACTGCGCAAGCGCGAGCAAAATGGTGAAGGTGCTGGCTTAACCGTGTGCGATGCAAGTGCGCTATGAAATCACCACGACTGCGCGATCTTGGCCACTCCCGCCCCGCATCAATTCCTTTGCCCAAATTTTAGTAGTCGTTGTACTTCAACCGGCGCCCACACTCCTCCAGCACCAACCTTATAGTAAAATTGCAGTAGTCGAGGCATTTGAACCGTCGCCCTCCCTCGTCCACCACCATCTCCGCCCACCATTACTAAAAAAATTCAGTAGCCGTGGCGTATCCTCAAACACCACAACCCCCCTCCCACCACCACCACAGTCCCCCCACCCACCCCCTCCCCCTGGATCCCTATCTCGGGGCCGCCACTGGCGCCGCCAACCCATGCCGGTCTTCCCATTCCTCCTAGCTTAGATAATAAACTTCAAGTTACCCAGTGATTCCCATACCATCGCCCCACTCCCCTGAGTTTTTAGATGAGGCATGTGGTGTCCCTCCCCGCCAGATCCACATCCCCTGCTCTAGAATGTCGCAGCCTAAGCTCGACCGAGTATCCCGATGATCCCGACAAGCGTTTGGCCAAGAAGTGGTTTATCATGGCCTCTCCGGCGGACGTTCGCGAGGTGGCCGCCCTTTGCCCCGACCCATCGATCCCAGAGCAACATGTCACCGTAGAAGCCGGCAAAGACGTTGACTATGTTTCCATGTCGAAGGCTTCATGTTAGCGGGCTTGTGTATTACTGTATCTCGAGAAAGCTGGCTACGATATCAAGCTCGTCGACAGCTACGGCTTCATGCGGGCCATGTCACAGGTTACGTGGTCCATCCCCAACCCCTCTGGTTCAACCGATGTCGATCTCTTCGATGGCCCTGCCGCTGATCTCCTCCGCCAAGCGGTCAAGGATTTGCGATCCTTATGCGCCATTGAGCCCATTTTGTCATTTCTGAAGGCCACGTTCTACGGCGGCGGCTTGGAATCCTCAATTGCCAAGTCAGATCTCATCGACCACGACCACGAGGAGGGCACCCACAAAGGTTCTTCCACCATGGTTCTGTGCTCTTCCAACTGGAAGGATTCGGTCCATGAAATGTGAGTCAACATCCTATCAGCAAATCTTACCTTTTCTAGCTTGCCAGCCCGTACCCTTTGTTGTTGTAGCATTTGTCGTGCGGTGCTATAACTGTGCCCTGTTTAATTATTTCATTTATGCAAAAATGTCTTGTTCAATAGGGCTATGTGATGTTTAAGTATGAATTGTCCACTTCAGTTTCATGAATGGCTATATTTGGTTGTTTATAGTGAGTAAATGCCTTGTTTATCTGTGTTAGGTTGTTAGGTTGGTTGCAATGAGCATTTTTCCAACTATCAAGCCGATGCCTTGTTTATATGTATTTTTTTCTTAGTTTGGTTGCAGTGAGTATTTGTCCAGTTATCAAGCATATGCCTTGTTTATCTGTAGTTTGGTTGTTAGGTTGCTTTTTTTAGCATTTGTCTAGTTTTCAAGCAGATGCCTTGTTTATCTGTATTTGCTTATTAGGTTGGTTGTAGTGAGCATTTGTCCAGTTTTTAAGCATATGCCCTGTTTATCTATATTTGCTTGTTAGGTTGGTTCCAGTGAGACTCTGTCTAGTTTTCAATGGCCATATTTGGTTGTTATACTGATCACTTATGCCTTGTTTATTTCAGTCATTCACAATGTGTTGTTCATTATGTGCAAGTCGGAACTGTGCCACTCGAATGCATCAATACCAGTTTGAACGGCTATATTTGGTTCCAATTATGCCTGGTGTAGTAAACAATTAACACATGCCCTTTATTTCAGTTTTACACATTTATCCAGTGATGTTTAAGCATTACCTACGTTCTATTCATTTTCAACAATACCAGTTTGAATTGCAATATTTGATGGTTTTTAAGCCTACTGTCGGTAACATTGCCTTCTATTTTATATATGCTTTAACAGCATGCTGAAACCAACACATTCAAGCTATCATTTGGAGATGATATTGTTTACCTTTGCTATATTTGTTTGATGTTAAGGTTGCAGTACTTATCATGCCTTTCCACTACTTATGCAGGACAACAACGGGAGTGGCCACCATTTTCCGCCGAGGTTAGCTTCATCCCTTGGCTTGTACTCCCCCGTCGTTCCATAATGTAGTGCATATAGATCCAGGCCTGGACACTTGTTAGCTTCTAATATTGACTTGTTGCTTGTAGGTACATATGCCCTTGGCAAGGATCCACGCATCGACCCTTTTTGCATATGGGGCAATGAGATATTCATGAACAAGCATCAAGTGAGGAAACTGATAAGGATTATTAGCAAAAAGATACGAATGGTGGCAAGCAAATTATTTGGTTATGCTCTATCCAACACAAACGTGAGTTGTAGGATGGTAACTACAAACTCTGCACCCTTCTCTTTTTATTGCCCATAATGAGTTGTTAGATAACAATGTGTGAATATTTTTCATTCACAGTGGTTCCCAAAGCAGTTCACTCAAGATTACCTCGCAAAGTACATGATTGGTGGACACGCAATGAAGGTTAAAGTATTTCATCCAGACTACAATGGGCATCGAGAAGTCATAATGAAGACAGTGAAGGATGGACGGGCAGCCATCACAAGGGGTTGGCCTAGAGTCGTGCATGCATTACGCATGGAGGAGGGCACAATATGGGCATTCCGCTTCAGCTTCTCCAGCAACCAGAATGTCTTTCACCTCTCTCTTTACAGTCTTTAGTACAACTGTGGTCCATCATTCTTTACTTGGTGCTTTTGTAGTTCTTCAGGATATGTACATTTGCATCAAATTATGCATTCGTGGTTGAACCTATATTTGTAATAAACCTAGTTGGATATGAAATAAGTGATTACCTACTTTCAAATTCAAAATGGTGATTTTTTTATTAGGGATTACACTACACACGCTTTGCAAAAGCGAAACGTCTGCGACAGACGTGGAGATCAGACACGTTTCTAGGATCCACTACGTGTGTGATCAATCTCCACCGCACACACGATCAGCCAGGAAAAAACGTGTGCGGTCAATCTCCACTGCACACACGATCAGCCAAGAAAAAACATGTGTGATTAGCAATAGCATCGCACACAGTTCTTTCTTATTAAATGTTTGCTATAGTCACGTTACCACACACGCTTCGAAATTATTGACTGTGTTGGTTGTACATACTAACAGAAACGTACTCCTTGGATGGACTATGTGGAATGTACATATAAACGGAAACTTTTAGCGGGGGCTGACTGTGTGGGATGTACTTACGACCGTAAATGATTTTGCCTGTATAATTGTTTTTTTAGCACTACTGTACGTTGCTACATCTTGAGCTTGTGTTGGTTTTCCTTGAAGAGGAAAGGGTGATGCAGCACAGTAGCATAAGAATTTCCCTCAGTTTTTGAGAACCAAGGTATCAATCCACTAGGAGGCTCCTCACAAGTCCCACGCACCTACACAAACAAAGAAAGAACTCGCAACTAATGCAATAAAGGGGTTGTCAATCCCTTCACGGCCACTTGCGAAAGTGAGATCTGATAGAGATAATATGATAAGATAAATATATTTTTGGTATTTTATGATATAGATTGGGAAAGTAAAGATGCAAATAAAAGTAGATTGAAAGCTTATATGATAAGAGATAGACCCGGGGGCCATAGGTTTCACTAGTGGCTTCTCTCGAGATAGCATAATTATTACGGTGGGTGAACAAATTACTGTCGAGCAATTGATAGAAAAGCGAATAATTATGAGATTATCTAGGCATGATCATGTATATAGGCATCACGTTCGTGACAAGTAGACCGACTCCTGCCTACATCTACTACTATTACTCCACACATCGACCGCTATCCAACATGCATCTAGAGTATCAAGTTCATGAAGAACAGAGTAACGCATTAAGAAAGATGACATGATGTAGAGGGATAAACTCATGCAATATGATATAAACCCCATCTTTTTATCCTCGATGGCAACAATACAATACGTGCCTTGCTTCCCCTGTTGTCACTGGGAAAGGACACCGCAAGATTGAACCCAAAGCTAAGCACTTCTCCCATTGCAAGAAAGATCAATCTAGTAGGCCAAACCAAACCGATAATTCGAAGAGACTTGCAAAGATAACTTAATCACACATAAAAGAATTTAGAGGAGATTCAAATATTTCTCATAGATAAACTTGATCATAAACCCACAATTCATCGGATCTCGACAAACACACCACAAAAAGAGTTACATCGAATAGATCTCCAAGAAGAGGAAGGAGAACTTTGTATTGAGAATCAAAGAGAGAGAAGAAGCCATCTAGCTAATAACTATGGACCCGAAGGTCTGTGTAAACTACTCACAACTCATAGGAGAGGCCTTGGAGTTGATGTAGAGGCCCTCCATGGTGGATTCCCCCTCCGGCGGAGCACCGGCGACGGCTCCAAGATGGGATCTCACGGATACAAAAGGTTACGGTGGTGGAATTAGTTTTTCGGTGGCTCCCTTAATGGTTTCGGGGTACATGGGTATATATGGGAGGAAGAAGTACGTCGGTGGACGCTCGAGGGGCCCACGAGGTGGGGGTGCACCCAGTCCTAATGGGCACGCCGGGCACCCTCGTGGCCGCCTCGCTTGTTTCTTGACTTGCACTCCAAGTCCTCTGGATCACGTTTGTTCCAAAAAGATCGTTCCCGAAGGTTTCATTGCGTTTGGACTCCATTTGATATTCCTTTTCTTTGAAACACTGAAATAGGCAAAAAAAACAATTTGGGTTGGGCCTCCGGTTAGTAGGTTAGTCCCAAAAATGATATAAAAGTGTAAAGTAAAGCCCATAAACATCCAAAACGGGAAATATAATAGCATGGAACAATCAAAAATTATAGATACGTTGGAGACGTATCAAGCATCCCCGAGCTTAATTCCTGCTCATCCTCGAGTAGGTAAATGATAAAAACAGAATTTTTGATGTGGAATGCTACCTAGCATATTTCTCAATGTATTTCTCTTTATTGTGGCATGAATGTTCAGATCCAAATGATTCAAAATAAAAGTTTATATATTGACATAAGAAATAGTAATACTTCAAGCATACTAATAAAACAATCATGTCTTCTCAAAATAACATGGCTAAAGAAAGTTATCCCTACAAAATCATATACGATGGCTGTTGCTCTATCTTCATCACACAAAGTATTTAATCATGCACAACCCTGATGACAAGCCAAGCAATTGTTTCATACTTTAGTAATCTCAAACTTCTTCAATTTTCACGCAATACATGAGCGTGAGCCATGGACATAGCACTATATGTGGAATAGAATGGTGGTTGTGGAGAAGAAAAAAAGGAGAAGATAGTCTCACATCAACTAGGCGTATTAACGGGCTATGGAGATGCCCATTAATAGATATCAATGTGAGTGAGTAGGGATTGCCATGCAACAGATGCACTAGAGCTATAAATGTATGAAAGCTCAACAAAAGAAACTAAGTCGATGTGCATCCAACTTGCTTGCTCACGAAGACCTAGGGCATTTTGAGGAAGCACATCATTGGAATATACAAGCCAAGTTCTATAATGAAAAATTCACACTAGTATATGAAAGTGACAGCATAGGAGACTCTCTATCATGAAGATCATGGTGCTACTTTGAAGCACAAGTGTGGTAAAAAGGATAGTAGCATTGTCCCTTCTCTCTTTTTCTCTCATTTTTTTCTTTTTTTTCTTTTTGGTGGGCTTCTTTGGCCTCTTTTTCTTCTTCTTCATGGGCTTCTTTGGCCTCTTTTATTTTTATAAAGTCCGAAGTCTCATCCCGACTTGTGGGGGAATCATAGTATTCATCATCCTTTCCTCACTGGGACAATGCTCTAATAATGAAGATCATCACACTTTTATTTATTTACAACTCAAGATTACAACTCGATACTTAGAACAAGATATGACTCTATATAGATGCCTCCGGCGGTGTACCGGGATATGCAATGAATCAAGAGTGACATGTAGAAAAATTATGAGGTGGCTTTGCCACAAATATGATGTCAACTACATGATCATGCAAAGAGCAACATGACAATGATGATGCGTGTCATAATAAATGGAACGGTGGAAAGTTGCATGGCAATATATCTCAGAATGGCTATGGAAATGCCATAATAGGTAGGTATGGTGGCTGTTTTGAGGAAGGTATATGGTGGGTATATGGTACCGGCGAAAGTTGCGCGACACAAGAGGGGCTAGCAATGGTGGAAGGGTGAGAGTGCGTATAATCCATGGACTCAACATTACTCATAAAGAACTCATATACTTATTGCAAAAATCTACAAGCCATTGAAAACAAGGTACTACGTGCATGCTCCTAGGGGGATAGATTGGTAGGAAGAGACCATCGCTTGTCCCCGATCGCCACTCATAAGGAAGACAATCAATAAATAAAATTGTGCTCCAACTTCATCACAAAGCGGTTCACCATATGTGCATGCTACGGGAATCACAAACTTCAACACAAGTATTCTTTAAATTCACAATTACCCAACTAGCATGACTCTAATATCACCACCTTTATATCTCAAAACAATTATCAAGTATCAAATTGATCATAGCATCCAATTCACTTTCTATGATAGTTTTTATTATACCCAACTTGGATGCCCATCATTCTAGGACCAATTTTATAACCATAGCAAATACCATGCTGTTCTAAGAAAAACTCAAAATAATATAAGTGAAGCATGAGAGATTAACAATTTCTACAAAATTAAGCCACCACCGTGCTCAACAGGAAATCTTAAAAACTTAAAAACTTCACAACACAAAACTCAACAGGAAATCTCATAGGCTCCGTTAGTGCAAGAAAGAAAAACAAATCACCACATAAGGTACTATATTGAACTCATTCTTTATTTATATTGGTGTTAAACCTACTGTATTCCAACTTCTCTATGGTTCATACCCCTACATACTAGCCATAGATGCATCAAAATAAGCAAACAACACACGAAAAGCAGAATCTGTCAAAAAGAGAACAGTCTTTAGCAATCTGTAACTTTCGAATACTTCTGGAACTCCAAAACTCCTACCAAAATAGGAAGTCCTAGGAAATGTGTATATTGATCTACAGCAAAACGAATCAACGCAAAAGCACGTTTCTGTGATTTATTGAATTTTTTCTCGTGAGCGCAAAGTTTCTGTTTTTCAGCAGAACCAAATTAACTATTACCATAGGTTATCCTATAGGTTCTACTTGGCACAAACACTAATTAAAACATGAAAAAAAATCTAAAAAGAAGCTAGATGAAACATTTATTTAATAACAGCAAGGAAAAATATTGGGTTGTCCCCCAAGAAGCGCTTTTCTTTAAAGCCTTTTTAGCTAGGCATTGAGATTTCAATGATGCTCACATGAAAGACAATAATTGAAGCATAAAAGCGCATCATAAAACATGTGACAAATACACTTAAGTCTAACATACTTCCTATGCATAGGTTTTTTATAGGCAAACAAATTATCAAGGCAAGCAAAAACTAGCATATGCAAGGAAGAACAAAGAGATGATAGCAATCTCAACATGAAGAGACGTAATTTAGTAACATGGAAATTTCTACAACCATATTTTCCTCTCTCATAATAATTACATTTAGGATCATAAGAAAATTCAACAAAATAGCTATCACATAAAATATTTTCAACACGATCCACATGCATGCAAAGTTGACACTCTTCCAAAATAGTGGGATTAACATTAACTAAAGTCATGACCTCTCCAAGCCCACTTTTATCGAAAATTTCATAAGATTGAACATTCTCCAAATATGTGGGATCTAAAGTTGACACTCTTCCAAACTCACTTTAAATATTATTTCAAACATTATTATCAATCTCATATTCATCATGGGGCTTAAATAAATTTTCAAGATCATACGAAGAATCACCCCAATCATGATCATTGCAACAAGTATAGGACATGGCAAAACTAGCATTCCCAAGCTTAGGGTTTTGCATAATATTAGCACAATTTACATCAAAAGAATTTATAATAAAATCATTGCAATCATGCCTTTGATTCAAAGATCTATCGTGAATTGCTTCATAAAGTACTTCATCGCAATTTTTAGATTCACGAATTTCAAGCAAAACCTCATAAAGATAATCTAGTGCACTCAAGTCACTAGCAATAGGTTCATCATAATTGGATCTCTTAAAGAGATTAGCAAGTGGATGAGGATCCATAAACTTTTAGCAAGCGAAGATGCAAGAAAAAAGAAGGCACATCGAAACACAAGATCGGACGGAAGAAGGGCGAATAAAATGGCAAGGGTGAAGTGGGGGAGAGGAAAACGAGAGGCAAATGGCAAATAATGTAATGCAAGGGAGATGAGTTTGTCATGGGTACTTGGTATGTCTTGACTTGAGCGAAGACCTCCCCGGCAACGGCACCAGAAATCCTTCTTGCTACGTCTTGATCTTGCGTTGGTTTTCCTTGAAGAGGAAAGGGTGATGCAGCACAGTAGCATAAGTATTTCCCTCAGTTTTTTAGGACCAAGGTATCAATCCAGTAGGAGACTCCTCACAAGTCCCACGCACCTACACAAAAAAACAAAGAACTCGCAACCAACGCAATAAAGGGGTTGTCAATCCCTTCACAGCCACTTGCGAAAGTGAGATCTGATAGAGATAATATGATAAGATAAATATATTTTTGGTATTTTATGATATAGATTGGCAAAGTAAAGATGCAAATAAAAGTAGATTGAAAGCTTATATGATAAGAGATAGACCTAGGGGTCATAGGTTTCACTAGTGGCTTCTCTTGAGATAGCATAATTATTACGGTGGGTGGACAAATTACTGTCGAGCAATTGATAGAAAAGTGAATAATTATGAGATTATCTAGGCATGACCATGTATATAAGCATCACGTCCGTGACAAGTAGACCGACTCCTGCCTGCATCTACTACTATTACTCCACATATCGACCGCTATCCAGCATGCATCTAGAGTATTAAGTTCATGAAGAATAGAGTAACGCATTAAGAAAGATGACATGATGTAGAGGGGTAAAGTCATGCAATATGATATAAACCCCATCTCTTTTCCTTGATGGCAACAATATGTCGGGGAAACTGATCCACGAACACCTATGGGGCTGGCGGACCGAGCCCCTTTCGGTTCGGTGGGGGGTGGAGATCACACGAAGAGCAGATCAAGGCGAAGCACACGAGCAGTTTACTCAGCTTCGGAGCTCTCCGGAGAGATAACACTCCTACTGCTGCTTGTTTGATTATCCGGTGTTCTTGCTCCAGAGAGAGAGCGTAGTGTTTTTCTGGGTTCCGAACCAGTCGAACCTCGCGAACCTCTGTGCCTCGCGAACCTCCTCTACGTTGTGCATGGGCCTCCTTTTATACGCTAAAGGGGTCACCGACAGGTGGCAACGCAGAGAAGGGCACAAATGTAAAAAGTGAGGTGGTTGGTACAGTTACTTGTACAGTGCCCCTACCTAACCCTGACAGCAGGGGACAAGGGCATTAAATGCCCGTCTGAGTCGCCCAAACAGTGCAGAAAAGGACCGTCAAGGGCGCCACCGTTCGCCACGATGGCGATCTTGTCAGCTTCGCATGGCACTGCGCACCGCTGGCTGCACAGCCTCCCGCCACGCGCGCCTGGAGAGGCCCCCAGAGCGACACGTTGGTGGATGCGCTGGAGCGTGGGCACAGAGTGGCCGCCTGCCGCGGCAAGCGCCTTGCCGCTGCTATTATCTTGTCGGGTCCGGAAGCTTGTCGCTCACCAGGCCTCGAGGTACCTTGGTTGGTCTTCCCGACAAGCTCCTCTTGCCGGGGCCTTGTTGCCTTGCCGGAGCGCGTGGCGCATCGCGGCAAGTTCCTTGGAGTGCCTTGGTTGGCCTTCCCGGCAAGCTCCTCTTGCCGGGGCCTTGTCTCTTGAGCTTAAATACTTTGTTCTTGAATGGCTCCAAGGGAACCACGGAGGATCTTGGCGTTAGCCCGGCAAGCCTTGCCGCGGGGTGCTGCAACTGCCCGTGCACAAGTTTGGGGTACTAGGGTACCCCTATTCTAGTACACCGACAGGAGCCCCCGGGCCTGGGCCAGACACGGTGCCGAGCGCTGTTGGGCCGGGCCCAAGACAGGGCATGGGCACATGTGGACTGGGCCACGCCGAATCTTGCTCCGTATCCACCGCGCTCTCCCCTAATGGCACGCGTTGAATGCGGCGTCGTGGGAGAGATTGTGGGTGGTTCTTTATTCGGAAGGGCGAAACGTCCGCCCCGTCCCTCTTTATAAGCAGAGGAAACAGGGGCAGTTCGTTCCCCCTCGCTGGTTGCTACTACTCCATCTTCACGAACCTCCGCCGCTCCCCCCCTTCTTCTCGAAGCCGAGAGAGCAGCACTGCGCCCCCCATTGCCACCAGCATCACCAACGCCGTCGACCTCCCCCACCACCTCCGCCATGGCTCCGAAAGCCGACAAGGGAAAGGGCGTGAAGTCGGCCGAGGCGCAGCGGCTCGCGGCGCTGCGGAAGGAGCGGGCGATCTTCTCCCCCCAGCTCGGCGCGAAGGAGCTGAGGGAGTACTTCTACCTCTTTTGGGCGACGGAGACGCGGGCGCATCCGCGCACGAGGGTACTCCCTGCCGCTGCTTCGGAACTGGCTCCAAACGGGTACCCATTCTTCGTGCTATTCTTCTATTGCGGGCTCTGCCCACCCTTCTCGGAGTTCTTCTGCGATATCATGAACACCTACGGCTTCCGCCTCCTTGATTTCACCCCCAACGCCATTCTGACCATGGCAGTTTTCGCACATTTGTGTGAAAACTTTGTCGGAGTCCACCCCAATGTTGCCCTTTTCCGCCACTTCTTCATACCTCGGGTAGAGAGAGGAGAGCCGCTTGCCGGAGGGATCGCCTGGATCTCGAGAGTCGGCAAGAAGGAGGCGTACTTGGAGGGTGAGCTCCACAGCAAGTGGGAGGAGTGGAGAGCGGAGTGGTGCTGGATCGTCGAGGAGAATCCGCAGCCCTTCACTGTCGTGCGCCAAGCTCCAATAGTGCACGGCAATGACTGGAGCAACGTGGCCCCGGAAGACGAGAAGCTGAAGATCGCCATTACTAGGATCCTTCGCCTCAGGCTTGCCGGGCTCACTGTAGGCGCTGTAGGCGCAGATTTCCTCCGCCACCGCATCACCCCCCTGCAGGAGAGGGGGAGGCCCGCCTGGGAATTCAAGAACTCGGCGGACATCATGAGGCTGCGGCCGGGCCTCAACTACAACTTCACCGTCATGGAGTTGGATGCAATGCTCCTGGAGTTGTTCAAACGCGATCCCCAGCACCCATTCACGCTGGCGAGGGGCGTCGTTCCATTGTGCAATAATTATTCGCTTGATCGGATCCGCGCCATGATGCCGTTGTGCGATTCACACGGAATCGTTCCAACTTGGCAAGAGCCTGCGGATGACGTCGTGCAAGCGTTCTTCGACAACTTGGAAGAAGTGCCGGTCCGTGCTGACGAGCAGAAGAGCCTCACCCGTGACACCACCGACGAGGAGCTGCAGCGCATCGTCACTAGGGCGGAAGAGGTTGCGGCCGCAGCTGCCGCGGGCGCGTTCGGGGTCACTGTGGAGGAGGCGGAGGCGGCAGAGGCGGCAAACCTCGCCGAGCGCGCGGAGTTCGTTGGCGAGGAGGAGCCTGCCGGCTCTGAAGCTGAGCCGAGCGAGGCCGGCGAGGAAGAGCCCGAGCCTTCAGAAAGCTTGCCGCAGGCGGAGCCCCCGGCCCCGCCAAGAAGGCGTCTTCGCAGGGCCGCGGACGTAGCGGGGCGGCAGCCGGGCCAACAGCCGCCGAGCCATGCGACACGCTCTACCGCGGCAAGCAATGTTGCCGCGGGAGCGCCTCACGCAGCAGCGGCAACTGGAGCGGGATCTTCCCGGGCCACCGCCACCACCCCCGCCAAGCGGGCAAGGGATCCTACTCCTCCGCCTCGCCGCACCGGAGGGGAGCCGGACTTCGATCTTTCCGCGCTCAGCTCCGACGAGGAGGAAGAAGAGTAAGTTTCTTTGGTGCTCTTGTAGTTCTTCAATCTTGTTGTTTTTATCTTGTATCTGACTTGCTTCAATCTGGACTCCTTTCTTTTCAGGACGCTGGCCCAGAGAGCGGCGAAGAGGGCCAAGGCCGCGGTGATTTTCATCGAAGATGACCCCACCGTGTCAGCAGGGGGTGGGTCCGAGACCACCTTGACGGACCCGGCAACCACTCCTCAAAGCAGCCCCCAGCGCAGCCCCCAGCGTAAGTTCATAGTTAGCTTTCCGCTGTCAGGCGCGCATGAGTGCTTTTTCCTTTGTTGATATCTTGCTTGTTGATTTGTGTAGGAGCAGAACAGCCATATCAGGAGCGCCCGGAAGCTAGTCCCGAAGTGCCATCTGCTTCGACTACGCCGCCAAGGG
Source organism: Triticum dicoccoides (assembly GCF_002162155.2). Classification (NCBI taxonomy): domain Eukaryota; kingdom Viridiplantae; phylum Streptophyta; class Magnoliopsida; order Poales; family Poaceae; genus Triticum; species Triticum dicoccoides. The sequence goes on from NC_041381.1 coordinate 554,398,393, forward strand.
AGGAGTTCCCGGTAAGGGAGCGCTCTCCGGCAAGGGGCAGCACCGTCGATCCTGCGGCGGCCGAGACCGCAACTGCAGATCTTGGCACAGGTAATTTACTTGTCCAAAAACTTTCCCTTGGGTTCTTCTTCTTCTGATTTTCTTCTCTTGGATTTTTGATTGATTTTTCTCCCTTCTTCGTTCTTCAGACCCATCTGCTGCTGAGCCAATGGAGACAGAGGGCGCCGGCGAGGAAGGCGCGCATGGGAGCACTGACGACGCTGCCGCCAACGAAGAAGGGGTCGGTGCTGATGAGACCGCCGGCGAGGAGGCCGCCAAAGCTGCCGCCGCAGAAGCCGGCGAGGGGTCGGGCGATCGCACTGACGACCCTGAGGCCGCAGGAGCGCCAGGCGCTGCGCCAACCGCCGATCCCTCTGCCGCTGCTGCGGAGCCAGGCTCCGAGGAGCCCCAGCCCGGCGCCTACTTGAAGGCCGGCGACGATATCTTCATCAAGCTACCCTGGGCGTCGAGCTCCAGGGCGCCGGTCGAGGGGGAAACTTTTGATGAGGAGGTGCTCGCCTCCGCTGGACTATTGTTGGTCGACGCGCCCAGCAGCAGCAGTGGCGAGCCTGAGGAGGAGCAGCTGCTGCGGAAGCTGCTGTCACTCTACTGCGCACGGCAAGCCAAGCTGGCTTCCCGGGAAGCGCTTGTCGCGAAGGCGGGAGTTGATATGGAGAAGCGCGCGGAGGAGCTCCGGGGCCCAATCGAGAAGCTCTCCGGTCCCTGGCATAGGAGCAGGAGCGACTCGTCGAGGAGCGCATGGCCTTCCTTCTCTAGAAGGCCGAAGCTGAGGAGGAACAAAGGCTGGCCGCCGAGAAGCAGTCCGCGCGAGAAGGCGAATTGGTGCAGCGGAATGCCAACCTCGACAGCTATGAGGAGGAGCTCGCCGAGCGCGAGCAAGCACTTGGCAGGGCGCTCAAGGAAGCAAAGGACGGTGCCGCAACCGCAGAGGCCGCCAAGAAAGAGCTGGAGGAGAAAGTGGCGCAGCTGGAGGCCAACATCGGGAAGAGCAGCGAGGAGCTTGCCGCGCTCAAGCGTGGGTGTGAGAAGGATGCTGCCGCCCACGGTGAGCTGCAAGGTCTTCTCGCTGAGAGGGGCAAGGAGCTCAGCGCCGTCAAGGATTCCAATGCAGACCTGGAGTTGAAGCTGGCCACACTGACGCACACGCTGGGAGACGCCAAGGAGCGGGAGAAGACCTTGTCGGAGAAGGTCAAGGCTGACAAGGCGCTACTGGAGAGCATTGCAGTTACCCAGAACTCATTCAGAGATACTGTGGAGCACTGGACCGAGGGTCTGGTGAATATTGCCGCAGTCATCGACGAGGAGTTGGCGCAGCTGGGGATGGAGGACTTTGGGTATCCCTCCGACGAGAATCTCCAACCCAGCGCCAAGCTCAGCCTGTTCTTCAAGGGTGTGGCGACGGCACTGCAGCGGCTCCGAGAGAGGATCCTAAAGTAGCTGGCCGACGAGTCGCGCAAAATCTGCGCCGGGGTTCTCCAGAAGGTGCTGATGAAGGTGGCCTTCCGCAATCCAGGCCTCAGCTTCACCAACGTCCTCAAGTCCTTGCCGCCAGACGCCGATCGGGACGCACTCAAGGCCCTTGTCGCACCCATTGTGGACAAGGTGAGCGAGATCAAGAGGGTTGAGGGCGATCGCGTAGACTAGGCCACCCATTTCTTCTTTTCCCTTGTCGCTGCTAATCATGTTATGAAAACAGTCTGTTAGAGCTGCGACAAGTTATCTTGTAATATAACTTTATTTCTGTTATCAATTGCTATGTTATTTCCTCTACTAGATTCCTTCCTTTGTATGTTTTTACCCTACGCTTCTAGGGAACTTGTCGGCGCAGGCACCCGAGCCGCGAGCGCTGAGTGTGGAACGTCAGCAGCCTGCTGGCGGCGCTGCTTCCGACAAGAAACCTTGTCGCGACTAGATGCAGCACACTTAAGTTGTTGAGCGGACTCGAAACAAAGTAAGGGCGCAACTAGCCATGAGTTGGTTCCTCCACGCACAGGTTTTCCATACAAAGCAGGGTCGTTCGAGGAAGATAACTCAAAAATTTAAAAACTGATTGCTCAAACTTTGGCAACTTAGCTTTTCTGTCGTTTGCTTCCCGGCAAGGCAAAACTTTGCTTGAACGACGCCTGGTCCATACCACAATCTTCTCCTTCCCCCCGGCAAACTTGTGTGTGAGGGAACCTTCTTTACCTTTGTTGAAAAAAAAGAAGAAAGAAGAGAAAATAATGATATGGAGCCCTTCGGCTCGTTATTGCTTACCGGATGTAGGTGCTGCACAAAGTGTCAGATAGCGCATGCAAGAAAGAAACTATTGCATGAAATGGACAAGTTGTGCGGAGCACATGGGGTTCTATTTATGCACGGGGTCTGCGCCCGGCTTTGTACAAAGGATTACATGCAACAACGGCAAGACTTGTACAAAAGGTGGTTGCCGGAACGGGTCCCGGCAACCGCGCCCTACGAGAAAAACTTACGAAGATGTTCTATGTTCCAGGAGTTGCTCACCGGAATGCCATCTTCGGTCTCAAGGCGGACAGCGCCAGGCCTTGTGACTCGTTTCACCCGATAAGGGCCTTCCCACTTCGGCGTCAACTTGTTGGAATTCTTGGCGGACTGAACGCGCCGAAGAACAAGGTCGCCTTCCTCGAAGCTCCTGGCCTTAACTTTGCAGCTATGGTAGCGGAGCAAAGCTTGCTGGTATCGAGCAGCTCGTACAGCAGCTTGAAGACGATCTTCCTCAAGGAGCAGCGCGTCATCTTGTCGCAGCTGTTCTTGCTCAAGCTCATCATAAGCGAGCACTCGAGGCGATCCGTATACGAGTTCCGTGGGGAGAACTGCCTCTGCTCCATACACTAGAGCGAAAGGCGTCTGGCCAGTGGCTCGATTTGGCGTCGTTCTGATCGACCAAAGAACCACCGGCAGCTCCTCGATCCAGTTTCTTCCGCACTTGCGCAGCCTGTCGAAAGTTCTGGTCTTGAGCCCGCGCAGCACTTCAGCATTTGCCCTCTCTGCTTGACCGTTGCTTCTCGGATGAGCAACAGAAGCGAAGCAGACCTTGGCGCCAAGGTCTTGGACATACTGCATGAAGGTGCGGCTTGTGAATTGCGTGTCGTTGTCGGTGATGATCCTGTTAGGGATCCCGAAACGACAAACAATTGACCTGAAGAACTTGACTGTTGACTGTGTTGTCACCTTCCTCACTGGCTGCACTTCCGGCCACTTTGTGAACTTGTCGATTGCGACATACAAGTACACAAAGCCCCCGACAGCTCGGGGGAAAGGGCCGAGGATATCGAGCCCCCAGACCGAAAATGGCCAGGATAAAGGGATCGTCTGGAGAGCTTGAGCTGGCTGGTGTATCTGTTTGGAATGGAACTGGCACGCTTCACACTTGGTTACTTGTGCAGTTGCATCCTGGAGGGCTGTCGGCCAAAAGAAACCTTGCCGGAAAGCTTTGCCGGCAAGTGCTCTTGCGCCAATGTGGTTGCCCCATATGCCTCCATGTATCTCTGCCAACAGCTTTTGTCCATCTTCCCGGCAAATACACTTCAATTTCACACCGTTGAGTCTTCTTCTGTACAGTATGCTATCGACAAACTGGTACATACTTGACTGCCGGGCTACTTTTTCCGCTTCTTTTTGCTCTTCGGGAAGTTCTCCTGTCTGAAGGAAATGGACAATCTGTTGTGCCCATGCTGGAGCTTGTGGCTCGACAACAAGGACTAAAGGCACATCTACTGTTGCGGGAACATCCGCTTCTACGGCAAGGACTTGCGGCCCTGCCTGAGCTTGATGTTCCCCGACAAGCTTGCCGGAGCAAAACTTGTCGGGAGCGTCTGCTTCAACGGAACAAACCATAAGGCTTGCCGGAGCAGACTGCCCCTCAGCATCCTTGGTGTTGATCTTGGGGACTTTCTTGGCGGCGGCTTCGGGGAGCTCTGCCGGAAAGTAGTCACCAGAAACCAACTTCCTCTTCTTGCTTTGTCCAGTTGATGGTGTTACGGATGGTTGAGTCAACTTGAGCACAAAGATCCCTGGTTCCACAGGTAACTTTAGTGCGGCGCACTTTGACAGGCCATCAGCTATGTCATTCTAATCTCTTGGGATATGCTCCATCTGTAGGCCGTCAAAGTGCTCTTCTAGCTTCCTCACTTCATCAACATATGCTTCCATCAATGGACTCTGGTAATTCTTGTTCACTTGGCGGACGACAAGCTGTGAGTCACCCCTGACAATGAGCTTCTTGATTCCAAGGTCTGCTGCGATTCTGAGACCGGCAAGCAATCCTTCATACTCTGCAGTATTGTTGGTTGCTTTCTCCTTGGGAAAGTGCATCTGGACTACGTACTTGAGGTGCTCTCCGGTGGGCGCGACAAGCAGCACGCCCGCACCGGCGCCTTGCAGTGAAAAGGCACCATCAAAGTACATCAGCCACTCTTTGCTTGCCTCTTTGACGGGGATGCTCGTCTCTGGAATTTCTTCATCTGGTGTTGGCGTCCATTCTGCTATGAACTCTGCCAATGCTCTGCTTTGGATAGTTGAAGTGCTCTCAAATTTGAGGCTAAAGCTTGACAGTTCCAGCGCCCACTCGACAATCCTGCCTGTCGCTTCTGGATTTTGCAGTATCCTCTTCAGCGGAAAGCGAGTGACGACTGTGATCTCATGTGCTTGGAAGTAATGGCGCAGCTTTCTCGAGGCCATGAGGAGGCCGAAAAGCAACTTCTGCACACCAGAGTACCTTGATCTAGCCCCCTGTAGAAGGGAACTGACAAAGTAAACTGGACGCTGCACCATTCTCTTCTGCATCTTATCATGCTCCTACGCAGATCCATCTCTGTCGGGACCAGAGCTTGTCGGCGAAGCCCCCTTCTTGTCGCTGGATGCATCTGCCGTGGTTGCTGGCTCATCATCTGCCTCCCTCTCCGCCACTAACGCAGCACTAACCACTTGATTGGTTGCTGCTATATACAGCAGCAACTTCTCTTGCGGCTTAGGTGCGACAAGTGTTGGATTGGAGGACAGGTATCTCTTCAAGTCCTGCAGCGCAGCCTCCGCCCCCGGAGTCCATTTTATTGGACCTGCCTTTTTCAAAATTTTGAAAAATGGCAGGGCGCGCTCAGCAGATCTAGAGATAAACCTGCTAAGAGCAGCCACGCAACCGGCAAGCCTTCGTACATCCTTGACGCGCTTTGGTGCTTCGATCTGCTCAATGGCCTTGATCTTGTCGGGATTGGCTTCAATTCCCCGCTGAGACACGAAGAACCCGAGAAGCTTGCCGGAAGGGACTCCAAACACGCACTTCTCGGGGTTAAGCTTGAGGTTGATCTTGCGCAGATTTGCAAATGTCTCGTCTAAATCTTGAATCAGGGTCACCCTGTTCTTGCTTTTGACCACTATGTCATCCATGTAGGCTTCCACATTTCTGTGCATCTGCGGCTCAAAAGCGTGGTGGACTACCCTTGCGAATGTTGAACCAGCATTCTTCAAACCGAAAGGCATCCGTACGAAGCAGTACGTGCCACACGGGGTGATAAATGCGGTTTTCTCTTCATCCTCTTCTGCCATGAAGATCTGATGGTATCCTGAGTATGCATCAAGAAATGAAAGCAAATCACATCCGGCTGTGGAGTCAACAATCTGGTCAATGCGCGGTAAGGGAAATGGGTCTTTGGGACAAGCTTTATTAACATCAGTGAAGTCAATACAAAGCCTCCATTTCCCGTTAGCCTTGCGCACGACAACAGGATTGGCCAACCACGTGGGATGGAGCACTCCTCTGACAAGGCCTGCTGCTTCCAACTTCTTGATTTCTTCTGCGATGAATTCTTGGCGCTCCACTGCCTGTTTCCTGACTTTCTGCTTGACGGGCCGCGCATGAGGACAGACGGCAAGGTGGTGCTCAATCACTTTTCTGGGAACACCGGGGATATCAGATGGTTGCCACGCAAACACGTCGACATTCGCCCGCAGGAAAGCAACAAGCGCGCTTTCCTATTTGGGGTCAAGAGTGGCGCTGATGGTGAAGGTACCACCAGTGCTGTCCTCCTTGGCGGACACCTTCTTGGTCTCAGGTGGAGCTGTCATTGCCTTCTTACACTTGCCGGTGGAGCTCGATGGTGCGTCCTCGACGGTAGCGCAGCACTCCGAAGAGGTGCGCTTGCCGGAGTGGGCATCAAAGCTCTTGCCGGACTTGGTCTTCTTCTTCCCCCCGGGAGCTTCAGCGGCAAGTGTCTTGCGTTCTGCTGCGGCTGCTGCTTCCCGGTATATCCTGTCAGCACAGATAAGGGCATCCTTCTTGTCGCCAGGGACAGAGATGACACTTATCGGGCCTGGCATTTTCAGTACGTTGTAGGCATAGTGAGAGGCTGCCATGAACTTGGCGAGTGCCGGACGGCCAAGGATTCCATTGTAAGGTAATGGAAAGTCAGCAACATCAAACGTGACCCTCTCAGTCCTGAAGTTCAGCTCGCTGCCAAATGTTACCGGCAACGTGATCTTTCCCTTCGGCTTGCTCCTTCCCGGGTTGATTCCTTGAAATGTACCGGTCTCTTCGAGCTCGCTGTCAGGGATCTGGAGTTTCTGGAGCACCGCGGAGGAGATCAGGTTCAAGCCGGCCCCGCCGTCAACTAGCATCTTAGTGACCTTGAGGTTGCGGATTGTTGGTGAAACCAACATCGGCAAGAACCCGACCGCAGTTATGCGATCGGGGTGGTCCACAATATCAAAGATGATAGGCGTGCTGGACCATTTCAGAGGCTTGCGTGACTCGACGGGTGGTTCTGCTGCATTAACTTCCCGCACCCACTGCTTGAGCTGACGGTGCGAGGTATGCAGAGAAGCACCACCGTCAATGCATAGGACCTCTGTGGCTTTCTGGAACTCCTGCTCATCAGTCTCTTCATCATCCATGTCTTCATCGTCGTCGTCATCTTCATCCTTGTCGCGGTCGCGAGGAGGTCTGTCTCCTTGCCGCTGCTTGGCCTTACCGCGGCGTCCTCCTCGGCCGGGACGTTTCTTGCCGGATCCCCCAGCACCTTCCTGGGCCTTCTCCTTGTCGCACCACTCGTATTCAGCTTTCTGTTGCTCAACAAGCTGCTCGACTTTCTTGCAGCTCTGGAGATCATGGCCATTGGTGCGGTGGATCTTGCAATGCTGCTTGTTGGTGTCGTCCTGCTTGTCGGTGACCGCCACCTCTGCGGCAACCTCCTTGCCGGAGTCACCAGCTTTGGCTTTCTTGGCGCCACACCGTTGCCGGACTGCTCAACAACTAGCACCTCTTTGCCTTTCTTCTTCCTGTTGTTTCGCCGCCGGTTTTTCCTTGCCGGGGCAGCATCTTCACTGTCAGATCCTCCCGCTCCTACATTCTCTCCAGGGAGTCTCCTCCCTTCCTCAGCACGTGCACACTTGTCAGCCAGTGCATATAACTCTCTGACGTCCCTGATCTTGCACATCGCCATTTCCTCTCGCATCCTGCGGTTTCGCACGTTCTGATGGAACGCGCTGATCACCGCGGCAGGGTGGACGTCTGGGATGTTGTGCTGCACACTACTGAATCTCTGAATGTACTTGCGCAGGGGCTGTCCTTCCTTCTGGGCGAGCAGATGAAGATCACTTTCCTGGCCATGAGGCTTGTGTCCGCCTGTGAAGGCGCCGACAAACTGATGGCACAGATCAGCCCAAGAGGATATGGAGTTGTCCGGCAAGTGCATGAGCCAGGATCTGACGTTGGGCTTGAGCACCAGCGGGAAGTAGTTGGCAAGGATCTTGTCATCCCGTCCCCCGGCAGCCTGCACCGCAATGGTGTAGATGCTGAGGAACTCCGACGGATGTGTCTTGCCGTCGTACTTCTCCGGTACGTCTGGCTTGAAGTTCTTCGTGCTGGGCCACTGGACTTGCCGCAGCTCACGAGTGAACGCAGGGCAACCTACCGCGTACGGCAGATCGCCTGGTTCCCCTGGCACATGCATGTCAACAGAGGGCCCAGCGCGCTTGTCGGATTGACGTCGCGCTTCCCTTCGGCGCTCGATGCGAGTTCGAGCGTCTTCTTGTTGTCGATCATGAAGAACTTGGCGCTGATCGCGACGAGCTCGTGGATCCGACGATGTGGTGGAGTCGCTGTCGAGGTGGATCCGGCGAGTCGGCGATCTTGGCCTTCGGGGTGGTGATTGCATGGTAGTTGCACCTCCACCCGTTTCGTCGCCACCGGCTCGCGCCCGGCAACCCTGCCGCGGCGGCGACGCGCTCGGCCGCCGTGGAGTGTCGCCGTTGGCGTAGCCGATGAGACTCTGAATGGTGGCCCTCCATTCGTCGATCTTGTCCGACGTCGGAGGGTAATCTAGGAGCAGTTGAGCTCGCGCCAAAGCTTCTGCTGGAGTGGTGGGTGGCAGTGGCGGACGGCGCGAGGAGCGGGACGTGCTCGGACTTCTAACTATGTTAGAAGGAGCAGTATCTCGTCCAGGCGACCATGCCCCGCTCGTGCCAGCACGCTGGCGTGCATGCTGGTCTTGAGCGCCCCGAGATCCACCAGCTTGGTCTTGGCCTATCATGCATATGGCACTGCAAGTTCCATGACGCTATTGGTCTTGCGCCTCCTGAGAGTGGCGTGGAACATGTACAGTCGCCGAGGTTTGTGCAGCCTTGTCCTTGGACCTGGCAGCATCATAAGCTTCCTCGTCGACGTCCATTCTTCCGCCGGCGTCCATTCCACCACCCGTTTGCTCCAACGGTGGCGGAAGTGAAGTGGACGGAGCGGCTGCCGCCGAGGTCTTCTTCTTCGGTGGCATGTTGATGAAGGGAACGGAGATCTAGCTCGTGTGAACGCCGGATCAGGTTCACACAATCTCAACGACCCCTACCTGGCGCACCAAAGATGTTGGGGAAACTGATCCACGAACACCTATGGGGCCGGCCGACCGAGCCCCTTTCGGTTCGGTGGGGGGCAGAGATCACACGAAGAGCAGATCGAGGCGAAGCACACGAGCAGTTTACTCAGCTTCGGAGCTCTCCGGAGAGATAACACTCCTACTGCTACTTGTTTGATTATCTGGTGTTCTTGCTCCAGAGAGAGAGCGTAGTGTTTTTCTGGGTTCCGAACCAGTCGAACCTCGTGAACCTCCGGGCCTCGCGAACCTCCTCTACGTTGCGCATGGGCCTCCTTTTATACGCTAAAGGGGTCACCGACAGGTGGCAACGCAGAGAAGGGCACAAATGTAAAAAGTGAGGTGGTTGGTACAGTTACTTGTACAGTGCATCCTACCTAACCCTGACGGCAGGGGACAAGGGCATTAAATGCCCGTCTGAGTCGCCCAAACAGTGCAGAAAAGGACCGTCAGGGGCGCCACCGTTCGCCACGATGGCGATCTTGTCAGCTTCGCATGCCACTACGCACCGCTGGCTGCACAGCCTCCCGCCACGCGCGCCTGGAGAGGCCCCCAGAGCGACACGTTGGTGGATGCGCTGGAGCGTGGGCACAGAGTGGCCGCCTACCGCGGCAAGCGCCTTGCCGCTGCTGTTATCTTGTCGGGTCCGGAAGCTTGTCGCTCACCGGGCCTCGAGGTACCTTGGTTGGTCTTCCCGGCAAGCTCCTCTTGCCGGGGCCTTGTTGCCTTGCCGGAGCGTGTGGCGCGTCGTGGCAAGTTCCTTGGAGTGCCTTGGTTGGCCTTCCCGGCAAGCTCCTCTTGCCGGGGCCTTGTCTCCTGAGCTTAAATACTTTGTTCTTGAATGGCTCCAAGGGAACCACGGAGGATCTTGGCGTTAGCCCGGCAAGCCTTGCCGCGGGGTGCTGCAACTGCCCGTGCACAAGTTCGGGGTACTAGGGTACCCCTATTCTAGTACACCGACACAATACAATATGTGCCTTGCTGCCCCTGCTGTCACTGGGAAAGGACACCGCAAGATTGAACCCAAAGCTAAGCACTTCTCCCATTGCAAGAAAGATCAATCTAGTAGGCCAAACCAAACCGATAATTCGAAGAGACTTGCAAAGATAACATAATCACACATAAAAGAATTCAGAGGAGATTCAAATATTTCTCATAGATAAACTTGATCATAAACCCACAATTCATCGGATCTCAACAAACACACCGCGAAAAGAGTTACATCGAATAGATCTCCAAGAAGAGGAAGGAGAACTTTGTATAGACAATCAAAGAGAAAGAAGAATCCATCTAGCTAATAACTATGGACCCGAAGGTCTGTGGTAAACTACTCACAACTCATCGGAGAGGGCCTGGAGTTGATGTAGAGGCCCTCCGTGGTGGATTCCCCCTCCGGCGGACCGCCGGCGACGACTCCAAGATGGGATCTCGCGGATACAGAAGGCTACAGTGGTGGAAGTAGTTTTTCGGTGGCTCGCCTGATGGTTTCGGGGTACATGGGTATATATGGGAGGAAGAAGTACGTCGGTGGACGCTCAAGGGGCCCACGAGGGTGGGGGCGTGCCCAGCCCTAGGGGGCGCGCCGGGCACCCTCGTGGCCGCCTCGCTTGTTTCTTGACTTGCACTCCAAGTCCTCTGGATCATGTTTGTTCCAAAAAGATCGTTCCCGATGGTTTCATTCCGTTTGGACTCCTTTTGATATTCCTTTTCTTCGAAACACTGAAATAGGCAAAAAAAAAAAAAGCAATTCGGGCTGGGGCCTCCGGTTAGTAGGTTAGTCACAAAAATGATATAAAAGTGTAAAGTAAAGCCCATAAACATGCAAAACGGGTAATATAATAGCATGGAACAATCAAAAATTATAGATACATTGGAGACGTATCATACGTATAACCGTATTTGCTCACTCGCTGGTCACACACGACCTCATTTTGCCGAGCGTGTGTATGCCAGGAGGGCATATCCCCGACGGTTTTTGGGTCGTGTGGAAAGGGCCCCCCTATCACCCACACTCACTTGGCGATGGTTCCAAATGCCGTCGCGGAAAGGGGTTTAAAACCATTTATATAGCACCAACACGTACCAACGAAAGATCAGCGCAATCGGAGTTACGAATCTCCGGGAATATAAGAAACAGTTTTCGGCCAGATGAGAGGAGTGTGAAACAGAAGTGAACAGAGAGGGAGATCCAATCTCGGAGGGGATCCCGCCCCTCCGCCACCATGGAGGCCATGGACCAGAGGGGGAACTCTCCTCCCATCTAGGGGGGAGGCCAAGGAAGAAGAAGAAGGAGGGGGCTCTCTCCCTTTCTCTCCCGGTGGTGCCGGAGTGCAGTCGGGGCAAGGATCGTGACGGCGATCTACATCAACAATCTTGCTACCATCAACACCAACTCTCTCCCCCTCTATGCAGCGGTGTAACACCCCTTCTCCCCGCTGTAATCTCTACTTAAACATGGTGCTCAACTCCATATATTATTTCCCAATGATCTATGGTTATCATATGATGTTTGAGTAGATCCGCGTTGTCCTATGGGTTAATCGTGATCTTGGTTGGTATGATTGTTTATTTTATTTATGGTGCTGTCCTACGGTGCCCTCCATCTCGCGCAAACATGCACTACAAAAAAAGACTCATCCGTGACATTTTAAGCCGAACAAAACTTTTTTCTGTCATACTTATGACACTTCTATGACGATAATTGTGACAAAACCCGGTATCATCATAGATGTGGTGGGCTCCTACTTCTATGACAAAAAATCATGACAGAAAATGGGCTTCTAGTCCTGGGCGGGCCAGAGACGCAGTTGCATGACATTCTTTGGGCCGTCCATGATGGAAAAAACCGTGGTAGAAGCAAGGGCGAGGAAAAATTTCGGGAGTTCCCGGTTACGGTGGGTGGTCGAGAGCCGAGCGATGCGCGTTTCTCCCGTACACGTACGCGCGTGTGTGCGAGGCGTTGACTCTAACTGAACCCGAGCGAGGCGTTGGGCTCTAACTGAACCCAAGTGATTGCACTGCAGGCTACGCGTTACTGAACCCGAGCGATCGATCGATGGCTGTTAACTGAACCCTATCGAGCGATTCCTTCGCTACTGCTGCTAACTGAAGCCGATCGATGCTGCCTCTCTGGATGAATAGTGAGTGTTGCAGGGGGGTTTGGATGAATAGTGAGAGGTGGGGGTGGATGAACAGGACCCCGTGGCGTTGCCTCGATCGAGCCGGTTGGGGCTGGATGAACAGGACCCCGTGGAGGGCTGGATCAACAGGACGACCCTGTGGAGGGCTGGATGAACAGTAGATGGTGGAGGGGTGGATGAATAGTAGCCCATGGAGGGGTGGTTGAACAGGAGCCCATGGAGAGGGGTGGTTGAATAGTAGCCGGTGGAGTAGCGCGCGGTGGAGGCTGGATGAACAGGAGCCCGTGGATGAACAGTCGCAGGTGGAGGCTGGAGGAGGTCAACGGTGGATGAACAGTAGCCCGTGGAGGCTGGAGGAGGTCGACGGTGGAGATGAACAGTATCCCGTGGAGTCCCGTTTTGCGGTACACCACACCCCTCCCGATGAACAGGACCCCCATTTAGACCGTAGCGCTCCAACACAAGTCCGTTTCGTCCGTTTTGCGGTACACCACACCCCTCCCGATCAACAGGACCCCCGTTTCGACCGTAGGAGGTCCATTTCCTCCGTTTTGCGGTACGCCAGACCCCTCCCGGTGAATAGGATCCCGTTTCGAACGTGGCCGATCGAACACAAGGCCATTTCCTCCGTTCTGCGGTACGCCAGGCCTCGTTTCCATCACCTGTTCCGCCCAAGCCCTCCTGATGAACACGACGATGCATTCCGTTCTGACCCAGCCGGTTGGCTCCCCATGAACACGACGACGATGTTGTTTGTCTGTTCCGACCCAGCCATGTACACGAGCGCTGGCCATACATGTGCGCGAGTAGGCGTTCGAGACCCCGCCCGTATGTACACATACGTGGCCGTATTTTCTTTCTTGCACACTGGTCGTTGTACATACGTGTACATGCTACATGCGCGCCTCTACTACGACACGTGTGTGCCTGTACTACGACACGTGTGTGCCTCTACATCCACCAGTATGTACGTACACGTTCGCGACCAAAATGACAACGCTACGTATGCTTCGACCAGGTGGGTCCCGACTGTCAGGCACTTCCTTGCATGCGAAGATGTAGCTCATGGGTCCCAGCAGTCCCGGGGGCGAATCGTTTTTTTCGGACGCACTTCCTTATGTGCGAAGATGTAGCTGGTGGGTTCCAGCAGTCAGGGGGAAACATTTTTTTCGCGAAATACGGTGGCCTGTCCGGTGGGTCCCTGTTGTCAGGTGGAGGAATTATTATTTTCCGCGTAATAAGGAGGCACTTCCTTGCTATGGCCGTGGACCTAGTTGTCAGCCTCTCCATGTATAGTCCACGTCCGATGGAAGTCATTCCTTGACCATGTTGACCACACCGCGCCGAGAGCACCAGGGCGGTGGACGACGGCGAGGCTAGGAAGGGGACGACGCGGACCCGGGGAAGACACGGCAGTGGATGCCCAAGCGTAGAGGAGTATGAGGGTTCACTCGTTCGGCTGCGGTGTGAGGATGCCGTCGCCTCAGAATAACAGGGGTGTGGGTGAGTAGAGGGATGGCTTGGCCAGCGATGGGAGTAGTAGGGGCGGTGAGGCCTCTGCGGCATCACAGCCGGCCACTGGCGGCAGGAGCATGCGGCATGACCGGCGCTGCTTTGGGCGGATGGAGCAAGAAGACTAGAGGTTGAAGAAGCACTACGACCGTTGGATGGACATTGTACGGTAACTGGAGCTAGAATCGTTCATATATTGACTAAAGTTGACAAATGCCTCCATCTCGGTCAACTTAGTAGGCCCACAAGTAAGCCTCCCACCAAGGTGGGTCCCAGCTAGCAGGGGGTATTCATTTTTTGTGCGTAATAAGGAGGCACTTCCGGTGGGTCCGAGCTAACAGCGGGGGGAATGTTTTTTTGCGAAATACGGTGGCCCGTCCGGTGAGTCCCAACAGTCAGGGGGAAACATTTTTTTCGTGAAATACTGGTGGCCCGTCCGGTGGGTCCCTGCTGTCAGGTGGAGGAATAATTATTTTCCACGTAATAAGGAGGCACTTCCTTGTGGCTGCCATGGACCCAGCTATCATCCTCTCCATGTACAGTACTCTTTCGATGGAAGTCGGTCGTTGACCACATTGACCACGCCGCGCTGAGAGCACCACAGCAGTGGACGATGGCGAGGCCTAGGAAGGGGAGAACATGGAGCCGGGGAAGATGCGGCAGTGGAAGCCCGCGCGGAGAGGAGTACGAGGGTTCACCGGTTCGGCTGCGGTGTGAGGTTGTCGTTGCCACGGAATAACAGGGGGTGTGGGTGAGTAGAGGGATGCCCTGGCCAGCGATGGGAGTAGTAGGGGGCGCTGAGGCCTGCACGGTAGCATAGCCGGCCATGGGAGGCAGGAGCAGGCGGTCCCGCCAGCATTGCTTTGGCGGCTAGAGCAAGAAGATCAAAGATTGAAGAAACACGACGGCCGTTGGATTGACATCCAACGGTTATGTCTGCTAGAATCGTTTGTTGACGTATATAATAATTAAAAAAATCTTCCATACACGTCAACTAAACAGGCCCACAAGTTAGACCACTCCCTCTTTTTTTAATAATTTATATATAGCTTATGGCAACTTCTTATGCAATTTCTTGCAGTCATTTTTTTGGTTGGCCAGGGCCAATTTCGCATATTTCTGTGGGTTCCAAACTATTTTTAATACCGAAATGTCGAGGCAGATTTAAAGTACTTTGAAGATATATTTAAATTAGGTTAATGCCCAGTGAAATAGGAATCTGAAAATGTGAAAAAATTCAGAAATTATAAAGTAATTGCCAATTTGTCATCTGTTTTTATATTTACAACCCATTTCATATTACTTTCAAGATTTGCAGGCGTCTTGAAAGAGTTGCAGCCCATCAGGGCGTAGAAAAATAAGTAGGCCTGGATTGGGTATTCTTCAGAAAAAATAAACTGGGCTCATTTTCACAAAGAAAAAATAGCTGGGCTGGTCACATGGTGAACATAAAATATAAGCCTGGGCTAGACGGGCCACAGCCTAGTTCAAACCATGCTCTGTCTCAACAATAACAAAAAAATACTGCTCGAGCAGCTACGTCCCAGGTGTCAGCCGATCTTGTGTTGTTCTCTTGTCTATTGACTATATACGCTCACAATCTCGTGGGTCCCAAATGTCAGGAAAACACTAGGAGGAAGCATTTTATTTTTCCATAGGCTGACGTGGTGGGCCCCTACTGTCATCCTATCCACGTACTTCTGCCGATTCCTGTTGTTTGTTGACCATGTTGACAACGCGAGAGGGCGGCGCCGCGGCGAGTGCACCAAACCGCGTGGAGGACGTCGGTGTTAATGATTTAGGAGACGGTGGGGTGGTGATGCTTGCGCTGAGGCATAGCCAGCCGTGGGAGGCGGAAGCAGGTGGCCCCGCTGGCGCTGGTTTGGTTTTGGTGGCTGGAGGAAGACAGGACTGAAGAAACACAACAAACTGTAAAAGCTGCAGGAGTACTTAACAACCTTAACTGAAACCAGTAGGGGCACTTAACAACCAAAGCAGAAAGCAGTATGAGTACTTATATTGGTTCAACCGTACAAAGCATGCCTCGAACAGTGCTACTTTACCTACAGTTAACCAAGGGTGAGGCCGCCAAGCCCCAGGACAAGGCCCAGGTGCCACCCCGCACATCCACAACCTTCTAAAAGCGGTTTCATCTCGCAATGTGGTCAATAAACAGCATATTCGCTTTAGAGCCATGGAAAAGCATGAACATAATCTTCTGTCCTATTCTCCAAGATGGACGGGCCTTCATTATTTGAGACCACCCATGAATAAGTATCTTTTAACCTCCAAGGGGAATTGAGTAGGTCGACATAAACATCATGTTGTGACCAAGCGCAAGTCTGACCCGACCATGGTCAGGCATCTGTATAGGAACAATAGAACTGGGCAGTTTCTGTTTCAAGAAGATCACAGCTATAAAACTGTGTATAAGCAATAGTTTATGAACACCATATATAATAGAAAACAACTCGTACCATAAGTTTCTCGACACAGTTGGACCTATTCAATGAGTCCAGCAGTGGCACACATATCCCACATGGCCTTCCACCATTGAAACACCCCACAAGGACCTCAAGACGATCAATAAAGTGTAGGAACTTGTGGATGTCGTCCCAGTCAACTTCAGTGCCATCAGTAACAGCCGAGTTACTACAGAATAACAAATGAGCAGCCTGCTTAACTCTGAAAAAAACCTACAGGTGCCACCAATTATAAGAAAATATTAGTTAGAAGTAGCATCTTCATGAGAGATTCGTTGCTACTTCTAAAGTTAAATTGTGATTAGTTAGACAGGATAGGTGGATTAAGAAGTAATTGAGGCAACAAGCAAGAACCAGATACAAAACTAACATGGATGAACAATTGGAACAACGTCGGGGTGGAAGATCGCAGTGAAGATGAGACCAGGTTCTGCTATTTCCATCAACATCTGTGCGCCAACTTTCAGTCCATAACACTTGAGAAAGTTTATCCAAGTTCGGCCATAAAAAAACAGCGATCTTCTTGGTTCATGAAGCCAACTCAGAACTTATATGCATGGCTTGTCTTCATTGTGACCATTAAACTAGTGTATTCAGTTATGGCAAGGCCGAGCATCTTGAGTACATGTGTTCTGGCAGAGCAAATAATACACTGCAGGAAAAATAATATGAGAACACAATGTATTCCCTATCCAAATCTAGAAATAACTTCCTCCTTCATGTCAGTGTTGACCATCGTACTAGTAGTACCTTTTATCCAAATATAGCAATCCAAATTTCCAAATTAGTCGATAGCATGTTCAAAAAAAACACCCTCCCGGATAGAAAAGAGGATTCTAGGAACATACTGTGCGCATTTCAAAATCCTGTGTTAGGATGAGAAGGAACGAGTGTGGCGTCTCACCAAGGGCGCAGAAACCTATAGGGTACTCACACTTTGGGCACTGCAAATGAAACACACTATATTCAGTAGGAAGAAAAATGCATCAACGGCGGTGGCTGCCATCCTAGGATTACCTACAACCAAGGGACTTGGATTTATCGGGGATGGATGAATAATTCATACCTGGTTCTCCATGAGAAAACCCTATGCAATCGCCGAGAGGGGGTTTTCTCTGAACAAGCAGACGAGGGAGAAGGGGATTTAGGCCCAGTGAAATATTGCCGCTTCATCCGTCCAGCTTACTGCTAAAGCTGGAAAGGGGGGTTGTGATTTGATGGATCATTGGGCATTACTGCGGCGCTACGACCGGGGTGTGTCTACCGTGCAGTTGTGCACTCTAATTTGTGCATATGGCACGTGGACCCCGTTGTCGGTTGCCCCACATATCAGCGAAAGGAAGTAGAAAGACAGGAGTAACTAGTTACACATAAATATATTTTTTGACAGAGAGATACTCCCTGTGTAAAGAAATATACAAATCTTTTATATCACAACTTTATACATAAGAAAAATCAAGGGGAATATATATAACATATATAATTATAAAAAATAGAGTTGTTTTTAACACAGTATAGACGAGTTGGTGATGATGGTGTGCCTGCCATCCTGCAATATAGGTCGTCCGATTTATATCTGACGGATAGGAAGGAAACTATGCTAATTTTGCAAAAAGGTACCCACACACCTCTCCACATTTGCAAATAAGGCCTTCCCTCGTTCATCTTTTTCTCTCACAAGATAAAATACTCATATAAATGCATCTTGATGTTACGTGCAACGCACGGGCATTATGGGGGTTCAGCTTTTTTTATGGGGGTTCAGCTGAGAATATAATACTCAGATAGGCTCACGGTTCTGGACTTTGGGTCGCAGGCCCACCCTGCATGTTTGGGGGCCCATGTGTTCTACCTCAGCGCTTTTCATATTGCAAGCGATCGGTATGGCGCTGGTTTTAGATGTTGTCGCAAGGCGAATACACAAAATTGAATAACGCACGGCAGCTGTTGGAACGAAATCGAACGATAGTTCCTAACCAGCAACCAGAATTGCAATTCTATCAACGATATACCATGTGATAAATAATACTGTCGTACTACTTATACACACATGACACTTGTTTCACCATGCCAGATTATTACAACATAATCTCTCGGAGGATAGATCAGTTCGGCAGTTGCGTGCTGCTACTGAAGAATTTCAAAGTTGATTTGGACCAGCTCTCCTTGCCGAGAAAGTTCGATTTTGACATCATCCCCTACGGCAAGATATGATTTAGATTTGAACCTTGACCATCCTTTAGCATCAATCATCATGTGACCATCCTTTGTACTTACGGTATATTGAGCAGGTTCATTCACACCAAGGCTGCGCATGGTAAGAGAAACTTGGCCGCGGTCGCCCGGATTGTTGAACGACTCCCTCGTTGCTCTAGGAGTTCTCTATTTGCAAACAAGAAGACATACCCAAACAGTTAGATCAACACAGTGAATCATGTGAAACAACATGAAAATAAAAAAGAACGAAGCACTTGGGTAGCCAATGCTTACCAAGAAGGTGGACATGTCGGTTTTTGTAAGGATTTTGGTATATGAAGTGCAAACTGCAGCCCAGTCTGTTGCCGGTGCAACTGCACAGGCCAGAGCAGATGCAAGTGCAAGTGTTGGTGCAGGTGCCGAAGCCGTTGCTACTGCCAGAGATGGTGCTCCTTGTAGAGCTGGTGCCGGTGTTGGAGGAGGTGTCGGTGTCGATGCCCGATCCTCCGGTAGATCAAATTGATCCGCTGACGCGGTCGGTGCCCAATCCTCAGCTGGATCAGACTGAGCTGCTACCGCTGCCAGTGCTAGAGCAACTGTCGGTGCTTGATCCGTTGTTGAAGGTGGTACCAATGTGCAAGACAGCGGCAATCGTGTCTGGTCTGCTATGATCAGCTTTCTAACTTGACTAGGATCCGAGACCGTGATCCAGTTTTTTTCTTCATTTCTTTTAAACATGAGAAGGACTAATTGTGGCATTTTTGTTAAACCAAACTGCAGTTCATCATAGGGATTCAGCTTGTACTCATACAACAGACTGATCCAATTTTTTCCAGTAACATAAGTGATGGACAGTGCCTTCGTTACTGACACGACATAAGAAGTGAAACCTGCAAAAATAGCCATCGTAGACCAAACCAAATGGTTTATTCTGTGATGAATGTCACATGGCAAAACCTGCATCATAAAATTGCAGGAAAAGAAAGAAAACATGACATTAAATCAATAAGATTTAGACAGTAAATCAATAAGATTTACTTGATGTGACACGAGTGAATCCTTACCAGGAAATCACTATGTTGAAGTACTAAACAGAAGATTGATCGTCCAACTACGAGTGGCATGCAGGGGCCCCTCCTACTCCCACAAACAGGACAGTCCAAAGGTCGTGACAAATCGTATGGACCGAATATCCATGGGACTGGAAATCCTGGTGGGTGCGATAAACCCTGCAATGCATACAGATATTGGAGTGTAACCATAATTGATAAACCGTCCTCACAAAAAAGATGATCTGGATACTTCAAAATATACATACTAAATTGAGTGGACAGACATTAACATAGACTATTCTCAGGACTGACCACACACCAAAAGCGGCAGTACTAATAAACAATACAGGGTTCACAAACACAAATCAAGTACTGAACAATAGTACTTACTACAGACAAGCAAAGTTGCACTAATTAAACTCTGCATACTATTTCTTGCCACCGACCTACGGGATGAACCCCGCATAACTGACTAGGCCATGGACTTCATGAGAGATGTCTACATGCACCATCACCGTCTTGTCAACCTTGGAGAACCTAACAGAGTGGTCTTTCCACTCATAAACATGATGATGATGACCGGCCGCATCAAATTTGTTGGGAAGCTTTACAAGAACAACACCCTTCGTAATCAAAGGCACAGCTAGGAAATTGTTGTGGTCAAGTACCTCGAGAACATGCCTGACAACAATGCTACAGGATAACACTAGTTCAGGACACGTGGCAACAAGGACACGCCAGCTGGATAGTTTAGCAGTAGAACTCATCCCCAGGTCTTCCAGTTCACACGGCATGACTTTGAGAACTTCATCTCCACCGCGGACCTGGTTCTAATTCAAACAGAAACCATATTTTATTACTACTTCCATTCAGAAATATAAGATGATTTTCGATATTATACTCCATATATGACTACATATACGCATAGAAATGAGTGAACAAAGACACTAGAACATGTCTTCAAAGGCATGAGAGTAGAGGGATTACTTGCAATATCCATAACACAAGTTACTGAGGCAAATATACCCTCTTCAAAGGTAGCATTGATGTTCATAAAGTACTCCCTCCATCCCAAAATTCTTGTCTTAGATTTGTCTAGATACGAATGTATCAAGTAACATTTTAGTATTAGATACATCCGTATCTAGACAAATCTAAGACAAGAAATTTGGGACAGAGGGAGTAGTTGAAAGTAATCTATAAGAAATCAGTGTCAACCTCTCGCATGTTTTGGTCAAAAGAGGAATTTAGAACCGTCATTTGGCACACTAAAGTCACATGCAAGATCACCCAGAAAGTTGTACTACCAGTACTAGTACTGCGTGTTAGATGAAAAAACACAATCAAGGTCGAGAAAAAGATCGTCAACAAGAGACATTACCTGGACTTACTTAATGAGGGATCCCAGAGAGGGGGGCTTGGACAGGGCGATGGCTTTGAGCTTGTCTGCGGTAGTCTCAGCGGGGTGCTTGCGCTTCTTCGTACCATGAGCCTTGACGGTTTTGGCCAGAGCCATAGACATCACGTCGGCCGGTGCTCCAGCATCCATCCAAGAGAGTTAGCTGAGAGAGAAGAGTGAAAGGAGGAACGAGATGAGGGAGAAGCGAAGCGAGTGGGGGTTTTCTTCAAGAGAGGAAGCTGAGAGAAAAGAGTGAAATGATGGTTGCTTCGTCCGTCCAACTTACTGCTGGAAAGGAGGGGGTTTTGTTATTTGACGGCTCATTGGGCATTACTATGGTGCTTCGATCGGGGTAGTCTACCTTCACTCTACTATGGAGTAATTTAGTGCATGGCTGGTGGACCCAGGTGCTGGCTGGCCCACACGTCGGTGAAAGTGAGTAATTTAGTGCATGGCTGGAGGAGGATCCGCACGGTAGAGCATGTCCACTATTTTTCTAAAGAAAAAAATGATTACAGCAAGCGTTTCCACTCTTACGACAGAGGAGTGTGAAACGCGGCAGCCACTTGAACATACACAGTGCTCCTACTACTAGGCATGTGCAGTGGTTCATACGTCAGTACTAGACAATCTTGTTGCTAGTGTAGTAAGATATGACAATAACAAATGATGTTGTGCGCATGTCAACTACTCCTATATGTAACATAGTACCGCTTTTTCGACTGTTCGGTCGAGAATGAACGGTGAGATCAATGTTAACAGAAGTAGGTCTACAGTGCACGGAGAGTACGGTGCTACAGTACTCCATGAAACATGAACCATATGAAGCACGAATAGTGTTAGGCAGGGTGTATGGAGGGTGCACGGGATGGGAGCAAAAGTTCCCCTCTGGACCCACTTTTGGGTGTTTGGCAGAGTACATGAAGGGTGCATGAGTCCACACTAGTAGGTTAACAAAAATACACTAAGAGGAAACAACTATATTGAGATGAGAATGCAACCAAACACACCCACACGCTTTGTGCTACAGTGACTGATCTGCACCGTCTGAGTTTGATCCAAAGGTCATGTTGCACCGAGACATGGACATGCCCATGCAGAGGGCGCCTAAACACCACCGAAGTCCCTCTGCTTCTTGAGGCGCGCGACGTTGGTGATGCAGGGTGCAACCGCCCGCAGAGCCCACTCCCGGTCGACGGGAGCCAGCTCGTCAAAGACGGTGTCCAATGGCATGAATGGATTCCGGTGACGGAGCCCTGAAAGGATTCGCCCGGCAACGGCGACGGCAGCCTGCAACCCCTCCTTGTCCAGCTCAGCCCCCACCATTGTGCGGAGACGGCTCAGCTCCTCAGAGTTATAGGTGAAGAAGGAGACCAGGTGAGGAAGCCGCAGCTCGTTGAAGTAGACCGGGTGGTCGAATGGGTTTAGCCCGATGGTCGGCATCATCGCGCTGGCACGACAGTAGGCATCACGCAGCCGCAACACGTGCGTGGCAACTTGGTTCACCAAGTGGCTGAGGTGATCCTGGACCTCGTCACGATCGGCCCGCTCGTGCTCCAGCCGGCTCCCCTAACGGCCTATCGTATCTCCCACTTTCTGCAGCAACGCCGCCGACGCCTCGAGCATCTTTGCGGTGGACGCCTGCCGCTTTTGAAGCTCCGTGAACTCCCGCACATAACGGAGGAGCATGGCACTCCTCTCCTCCTTGAGCTCATGGAGCTCCACGTCCTTGGCCCTAAGCTCCGCATCCTTGGCATGGAGCTCCTGTGTCAGGCGCCTCACCTTGAACTCCATGATCTGCTGTGCCGCCATGGCACCAGGTAGAAGCAATGGGGAGAGGAAGCAAAGGGGGCGAAACGACTAAAAGGCAATGCAATCTACAGGAAGGCGGAGGGAGCCAGCCGAGGAGCGGGGAATCTTTTGGTTTTCACCACGGTAAAACACCAGTCGACGACTTCTCACATCAGGGAGCAGTGGGTTTTACAGGCGGAGTCATCATGACTAATTGCTGCCGCGCCTGCTCCCATCAATCAAAAAATTAAAAATCCTGTCGCGCCTGCACCTATCAATCAAAAAATTAAAAATCCTGCCGCACCCAAACACCAGAGCAACGCCGCGGTGGATATTTAAATTTACCTGCCGGCAAGTAGATAAAAAAGGGGTGAAAAAACAAATGTGGCGGCGGCCTAGCTAATCGGTCGAACTAGCCCAACTAGCTAGCCACCGTGCTTCACTGATGTACTCGGCGGGAAAGGTGGTCTTTCGTGATTTGATGACTCGTTTACTTGCTTTGGCGCTACGACCGAGGAGGACCCAGAAAACGCGCGGTAGGGCGTCCCATGTTAGGAAGAATATATGCGTGCACCACCCGGGAGGACCTCAAAACCGCGCGGTAGGGTGTGCCACGTCTCGGCACGGAGGAAAATTGTGCATGTAAAAATATACTCCCTCCGTCTAGGTGTGTAAGTCATCTTACGAAAATCAAATAATCCCAAAACACTTAGGCGCAGTGCATTAACTTATATCTTGTTTCTTGTTTCTTGACATATAAACCAAGAAGAGATGAGGGGTGTGCATGCTTTTAATTATTTGAGACTACCAAACACGACATGCAGTGGTTAGTTCATTGCATGCAATGCTATTAATTAGCAAATAAACATTAAGGTCTCTCATTTTCCCCTCCTCCTTGGTCACGGTGACTTACTCACCTAGACGGAGGGAGTACTGTATCAGACGTCGGCAGTAACTCTAGTACCTATGGTTCGACCTCGGGACCCAACCAGTCGGTCAAAAACACCCCACTAGCCACACAACTTCATCATGCAAACCTGGCACGGAGGATAGATGTGGTTAGCTTCGTCTCGACCAGCCACAACGTTTCTTGTTCTAGGCGATTCTTCTATTTTCCAAGATTTTTTTAGTTGTAATAACACCACGGCAAGCTAGCGCCGCTCTTCATGTGTGCCCGTGCAAAGGTTAGACGATGGAGAGAAGAGAGATTGAGATCGCAGACCTAGGACCCACCAGTAAGTGAGACAACGTTCATGCACGTGTTGACGAGGCACTCCCTCTACTCTACTCAACGTAATACTGTATAAAATCAAGTTATGGGACAAAGCCAACAACCGTTGTTGTTTCAGGCTATCGACTTACGCTTTGTAGTCCAGGTTGCCAGTTTGAATCTCGTCTTTTAGATTTGTTAGTTTTAGGTCCAAATTTGATTAATGACAAGTGGGACCCCCGTGTGTTGTTCCGATATTTCAGTGTAGGATGTTTTTTTTTTGAATAAACACTTTACGCGGTTAGACAAGTAACGGCACGAGTTACATGTATTTTGCAAGTTTACGAACAAAAATGACAGCGGCATAGAATATCACATCCACCCCGCAGCTTAGATACTATGGTGATACGAGTTTTTACACCATTGGAAGTGAGATCCAATGGCTTGGGAGTAGTCTTTGTAATTATGCGCAATTTCCAAACTCTCCAAAGGTTTTTTTGCAAATAAAACATTCAGGCCTCGTGTGTGTCGTTGCATCTTCGATCCAACGGCTCCCCGTTGCTCATATTAGGTGCTCCCCGTAGCTTAATTACCTGCTACGGTGATATGAGCATCTAGGTCGTATGATCAGTGATCAAATGGCACATGCGTAGTACTTGTACTTTCTGCGCATTTCCCAAACTCTATCAGATGTATATTGCAAAAACATTCAAACCTCCTACTGTGGGCTGTTAGATCTCAGTGAACTCGTATCAACATAGAATCTACAGTGCGGGAGCGCCTCATATACTCCCGTGCGAGAAAACATAAGGTGCTATCGCAGCTTGGATGCTATGGTGATACGAGCTTTGAGGTCGTTTGATCTGAGATCCAATGGCATCTGAGCAGTCTTTGTGCTTGTAAGCAGTGGCCAAACTCTTTTGGGGCTTTCCTGCAAAAAACCATTTGAACCACCGAGGAGGTGTTGGGTCACAAATCCAACGGCTCCGAAGAGCTTGTATCACCAAAGCATCTAAGGTGTGGTAGCACATGATATTCTTACATACAGGAGAATATGATGTCCTCCTTCATCTTAGATGCTACGGTGATACGAGCTTCGAGGTCATTGGATATGGGATCCAAGGGCATCTAAGTAGTTTTTGTACAAATTGTGTGCAATTCTCAAACTAATCAAGGTTTCCTGTAAAAATATTAAGACACATCATGTGAGCTGCTATATCTCAGATCTACAAGCTCCAAGCAACTCGTATCGGCATATAGCATCTAAGGTATGGAGGCACATGATATTCTCCCGGGGAGGAGAGGTGGGGGTGCACAACCAATCGGTGGTTGGGAGGGTGGGGACAAATATAATCTAAACAACCGTAAACAGAGCTCCACAATTTTATCTAAGGTCGAGGGGTTGACCCCCGATAATCATAGCTCCACCTAAACACAACATTTGCATGTACTATAGTACTAGACTTAATATTCATGTTTCAGTTTCATGTTCATTTTAAATATTGAACTGAGGACGATGCATGTCTTACATTTTACTCCATTCATTCCTATAAATATTAGTTTTTTTAGAGATTTCAAATGGACTGGCACATACGGATGTATATAGACATATTTTAGAGTCTAGATTCACTCATTTTGCTCCATATGTAGTCACTTGTTGAACTCTCTAAAAGACTAATATTTAGGAATAGAAGGAGTATTTTTGAATTCGTGTCATACATGCATGGTTTGGAAAAATAGATGCACTATGCTTATTGGATTGTTGTTGTGTTCGTGCGTGCGTGTCTCTCTGTGTGTGTGTGTGTGTGTGTGTGTGTGTGTGGTCATATTCTTGATACATACAAAGTTTTCTCACCTCCATATTGTTCATCTTTTAAATTTGAATTTGCATTGGAAAACTTACTAGGGATGCCATGAAATGTGAAATCCACGTTGAGATCACTATATCACAAACTCACTCTAATTCAACAACTCATCATAAATCAATTACCACGTTGAGATTAGTATTTGCAAGGAAAATACAGGTATTGTAATACACATAGATTCGTTCAGCAATTTAAAAGGTTCCTTTCGTATTCTCGAATGGTAGACCCAACGGCGTACCAGCCAGACCTTGGCTCCTATTGATCCTAAAAAAATCGGGCTCGTGTCCTTCGGTGGTGTGCGTGGTACGCACATTAGGCAACCTCAACCAGTCGAGCCTCAGCGTTTCAAGTCGAAATATCTGGCGGCCAGAATTCTAGCCCTAGGAAATTCCCCTCATGTCCCTGGTCCATAACGACTACCGATGAACAACGAAGGGGCGCTTTAGTAACTAGACAACGTTACCTACCATGCGATCATGGTTCAATTCCCTCGGTCGCCGCTCGTCAAGGTCACCCGTCAACTGCATTGCCTAGTACTACTACTACTACACCAGGATGAGCACAGAATTGAGCCTGTTTGTTCGTGCCTAGTACTTGAGTTAATATATTAGGCAATGCACTGGTACGGAAGGATTATCCTTTTACTCTGCATATATAACTTGTTTGAAGTATGACTAAGCAAAATGTTTGACCAAATCCTTTCTTAAGAAATACAACAGGACAGATGTACGGATTGAAAATTTATTGCATGATGCAGGTTATGATATTGTGTCGAATCCTGGATCTTAAATTTCAGAAAATCCAAATGTGAGCATGAATTCTTAAAACTGAGCATGGTCACGTGATATGGCACAAATATTACTTCGTAAGTTTTTTCTTCAATTTGAGACAAGCTGCTTATGACAAGTTGCACAAATGAAGAGCCAAGGTATTTTGGAACAAAGACCTGTCATGTTAAGGCAAACGCTTTCACTATTGAAACCGTGGGTGTTTACGTGCCGCCACGAGTCCCCGCTTCTCATCGGCAGGTGCCGTTCGAGCAAGTGTGTGATGAGTCGACGGGAGGCGTGCGAGCAGACCGCTGCGCCGGCTGACAGGGAGGCGTGCGAGCAGACCGCTGTGCAGGCTCACCGGGAGGCGAGCCCTTTGACCAGGCTCTGCCGCCCACGTTCGTCCCAACTGCTCCCACTTTTAATGTCGTCGGCGCCGCAGTTTAAAATCAACCCCGCACTACCGGTATCACTACAATCTTCTCTCTTCCTCTCCGATTCTCCTATCGTCTACCTCCAACTAGCCTGACCTAAACGTACGGCATGCCGCATCACGATGGTCTGCCCTTAGTGTTCCAGTTTCCTGAGGAAGACACCCAGCCGGAGTCTCAAGAACATAAGGCACTTTGGGACGAGCTTGAACTTGCCTTGCAGGAAGACGCCGTGCCTGTCCCCGCTCCCGTTCCGGCTCCCGTCGCCCCGACTGCGCCAGCACCCATCCCCGTGGCATTGATGGGCTAGGAGCCGCACATTGTCGTCGAGCTTGATCCCACGGGGTTCCACGAGGTCCCCGCCGACTTTCCCGCGCCCGTGCACCTGCCAGCGCATGCGCCTGCACGTGCACTGACACGCACGCCCGTGCCGGTGCCCATGCACCTGCCAGCGCATGCGCTTGCGCGTGCACTGACGTGCGCACCCGTGCCGGTGCCCGTGCACACAAATGTCTGTGCCACGCCCTGGCAGCGCCTGTCCCCGTGCGGGTGCCAGTGCCCCCCTCAGCGGCATGGATGGCCGCCGTCGACTGCTTCCTTGCACCAACGCCAGTCGCCTCCTCCCGCCAGTTGACTCGCTCTGAAGTCTAGAACAGTTTGGCCTTCCTTGAAGCTAGGCCAACGTCTAGGAGTACGCCGGTGCAAGACGCCATCATCGCCGTCGGTCAGTGGCCCGACGACACATAGAGCACGGCAGAGGAGCTGCTTCCCACCGCAAGACGCCCCCGCCGCCGCCGCATAATCTAAATTTGCCATGAAAAACGTTTGGATTGCCATGCTTAAAATCTGAATATTTATCATTTCCGTTTATTTTATATCAATCGTCTTATAATTTAAAGTCGGAGTCAGACTGAACGAAATCTATGGTTTGATCGATTGAATGTTCTGCTAGAGCCGTATCAAATTAAATATAAAACGTCATCAAGCCACATGTATTCCTTGTCATCCAACGACCTAGACTGCTTCAATGTCGAGCGCTCAACACGTTTAGAGTGCAGTTAATTTCATGCCAAAAATAGTGCTAATCACATAATAACACGCAAATAATATCCTACTTAATATCTGCATGCACTTAATATACTTCCAAATTAACGTGCATTGCACGTACACACTGACTAGTGCTGCTAGTACGTGAAACTGGTGTCGTGACTTGTGAACGCGTCCAGCTATGGTCAACGGCAACATCGCCCGCGAGTTCTTCGTGTTTGCCCGTGTGTCTAAACACAGAAGGGGAGGAGACAGAGAGAGCACACATGGGACCCACTAGTAAGTGAAGGAGAATAGTACTAAAAATAATATTACATGTTATCCATTAAATAGGTTGTGTAATATAAAAACATTATGTGAACAAAGGGGGGTACAACAAACATTGTTGTTCTACGTATGTTGCCTATTGACGTGCGGCTTGAAGGCTCGGTCGCATGTTCGATCCTCGTCCTTTATTTTTTAATTTGTATATGGGTCCAAATTTGTTTCATGACATGTGGGCCCCTCGGTGTGTAGTTTGTAGCACTTTAATTTGTGGGTCGAAATTTGTTCCATTCCAAGTGGACTATCGGTGTGTAGTTTTGTAGCTTATTTATAATAATTAAAGAGAACAACATAGTTTTTTGCAATAATACCATGGTGCGATGTTGAAGGCGAGAAAGGACATGCGAGAGAGCGATGGTCGAGACAGAGGGAAATCAACTAGGGGAGTTGCGGGGGTTGCAACGGTGTTTGGAGTAGTTGTGGGCCGAATGCTACGAAAATATAATCTAAACCGACCGGAATAAATGCCTACACAAATTAATCCAAGGTTGGAGTGCCTCTCGCAATGTAAATAGCTCCGGCTTTGCGAGGGATGGAGAGGTAGTAGCTTCAATGCATGGAAGATATGGTGTGAGAAAGCGAGGTCAATCGAGAGACATATAGATAGAGAGACAAAGTGAGTGTGGTCCGACGTTCATTGAACAGATATATATGCTCTGGAGAGATATTGTCTGATTGAGCTTTTGGCAAGGGTGATGGTTGTAAGATAGAGCTTGAGAGATGATCCAGTCACAGATGTGTGGATATATTTTGTGCGTGGGAGGAAGCAAGGTCAATCGATCACATAGGGTCGTCGTGCGATCAAAAGAGTGAGATGGGTTGGAGAGAGTGACCTAGATAGACAATGTGTGTGAGAGAGTATACAATGTGAATAGGTCGAATTGGGCTCAAACATGGTGATATATAGTTTTTGTCCGAGAAAGAGCGAGGTCAGTCGAGACATACAGAGAGAGAGAGAGAGAGAGATTGAGTGAGCATGGCCCGCCATGAGGTCGAAAGAGTGGTGGCGGCTTGGATGGACTGACCTAGATATACAATCTTCATGATAGAGTATAGAGTGTGTCGATCGAGGCCCGAACAGGGAGATATATCATTTGTGTGTGAAAGAAAACGAGGTTAAACGAGACTTAGATAAAGAGAGCAAGATTGAGCGAGTGTGGCCCACTGTGCGGAAGAAAGAGTGAGACAGTCTCGAGGGAGTGACCTAGATATACAACGTGCGTGCGTGCGCATGAGAGGTTGGGGGGCTAGATAGGGAATGCATGTATTTAGCGCGAGAGGGTGAGAGGGAGAGGGGGAGAGAGAGAGCTTGGCATGGGGTGCAATGGAGGGTGTGTGAGGTAAATACATTTGGTAACAGAGTGGAAAAAGGGGTTGTGTAGTTGAGAGACTTAGAGATCGAAACATGGAGAGAAAGAATGAATGTGTGTTGGAAACCGATAGCTTCCTAAGGTGGTTAGGAGAGGAAGATTGACCGATACAGGAAGTATGTAGCGTGCGTGCGGGGGGGAGGTTGAATGTACATAGTACGAGAATTAACATCGATGTTTCAATTCAGTGTACATTGTAAGATTTGAACTGAGGATCATGCATACGAGTAATTATTTCGAATTCGTGCCATACTAAGTTTCGAAAAGTTGACATTGACTCAATTTGTTGTGCTTTTTTGTAGGTCATATGTTTGAATCCATCCAAAAGATTTCTCACTACCATGGTGTTCATCATATACATATGAATTTGTATTAAAAAGTAGCATGGATACAGTGAAATGTGAAATCCACGTTAGAATTGGAGATCGCTACGTGACGCACACTCTAATTCAAATAACTAATTATGTGACACACACTCTAATCCACGTTAGTGTGGATACCGTTTCAATTTTTTTTTCAAATAACTCTTCATTAATTAATTTATAGTACTCCCTCTGTTCACTTTTATAAGACCTTGAAGACATTTCAGACAATGTGCAAAACAGCTCATTTTAAGTTGTCTGAAACGACTTACAAAAGTGAAGGGAGGGAGTATCTTGTTTCGAATGACTAATTATTGCAAGGAAAACACGGGCATGGTAATACATACAGATTCGTTTGTAAATGAAAGAAGATTCGTTTGCATTCTCAAATGTAGGCGCACCAGGCAGACCAGGGTCGTGTCGGGGTGAACGCTGCTTCGGTGCCTTAAAGGCACCTACCTTTGGGTCACTGACATGTGGGCCAGCCACCTGTTGGGCCCACATGTCATGGACACAAAGGCAGGTGCCTTAAGGCACCAAAGCATAGTCCTGTCGGGGTGGTCACGTGTGTTGGACGGACGCGTAGCACCCAACCACCCACTCCCCTCCCTCGTCCCTCCCTCCCTCCCCCACTCCCTCCCGCGTCCCTCCCTCCCCCCCACCCATCCCCCAAAAAAAGGACGACGACAAAATAAGTTTGCTCTTCCACGTTTCGGATTGAAATATCTGGCGGCCCCAATTCCAGCCCTGCAAAATCTCTCTTCTCCACCGTCCCCTTCCACGCCCAGATTGCTCAAATCCCTAATTCACTGCAAACCCAAGCAAGGTTCGAATCGCCCCTCATCTCGTCTCTTTCCCCACCTCTGTGCCGGATGATGACGACGAAGACGACGGTCGTGCTTCACCACTGCACCGGAGCTACCTCATCTACGCCCTTGTCCGCCGCACCGGGTGGTCCACCAACAACGTCGGCCGCCGCAACCAACGTGCCTCATAGACACCGAGTTCCACCACATCAGGTGCGCTTCACCAACGCCGTCTCCCAGCTCACCGGGGCTACTTCACCGAGCACATCATCGCACCTCCGCCCCCCGAGGTCGTTGGACCTTCACCAATGGTCTTGTCCACCGCATCGTAGCGCTCTGCTACCACTCAAGATCTGCATCCATGCGTGACCAGCCAACGCCAGCGCATCACCCTCAATGGCGCTGAAGTGACCCGCACTCTAGCTAGGCGAGCATGCCCAAACGCCGGCCTGAACTAGGTATCCACACATCACTCCCTTGTGCACTGTTCCGACGATGTTTGGATATCCTTTCACTGCTCTCTTAGCTTACACACCTATGCAACTCTGATTTTAACTCTGATTTCTTCTGGAGATATCATCTGAAACAAGCAAATCCATTTTTTAGCAAAGCATGATGGCGCTACGGGATCTGGTACACATCCTGCACACCCGTATAACCTTGTAAGTATCTGTCCTCCGGTACAACATCAAGGTCGATTCCTCTTATTTGATCAACCATTCGCCGTGTCAAAAATGCAGAGGGGGATGCAAGGAGCACAAGGCCTGCACATCCAAGCAAGTGGTAACATGGACTTGTACATTGAACATCCCAAGTGCAAGCAGAGCTGCAGTGAGCCTGTACAACGAGCTAGTGTAAGTCCCTGCATTTCATTTAATTCGTACTGGCATTCGTGTATGATTTGTGTGTAGTGGCGGATCCACGAATTCAAGTTACCAGGGGCGAACATTTAACTTAAAAAATACGAAGGCACTTGCACTCCGGAAATCAACATAACTTAAGAAATGTGAAGCTACATGCACTTTGAAAACCAGCTAATGATCCAAAGTAGTTCAGATTATAAACACTAAATGATGCAAGCACCAAAAAACACAAAATGCAACATGGTGTACAAGGACTACAAACATGGTCTGTACCTGCTTGAATTATTCGTCTCTGGCTGAAAATATCGAAGTGTAATTGCACCTATAACCAGTGCGCAAACTGCATATCAATATATCTATCCTGCACAAGTATGCCAATAGTTTCAAACAACGGATTAGAAAAGTATTTATGCTATGTTGTCATGATACGGGGACTTTCTGGTAGATGGCCTCGACGTTTCCTCAAGCTATGAAAATGCACTATAATTTGCTTGTCATCAATGCCTGCAAATCTCTGTCTCTCTCAACATAGCAGATCATCATTAGACACTAAATCCTTCAATGAGCTTGCAAAATGCTTGCATTAGATCCCTCATTAGACACTATATGTTCATCACCAGGAGCATGTAAAATGTTTGCATCAAATCCTTCATTAGCAGTCTATTCATTAGACACTTCAGGCTCAAGAACAACATGAGCTTGTATGTTTGCATCGGAAACTTGATTAGATACATCAGATTCAGTCAGTTCAGTATTGATTGGGGGAGTTATAAAATAAGTAGAAATTGGTTTCATTTTCTCAAAGATTCCCTACATACAAGCAGTTTTACAACACCGTCAGGTTTAACTATTGGCCAGAAATTGAAGAGTTGAATTAGATATAATCAAGGATGTGATGTACCTCCTAGTTGTGCATGCTACTCTTGCAAGCTGCGACTATCCGTTTGCGCAAGCTCGATGCCATGCCCGTGCTGCTGCCGCTACCTCCCACGCAGGCTACATCCAAGGTTGGATCTTCATCTTCTTGTCCTTCTGTTTGCTTGAAGCCCATCAACCGCCCTCCAATGAAGGCGCTAGAAAGTGCTGTGTCGGTCTGTCCAGCGGTGGCTAGGTTAGGAGCGAACCACACTGGAGGCTGGAGACAATTGGGATTTTTCCTGCTGTCGATCGATATGGGAGGCGCTCGTTTGGGCCGCGAGCTTGCTATAGGGCATGCCTTGCACTTATGTTATTGGCCCATCCAAATTGAAACATTTTTCTTCATTTTTTACATTGCCTGCTCGTGCGTTGGGACAAACAAAACTAGCCTGGGCCAACCTGGACGACTCAAACTAGGTGCACACTTTCCAGCCACCTGAGGCGGCCGCCCATACCAGACCCTATGGTGGCGTCGCCCCTTTTTGCGTGTATGATTGGGTAGTGAAAAATATTCCAGTGGCGCTTTTGATTTACCCACAGAATGGTTGAATTGCTTGTTTCTATAAACTGAGTTCGCCAATAATGTGAAGGATGCCAGTCTTCTCATCCTATTGTAGATTGCTTAGATCTCGATATGCCAAAAGTAATCACATGAAATATACAATAAAAGCCAGTGTGATGTGTGTGGCTACAACTAGTCTGACTACACGTCCTCATATAACATATCAAGGACGCACCATCTTACCAGATTAACCTTTCGACTTACCAATGCAGTGTAGGAAGAAAGAAGTATTGGGACTGCGTATCCAAGCAGTTGATGCCATGGACTCCTTTGTACAACCTTGTAAGCGAAAAACAAGTTGCAGTGTGCTTGTACAAAGAACTAGCATAAGTTCTGTTACCTGCTTCTCGGAATTTTAGTTAGCCACTTATTGCAAAATTGTTCAATTATGTTGCTTGGATTAATTTAGTTTGCTACTGATTACATAATGCCACAGCCTGTTAATCATATTGTAGACTGCGCCTATATCTATGTTTGATACTTACTGTTAAGAATTACCTGTTTGCCTTAACTTAAATATCTACTTGTTTGTTTAACTGCTTTGCTGCTGCAACAGCGGGTTACAATGATGTTAATAACTACTTTTCAGCATCCAATTAAAACTCTTTAATTCCTTGTTTGTTTAACTGGTTTGTTGTTATAACTCCCAGTTGAGATATTTTGCTAACTTCAACTTTTCTGAATCCAACCGGAACTTTAATGGCAAAATAGGTTAGCCCAAGATCAAAGAGTGAGGTCCCCATGGACGTTGCATCATCCCACAGCAATGGCACCGGCCCAATTGTGCATTATTAATTGCCGACTGTTGATGCTCTAGAGGCTAAACTAGTGGTAGAAAGAGATTCTGCTTATGCACTTAGACATGAAGTTGACATGTTGAGGAAGCAAATAGCACAATCACAAGCAGTACTCAAGACAACCATTAAATATTTGGTGGATTTCAAAACAAAGCAAGCTGAGACTGACCAGATTGTTAAGGTCCTGAAGGAAAAAAGGAAATTAAATTCCTACTTGGTAAATCATAGGTGAAATGTTCTTTCCATCGTTGAATAACCTTTGTGTTGTCTGTTCATGTAATCAATCAAACCATTTGTTTTAGAGATCTTGTGATGATTTTTTTTTGTTTGTTGGTTTATAATTTTATTTGAGCACAAGTATGTATTAATTGATAAGACTCGGAGACATTTCATTTGGATTGCTGTGCCAGACCTACAAATATGCCAATCAGGCTGAATGTGCATTCAGCAATAGTAGTAGTATAGATGGACCATAAGTGGCACGCATCGGAAAGGGCCAGGATGCTGGCTAAAAAAAGGATGTTGTTGTAGCCAAAAAAAATACAGCGGCCTGGCTTATGTATGTTAGTTGATATTATTGATCCATATACTCTATAAGTGTTTATATGTCTGTTAGTTCTGTACATTCTTGGTTGATTGACTTGGTATTTGAATCTTGATACATTGCTTGTGTACATATCGAAATGGGAGTACACATTATGATGCGTGTGACATTTGAGTTGGACATGAAGTGTTCCAAATATTTGAATTCACCTTAAACTGGATTCTAGCTTTTGAATTTGAGTATCGGGATTTGTAAACCATATTCATATATGACAGTGGAATACATCTTTGTCGTCCTTTTGAAGATATATAAAAACACATAGAATGATTTATAAAGATTGATATAGGAATACAAAATGGATTTGAATTTAGTTGCCAGGGTAAACATGTATGCTTATTGTCCCAAAATTCGAAAGAAGCGGCAAAATGTCCACTCCCATGTTGGCTACCCAAAGCCAAGTGTTTGGGAGATGGAAATTACTGTCTACCCATTACACGGACAATCCATCAGCCCGATTTCCACTGCTCTAAATAGGGGTAGGTTAGTAACTTCAATTAGATGTGACACGACCGCCTCTGAGCCCATTCTGACACGGTGGGCGTCAAACATGGGCGGCAAAACACATTTGATTCAAGCTTGTCCGAAAGACCTCTATTTCTCCCTCCATTCCCATTCATACACGGTGGGCGGCAAAACAAACTCGACTCGGGCGAAATCGATGTAGGCAAATATTTTCAATAGGGGCAGGTTTGTAACTTCACTCAGACGTGACACAACCGCCCTACCTGTCAGCCATGTTCATACACCGTGGGCGCCAACCATGGGCGCCAACCACCCTCTCCTCGCCCGAAATCGCTCTGGGGAAATATTGGCGAGATGCGAGATTACCGTC
The DNA here is from genome assembly GCF_002162155.2 of Triticum dicoccoides. NCBI lineage: Eukaryota > Viridiplantae > Streptophyta > Magnoliopsida > Poales > Poaceae > Triticum > Triticum dicoccoides. The sequence goes on from NC_041381.1 coordinate 554,433,663, forward strand.
CTATCCTCAACCGACGAGACATCCAAATTTTAAACGGGGGGTAAGTTCGTAACTTTCCCATATTTCAGACAGGCGCATCCTAAAAACATGGTTCCTGGTACCTCTCCCTCCATTTTCTAATTCATACACCGTCCGCGCTAGAACACCCCATCCCCACACCAGCCTCCGTCCGCCACCCCATCCATCGCCGCCGTCCTCCACCACATCCATCGCCACCGTCCTCCACCATGCCGGAGTGCCTAGCAAGACCACGTCGTCCACTGCTAGAGATGGACGTTTCTCATCCACGACGACGGACCAATAGCCTTGCATCGCATCCTCTCGCTTCATCGGTGTCGTTGTCCTCTTTGTTGGGGCCGCTCACACGACCTTCTCTTCCACCGCAACAGGACTTATCCCCCGATGCACCCGTCTACCATCGCAGATCTGCTTCAATGCCACCGACAGCCATCGCACCTCCGATGCCTACACGGCGCCGCAAGAGAGGTGGTACTTCATATCTCCTCAACTTTTTGATCTCAACCAGAAAATAGATCTTAACTTGGTTACTCAACTTTCTTTTTAGCTCTTAGAATTTAGTTCTTACTTCGAAGCAAACAATGGATGCTAAATATCATTTCTCCGGTTTGCAGCTTCAAATCTGCCATGGCACAGCCATAATATGGTTTAATTGATCATGCTTACGGTTTAATTGATCATGTTGGTTCCGTGGTGGTTTCTTTAATAGAAATCGGAGGGGAAACCCTCTTTTGCTAAAAAAATATGCTTAGAGTTTCCCCCTTTTATGATCACTATACGATCAGAATACATGCTTCGTGTCATAATAACACTACTCCACCCATCAAGCTAAACAAGCTTAGTTGTTCAAATACGAATCTGATATTATTAAAATAGAGTTGTTTAATTGGTCAGCTAAATGTTCCTAAATTAGTTTCGAAAATGCATGTTCGCCGCTCGGTGTGTATCTCTACAAGGTGCCCACGGTGGGCTGGCCCACCCTGGGATTTTGGGTCGTCCCAGGCCCCAATTCCCCTCTGTTCTGCTACGCGCTTTCGATCTCTACTCGCCCCCAACCGCCTGCCTCACTGGTGACTTGCCGTCCCCGGACGGCATGACTCTAGGAGGAGACGCCGGACTAACAGGAGGCCAGGAGCCGCTCGCCCAACAGCGTCACCGTTGCCCAGGCGTGCCGTCATGCCTACCTTCCCAGTCCGTTCAGGGATCAGGCGTGCAGCACCCATCAAGACAACCCGATTTATCCTGAGATACATCCTCAACACTCAGCAGCCACTCCTCATCACCCATTTTCTAATTGATTCATTACTCATTAGGCAGGATTGTCATTAGGGTTTGTTGTGTGCTCAGTGCTACCTACACTTAATGGTTCAGATGTATTTCGGTAATCTTTAGTACCTCTAAAGTTCAGGGGGTATCCGGATAGTCGGACTATATACTTTGGCCGGATTGTTGGACTATGAAGATTCAAGATTGAAGACTTCGTCCCGTGTCCGAATGGGACTCTCCCTGGCGTGGAAGGCAAGCTCGGCGATTCAGATGTTAGATCTCCTTCTCTGTAACCGACTCTGTGTAACCCTAGCCCCCTTCGATGTCTATATAAATCGAAGGGTTTAGTCCGTAGGACAAGAACAACAATCATAATAATAGGCTAGCTTCTAGTGTTTAGCCTCTACGATCTCGTGGTAGATCAACTCTTGTAATACTCATATCATCAAGATCAATCAAGCAGGAAGTAGGGTATTACCTCCATCGAGAGGGCCTGAACCTGGGTAAACATCATGTCCCCAGCCTCCTGTTACCATTAGCCTTAAATGCACAGTTCGGGACCCCCTACCCGAGATCCGCCGGTTTTGACACCGACATTGGTGCTTTCATTGAGAGTTCCTCGGTGTCTTTGCTGTGAGGCTCGATGGCTCCTTCAATCATCAAAAACAACGCGGTCCAGGGTGAGACTTTTCTCCCCAAACAGATCTTCATATTCGGCGGCTTCGCACTGCGGGCCAATTTGCCTGGCCATCTGGAGCAGATTGATAGCTACGCCCCTGGCCATTAGGTCAGGTTCGGAAACTTAAACTACACAGCCAATATCCGCGGGGACTTGATCTTCGACGGGTTCGGGACCACGTCAGGAGCGCCGAACGATCACGACGTGCATGACTTAGATCTGCCGTCGGACAGTATTCGGAATATCGCACCTGCAACAGCTCCGGACTTCAATCTAGAGCAGATCGTGTCGTCCGAGGATGGGTGAATGGAACCCGCCGTGGAGGCCGCACACTCATCGGCGTTGGAGCCAAACGCAGACTCCACTTCTAAGGAAATCTGTGTCACCGGACCCCCAGACTTGTCTCCGGCCGTAGGTTCCGGACCGCGTGCATCCGTGCCCATCGAATCTGATTGGGCACCAATCATGGAGTTCACCGCTGCGGATATCTTTCAGCACTCACCCTTTGGTGACGTGCTAAACTCTTTAAGGTCTCTCTCTTTGTCAGAAGACTCTTGGACGAACTATGTCCGGCTCGAGTGGGATACGGACGACGAAGAAATTCGTTGCCCACCCACCACCCACTTAATAGCCACTGTCGATGACTTAACAGACATGCTCGACTTCGACTCCGATGACATCGACGGTGTGGACGTCGATGCAGGGGATGATCTGGAACCACCGCCCACGGGGCGCTGGACTGCCACCTCATCATACGATATATACATGGTGGACACGCCAAAAGGAAGATAACGACGAAAATAAGGACGCAATGGAGGATAAACCCCCCCGGACAAAAGCCAAAACAACGACGCAGGTGCCGCTCTAAGTCCAGTCACAGTAAAAATAGCAACAACAATGCGAGAAAAGTTGACACCCCGGTCGAATCCAAAGGCAACAATGACCACACGGACCCAGTGATGGAGTAGGATGAGCCAGGTCACGCTGAACACAGCCCGGAGCAGACACACGATCACGGCGATCCCGAGGGTAGAACTCATCAACCTGCCTCCGGAGAGGAGGACAGTCCGGACGATGATGCATTCATTCCGGAAAAACATTTGGAACAAGAGAACCTCCACAGAAGGCTCATGGCCATCGCAAGGAGCCTAAAGAAGCAGAAGCAAAGGCTTAAGGCTGCGCAGGATACGCTCAACCGTAGATGGAACAAAGTGCTAGACACTGAAGAAAAATACGGCGACGATTGCCACACAAAGAGCTACCCAAAGCGCAAGTTGCTGCCCGAATTTGACGATGAAGCCATAGAGCCCATTCCGCCGAAGAATAATATGGCCGGTCAGCCAGACCGACCACCTCGTGGCCGCAATAGAGCAGCTATTGACGCCGCACACAAGCCAGCACACGATTTACATGAGCTCCTGGACAAAAAGGCTGGTGCGACCAGGTCCATCTATGGATCTAGAGGACGCGCTCCGGCGCAAGATTATGGTCACCAAAACGATCATACCGATCGGATACCAGTTCAGAATCAACCCCGGACACAACAACCGTCCACAGCATGCCATGACATGTCCAGATACAGAGGGGTTGTGCACCCCCTGTGCTTCACCGATGAGGTACTGGATCATGAATTTCCAAAGGGATTCAAACCCGTGAATATATAGGCATACGACGGAACGACAGACCCTGGGGTCTGGATTGAGGATTTTATCCTTCATATCCACATGGCTCATGGAGATGACCTCCACGCCATCAAATACCTGCCCCTCAAGCTAAAAGGACCAGCGCGGCATTGGTTGAAAAGCCTCCCTGAAAACTCAATTGGAAGTTGGGAGGAACTTGAGGATGCTTTCAGGGCCAATTTTCAAGGGACCTATGCCCGACCTTCGGATGCAGATGATTTAAGTCACATAATACAACAACCTGGAGAGTCAGCCCGTAAGCTTTGGAATATATTTCTCACTAAGAAGAATCAAATTGTTGATTGTCCGGACGCCGAAGCCCTAGCGGCCTTCAAGCACAGTATCCGGGACGAATGGCTTGCCAGACACCTCGGCCAAGAAAAGCCAAGGACAATGCCGGCCCTAACAAGCCTTATGACCCGCTTTTGCGCGGACGAGTACAGCTGGTTGGCCCGTAGAGGCACCAGCGACCCAGGCACATCCAAAATTAGGGATGGCAACGGGAAGCCACGACGCAATAAAAACAAGCGTCAAAACAATGAAGAGAGTCCGGACAACACGGCGGTCAACGCCGGATTCAGGGGCTCTCGACCCGGTCAACGGAAGAAGCCATTTAAGGGCAGCAAAGATGGACCGTCCAGGCTGAACAAGGTCCTGGACAGATTATGCCAAATTCATGGCACCCCCCGAAAAACCTGCAAACCACACTCACAGAGAATGTTGGGTCTTCAAGCAGGTCGGCAAGCTAAACGCCGAACACAAGGAAGGGGAGACACCAAGCGAAGACGAGGATGAGCCTCGCCAGCCAAACACTGGGGGATAGAAAAAATTCCCACCAGAGGTCAAAACAGCGAACATGATCTACGCGACACACATACCGAAGAGAAGGCGCAAACGCGCACTCAGAGACGTATACGCTGTAGAGCCCGTCGCCCCCAAATTCAACCCCTGGTCGGCCTGTCCGATCACCTTCGATCGCAGGGATCATCCGACTAGTATCCGGCACGGCGGATCGGCTGCCTTGGTGCTTGACCCAATAATTGATGGATACCATCTCACTCGAGTCCTTATGGACAGCGGCAGTAGTCTCAATCTGATATATCAGGACACTGTCCGCAAGATGGGGATAGACCCGTCAAGAATAAGCCAAAGTAACACTACCTTTAAAGGAGTAATACCAGGCGTTGAGGCCTGCTGCACGGGCTCCCTCATATTGGAGGTTACATTCGGTTCTCCCGACAACTTCAGAAGCGAAGAACTACTCCTCGACATCGCTCCCTTTCGAAGCGGCTATCACGCACTGCTCGGAAGAACAACCTTCGCTCGCTTCAACTCAGTACCACACTATGCCTACCTCAAACTCAAGATGCCCGGTCCACATGGCGTCATCACAATGAGTGAAAACACAGAGTGTTCCTTGCGTGCGGAAGAATATGTGGCGGCTCTAGCAGCCGAACACTAAGCGGCCCCTCCTACCAGAACAGATGATCGGTCATCAAGACCACGGACACGGTTAGATGAGTCCGGTACACCACCAATGGTAACAGCCCAGATAAACCTGAGCTGGGGCCCATAGATATTCCCCCACAGGTGGTGCTAGGGGCTGCAAATATGTAACAAAGCCCACAGTTCGTCTTGACTTTATTAATACAACAATATATTGCATTTCCATTATTCATTGAGAATAACCAACTTCTCGCACGATTACATTAGACTCTTTTACATGAGTTTTCCTTTTTTACAGACACCAATCATGTGACACCCCTCCAGGATACAGCACAACGGAGACAAAGGCGCAGACGTGCAGCAGGGCCCCGCTCAAAGGTTTCTCTTTAGATTAAGCCCCTGTGTAAACCTTCTTTACTGTCTCTTGTTGCTTGACATCCCACGGGTATTCAATACACCCAAAGGGGATACTGGCGTTATTGGCATTTCGCCACGACAGATTAATGCATGTACCTAGAAGTACAGGGTTCATAACCGAGGGCGTTACTCAGCCCAGTATATGTTATAAAGTCCGAATACCTTCGGGAGTGTTCGGCATCGCGAGTTTGGCCTCATATGCATCAGCTCCGAATCATGTCTTTGGTCAAATGTTGGGTTTGCCCGGCTCCTGGGTTTGCTACCTTGGGTTCCGTTCTATCGGCTAAGGCGGCCAAAGGAGAACTACTGTGATTGTGCCCTGGTTATTTCGGATGAGCACCTCAGTAGAGAAAGCCGAAAATTGACTGTCATGATACAACGAGAGACTGGTCAACCATTCGAGGACTTACCGGAATCTTCGGGAATCCTCCGCATTAACGAAGGGCCGTTTCCCGGTCATGTACATACGCGCCCGTATCCGGATGCACGCGGAAGTATTAGGGGCTATATAGTAGCCCCGCCGTCAAACTCCTATGGCTAAGTGAAAGTGTTAAAGCTATATAGTCCGGTTGCCTAGTTCGACGTGCGATCACCTCCTTAACGGACCAAGACGTTGGATCAAGAGTGATTACGTGCATTTTCGTGAACACCCCCGCATTATATGTGTGGGGGCTGAACCCAACGACTGCTAACTTTCAGGATACATACATACATAAACGGCCGCACAGGAGACATTATAATACTTTCGGACAAAAGTATAAACACAACCTTTATAATTAAAATAGAATTGTTTTTACAATTGAAAGACTTGTCACTCGAACATGACATTCTTCGAGCATTGAGCCTCTATTAAACGGGCACCTTCTAGGACCTGCTCAAAATAGTGCTCGGCTGGGTCCTGGCTTCCTGCCGGACTCTGGGTTGCAATGCTGGTGGCCTCCATTTCTGCCCAATATGTTTTAACACGGGCAAGAGCCATCCACGCACCCTCTATGCACGCCGACCTCTTCATGGCATCGATTCACAATACGCCACCAAGGAATTGTTGCACTAAACCAAAATAACTGCCCAGCCTTGGTCCCTTCGGCCATAGATGGTCTATGACAGACCTCATTGCAACACCGGACAACCTATGGAGCTCGGCCATAGCGGCCATCCTCTCACTCAATGGCAGTGGGCGTGTTGGAGCACTAAATTGCGACACGAACAGCCTTTCTATTTCATTATATTTTTTATCCTTGAAGAACTTGGTCGCATCAGCCGTACTTTTTGCCAGATCCGCATACGCGTCTGCAGCGCTCCAAGACTGATCCAGAGGAGCGTGTTTTGGATCTTCGAACTTCATCCGCAACAAATAGGGGCTTCCAGCCGCGATGTCTCCGGCTTGTCGAAGCTCCTCCCGCGCAGCTCTAATTTCAGAGCGCGTCTCCTTGGCCACATCCAGGGTCTTTTTCAGGTCAGCTGACTTCGCCTGACTCTCCTTTTCAAGGAGCTCATACCGGTCGGCGGCGTCCCTTAGCTCCACAGCCATCTCGGCTATTTTATCTTTGCTTCGGCGATGAGCAGCCTGTTCGGCTCTTAAATCTTCGGCCACCTTTAGGGTAGCCGCATTGCTACCCCTGGCTTGTTCCTTGGCTAATGCAAGTTCTGCCCTCAGGGCCTCCACGGCAGTAGCTCCACCTGCAGCCACAGCATATCATATTAACATTATGCTCCTCTTAATGTTTCCTAAACAAATGAGGAAAAAAGAGAACATACTCTATGACTCGTCAAGTCGTTGTTTACAAGCATGATGTCGGCATCCACCACATCAATCTGTCGCCTCAGTTCGGCGAATTCAGCAGTTCGGTCTACCGCCGGACCCTTAGCCACCTGCGCATGAATGAAGTGCAATCATTACATGGGAGTGTGATCCTCCGTTTGCCGCCTAGGGCTGGCAACCAGAGTCTCAAGGGCTACTATCTATACGGAGCACACCTAGCGTGTGCGGTACAACCAAAAAATTACGTGTTTCATTGCGTACCTCAAAGCCTTTGAGCAGGCTCGTAAAAGCTTCATTCAACCCGCTTGTGGCGGATGAAATCTTCTCAAACACCGTACCCATTAACGTACGGTGATCCTCTGAGAGAGCAGCTCGCTCCAGAAGGCCCGTTAGTGCGTCCAGCGGGGCACCGGACTGTCCCGGACCCTTCCTATTGCCCTCCGTGGGAGCCGAACACTCCTGGGTCCGGGTGGCCGAAGTGTTAGCTTCCGGCCATGGATCTGGAATCCTCTGTGACGACACCTCAGGGTCGCCCGCCCCGTGGGGCGGAGAGGTAGGTGGGGTTTCACTCTCCATCATCTTCGGAAGAAGATCCCCCGAAGACGAACTCTGTTGAGAAGAGCTACTAGCCGGACTGCAAAAGATAGATCCTGGTTACTGTTCTCAGAGGAAAAAGCAATATATTTTTATTATAATTAACTTACGACTCAGTGGAGGGCTGGCCCGTTTGCGGGCATTGCGTGGTGAGGACGCCCTCTGGGGCAGGGCCCCTTGGTGAAGTTTTCTTCCCTTGTTTAGGCACCTCTGTTTCCAAGTCTTCGGAGGCGGCCCTTTTATTCCCGAGGGGGAGGAAACCTTAGATTCACCTCCCCAATTATCCTCCTTCATGGAGATATTAATTCCCCCGGTTTGGATGTACAATGTGTGAAGCTCGTTCTCGGCTTCTCTGTTCTTCCCTTCAGCTTTCCCCGAGGGCACTTGACTCAGCGCACGTCTAAGCATCCTGGCTATCGTAGGATTCGGTGAGCCTTTGGGAAGTGGGGCTGGACATCTGATCCTCTCCGCCTTACTGAGCCAATCCTGGCCGCGGACAGTTTTCGGAATAATGTTGTGATAAATACAAACGAAGTGTTCGGTTACAGAGTTACTTACTTGGGTATCTGGGCGATTGCAGCTCAGGCCCGCATCCTTGGTGGTATCCGGACACTTTATTCGTGGTCCAAAGAATAACCTATACATCCCTTCGAGCGTCATGCCGAAGAAGTGCTGAATAGTTCATGGTCCTTCTAGGTTAAACTCCCACATCCGGAGAGGTCGGCGTTTGCATGGTAGGGCCCACCGGACTAGCATTACTTGAATTATTCTGACGAGGCTGATATCCCTCTCAAGAAACTCCCGAATATGGCTCTGCATGTTGGTATGTCATTAGCAGGCCCCCAGTCTAGTCCCACGTTGGCCCACGACGCCAGTTGAGGCGGAGGGCCCGAGCGGAAGGCGGGGGCGGCCGCCCACTTTGTGCCTCGGGGAGTTGTGATGTAGAACCACCTCCGTTGCCATAAATCGTACACCTCCGGGAAGGAACCCTCTGGCCATGGGGCATTGGCGTTTTTTGCTTATTGCAGCGCCTCCGCACTCCGCGTGTCGCCCCTCGATCACCTTCGGCTTCACATTGAAGGTCTTGAGCCATAAGCCGAAGTGTGGGGTGATGTGGAGGAAGGCTTCGCACACGACGACAAACGACGAGATGTGAAGGATGGAATCCGGAGCTAGATCATGAAAATCTAGCCCGTAATAGAACATGAGCCCTCTCATGAAGGGATCAAGACTAAAGCCTAAGCCTCAGAGGAAGTGGGAAACAAATATAACACTCTCGTTGGGTTCGGGAGTGGGGGTGACCAGCCCTAAAGCAGGAAGCCTGTGCTCGATGTCGGCGGTCAGATACCTGGCCTCCCTGAGCTTCGCAATGTCCTCCTTTGTGACAGAGGAGGCCATCCATCGGCCTTGAAGGTCGGATCCGGACATGATTGAAGATCTGAAGTGCTTAAGCTTGAGCTTTGGGTGTTGGAACTTGAGGTGTGGAAAGGCGTAAGTGTGGGAAGAAAGGGATAGGCATCGGTCCCTCTATAAAGGGGGTGAATATCAAGGGTCCTTAGCGTAACCATTTGGGACTTGCCTAAAAACAAGGAGTCATACCAACAGGCGTAGTTGGGTTACCCACACCCGTATTAATTAGAATCCCGCAATAAGGGGGACACGATCTCTGCTTCGACAAGACGTGCCAATAAAACCACCTTGTAGTGCGAGTCGTGGCAGGCTGAGAAAAATGGTTCATATTAAACCGGGCCGCGGCGTGAGGACACGCTGTGAAAATTGTCAGCAGATTAGATCTGTAAAGTATTGTGCTCTCTACGATGGTGTGTGGAAATTATTTTGCAGAGCCGGACACCATCCTTGTGTTCGGAATTTTCTACGGAGTATTCAGAGATGGAACCCGCCTTGCAATGCCAAAGACAAATCTGCGTGCTAGACTCATCGTCATTCAAGCCTCGTTCAGGGGCTACTGAGGGAGTCCTGGATTAGGGGGTATCCGGACAGACGGACTATATACTTTGGCTAGACTGTTGGACTGTGAAGATACAAGATTGAAGACTTTGTCCCGTGTCCGGATGGGACTCTCCCTGGCGTGGAAGGCAAGCTTGGTGATTCGGATGTTAGATCTCCTTCTCTGTAACCGACTCTGTGTAACCCTAGCCCCCTCCGGTGTCTATATAAACCAGAGGGTTTAGTCCGTAGGACAAGAACAACAATCATAATCATAGGCTAGCTTCTAGGGTTTAGCCTCTACGATCTCGTGGTAGATCAACTCTTGTAATACTCATATCATCAAGATCAATCAAGCAGGAAGTAGGGTATTACCTCCATCGAGAGGGCCTGAACCTGGGTAAACATCGTGTCCCCAGCCTCCTGTTACCATTAGCCTTAGACGCATAGTTCGGGACCCCCTACCCAAGATCCGCCGATTTTGACACCGACATTCGGCCCTCGGAACAGACACTGGTCATTTTGGATTGTTGGTCGTAGTGACATTGACCCAGATTACTACTGCAAGCCAGGTTTGTTGACAATTTTACTTGTCTTTCTTACTCATTCGATATAATATCCAATTATTCACGTCGATTAGTTGCAAACAATCAGTGCTAGACAAACTTCTTCATTCAGATTTTGGACGGTCTCTTACTGCAGTTACAATTATGCATACTTGTCCTAGTAAGCTCACAAGTAAATGATTGATTCACTACATCTATGCTTGCCTTGTCATATTTGTTGTCAATATTCTTTTAGGGTGGACCACCCTGTTTCTAAATACTGGAACCATAGACATGAGTGAATAGTATTTCTCTATGTGATCTCTTCCATCATGTGTGGGCAACGAACACTGCATTGTATAGAAAGAAAGTGTCATTTCCCGCTTTTACATAGGTTTCGATCTTTTACATGGAATACAATCTGCCTACTTGCTTTGTGTCGCACTACCAACACTGCACCCTTGAAGCTAAACATTATGACACTCACAATTGCTTAGTTTATTTGCTCAAATACGAATTTCATATGATTCTAATGTTCCTACTTCAGTTTTGAAATGTGTGCCTGCCTGTTATAGAGACATAAGGGGTTTGTATTTCTGTGTGTGGTCTGGTCAGCGTGGTTGGGGGGTGAACTTTGCATATGCAGGGGTTTATAGGGAGACACTCTTCGAGTTGAATCCGCAATGCATTCCATAGATAAACTGACTACTTTTTATGTTTTCATGAATCTCAGATTCTGAACAGCATCATAATGATTATGAGCTTGCGCGCATGAAAAGAATAAAGCAGAACAATGACATGGCTTTCAAACTTGGCATTAAGGGACTAAAATCAAGTCTGGATGCAATGCAATGCAAACGCTCTCCACCTACATATTCATGCTCAGAATATGATCCTAACAGTGATTCTGAGCTAGAGGGAGACCTAAGTCAATGTAGCTCCCTAGTGGAGGAGTCAGAGGAAGATGCCCTATCTTATTCACCCATCAAGGTACTTGCTCTAACTTTCCAAGGTTACATTGCTTGCACATATCTTGCAACTGATGCTTTGCATTGCTTCTACTTTGTTTAACTGCCATTAGCTTAGTTTACACATCGTGTCTGAGAATACCCCTGCCTATCCATTTTCAGTACATATTCCATCTGTCATCATACCATATTTATCCATTCAAATGTTGTTCTTGTGTATCAGACGTTCAAAAGGAAGAGGGTGATTGCTGATCATGGAGGAGCACAAGCAAAGTATTTGGAAAAGGTAGTGGCACCTGATAAATCAAATAGCCCATTAGGTGTAGTTGCAATATCACCATACCCACAAAACACCCCAACTCTAGCAGACTCTAGCCCTACTACACTGGTCATTTCTGATGCCCCAACTCAGCAGACCCCAACTGCAGCAAACAGTATGATTATGCCAGTTGACATAGCACCAGCTCTACGATGCAAAACCCCCATTCCAGCAAAGAGTACACCAAATCCAGTTGCCAAATCCCTTTTTGAACCAGAGAGAGCCCCAATTGCAGCTAGGGCTGCAAATGAGTCGAGCTCGAGCGAGTTGGAGTTGGCTCAGCTCAACTCATATGAAAATTCGAGCGAGCTCAAACTAAGTGAAGCTCATGATCGAGCTGTAGAACATGACTCATGCTCAACTTGTAACGATCTCGAGCTAGTTTCGAGCTAAATGAGAGGGTAAAAATTATAAATCTATGGATGAAAAACAAAAAAATTAAGATGAATATGTTGTGAACCTTTGCCAAAAATATAGGATATTTAACACATAGTCAACCACGTGCCATAATTAGGCCTAAATCTTCTTTGCACTTAATTAAGTTCCCATGTTCGTTGGTAAATAAAATGGAAAAAATTATGGATAACATATATGGTAATAAATTATCTTATTTCCATTTAATATATGGCATAATCATTTAACATAATGATATTTTGTCGAGCTATCAAGCTAAAATCGAGCGAGCCAACATTGGCTCAAGATCGGCTCATTTCTCGGTCGAGCTACATAAAGTGTTCAAACTCAACTTGTTTCTTTTCGAGTCGATCTCGAGTCGAGTCAAGAAACGAGTCGATCTCGAGCAGCTCACGAGCCTCGAGCTTTTCTTGCAGCCCTAATTGCAGCAAATAGGACCCCTGTTCCATTTCTTCCCAGTTTAGAAGACGAAGCTTATGTTGTTGTCAGGAACTTTGTGCGCATCTTTCCTTCATGAAAAGATTATACTGCAGACACGGAACAATTTCCAGTCTTCCTCCGCAACTTACGCGTAAGTAATGTACTAATGTTATTCATGGTCATTACTGCATATGTTTCTGCTGACAGAAGACACAAGACTTCATTCTTTTAAATAAGCGAGGAGCAAACTGGATTGTGAAGATGAGCAAGGGTTGGTTGTGCTTTTCAAGCACTCATTGATGAAGTATCGTTCCTACCTGAGGCAAGCGCACTTCAATGGCAAGCCTCTGAACGAAATTTCTGTAAAGTCTCCGGTGCTACATTTATCCGACGGTGACTGGAATAATCTTGTTACACATTGGTCTCGGCTGCAGCGTAAGGTACTGTCTATGATATCACATCACAATTTGAACTACATTTCTTCATTTGCCTTAATGTCTGACTTGTACGAAAACTATTAGCAGAAGAACATTCATTCTCAAGGGACCACAGAATCTCGCAACTATACTGCACATTGCATTGCTCTTGTGAGTACCTCTTGCCCTGTATGACCATACTTACTTCCATAGCTGTTTGATTATGTAGCATCACTGCACATGTTAGCCTCGTAATCGTCCATTTGGTGGACATTATAAGATCCATATGGACTCTTACATAAATTTAGAATCAACCCAATGCTTTTGAAGAGGTTTAGCTCTGCAGTCCTCTTGTAAGGACTGAACATGGTCTATCATTGTACTTACATTAACAGCTACTCCCTCCATCCCATAATATAAGAACATTTTGTACAGTACACCAGTGTTCAAAACACTCTTGTATTATGCGAAGAGGGATTGGTTCATTGTGTAGCATTCTCCATCTTATCTCCCCCGCCCACCATTTACTAAAAAAGATCAGATCTATATTTAATCATACCAACAAGTAGAATACAAACAATGCCAGTGCAGAAGTTTTCTCTTGTTAGTACATTTTGTCCTGTAACGCTTGTACTTCCAGGGATTGGTAGTTGATTATGTAGCATCAATCTGCATCTTATCTTCATTATCCTCTATCCCTTCTAGTGTTATCATATCTATAATTACTCTCTACAAAATGTAGAGTACAGGCAATGCTTATGAAGAAGATTTTGTGCTGAAATTCTTGAGTTATCCTTCCCTTGACATCAAGAAGGGCATTATAAAGCCGGTGTTAACTGTTAATGTAAGTCAGTCCTTCTAAAGCCTTTATCCTCAACTGCTGTTTAATTTGCTCATACTCCCTATCGTTTACTGCTGTTTAGTTTGTTGTTTCTACCAAAATGCATGTTCGCAAGAACCGTAAGTTCTAAGTTTTACTTGTAAAACCAAATTCCTTATTCATACCATGCACATTACTTAATACTCCCTATATGTATGCTTGTTTTTGTGGATCTATAATCCAGTGTGTGGTGAAGCAGCCCACATTTGCACCTTGTCATCTCCTGTTTTATCTTACTAATGTGGCTGATGATATGAACAACATGCCATGCACATTATCCAAAATAGATACAATGATTTTCTTTACCCTTCATCTATGCTTGTTATGTTGACATGGTAATCCAGTAGTGTGGTGAAGCTCCCCGCATTATGAACAATGCCAAATTATGCTATTGATATTTTGAACTTACTCTTTATTTTCTAATTTGAAATTGGATGGAATTGACAGCACAGTTATCATCTTTGTTTATACACGTGCAAAACCTGTCATCTCTCGGCTTTGTTTCAGGGTGATATGCCTGATGGCATGCACAAGTCTGCTGAAGGCTGAGAGACAAACCCAACATATATTGCAGCAAAGAAGGCAAAACATCTTGAAGATAGCGAGACAACCCCAAAGTCTTGTCTTGATGCAGTGTTAAAGTTACTTGAGACTAGCAGTCAGACAAGCTCACAGAATTTGCTGTCTGAATCAGTTCGACTTCTTCAGTCCCAAGTTCTAGCAGAAAGGCATTCTGCAACTCAACTTCGACTTGAAGTCCTATCTCTAAGGAAGATTGCGGAGAACACCAATGAGAACCTCATCGCTAAACAGCTACACCTGGAAGCTATGACCGACATGCTAGGCCGGTCTCACAGCCTTGCTCAGCAGCTTGCGCAGAAGTTCCCCCGCAAGGCTAACCTTTCTTGAACTGTCTTGGAAGTGGTCTCGGTTCAGTATTACTTTGTTACGCTGCAATGGTGCCCAGTTTTTGTAATCTGCTTCTTCGTTGTGCTTTATGATCACTCGTGGCGAACTTAGATGCCCAGTGGATGTAATATACCTTAAATCCTTTGTTGTATAGTGTAGGTTTATTCTTAGTTACTATGTCGTAATTTCTTTACTATCTGAAAAAATCAGATGTAGTCGACCGGGCCGAAACATTCGACTCTAACGGGCCTGGTTTTTAGCGGGCCACAATTGGGCTGGCCTACGTCTTTCTTGGGCCCGAATGATTAGGGCCTTCACACATTGCGCTAGGCCCAAACTTACACCGGCCTATATTTTAGTTGGGCCTTTTGTTGACCCAGCGCTTAGTTTGTCCCAGGTAGCGTTGGGCCATTAGCAGGCTGAATATTGTACTAGCATGTTACGGCTGAGATGAAACCACGGGCCTTTAGCAGGCCAAAATGCATGTTGGGCCTCAATTTTCACTAGTCGTCGACGGGCCTTCAGCAGGCTGAAATGTAGACCGGGCCTTTTTGGGCCCAATTAGCTCACGGGCCGTTACCAGGCCAAAACATATCTCAGGCCTTAGTTGGCCCACTGATATCATGGGCCTTTAAGAGGCCGAAAGCTTAGTACAGGCATCAACAGGCCGAATTACGCGACAGGCCTTTAACAGGCCCAAAGTCACGTTGGGCTTAACTGTTGCCACCTTTAGCATGGGCCGTTAGTGGGCCCAATGTCCCATCGGACCATATATGGCCCATGGGCAGCACGGGCCATTCCCAGGCCGAAAGTCACACCGGGCTGAAATGGGCCCATGTCTACATCAGGCCTCTAACAGGCCGAAAGTCACTCCAGGCTGAAATGGGCCCATGTATACATCAGGCCTCTAACAGGCCGAAAGTCACTGGGCCCTAGTTGGGCCCAAATAATCGGCGAACAATTAACGAGCCAGATCCGGCTTCGGGCCACAAATGGGCCCAAATATTCGGTGAACAATTAACGGGCCAGATCTGGCTTTGGGCCGTAAATGGGCCCAAATTTTGTGCGAACAATTAACGGGCCAGATATGGCTTCGGGCCGTAAATGGGCCTTTATTAAGTAGGCCATTATTGGGCTGGCCCACTAGTACCTGATTAAGTACTACGGGCCTTTGACTGGGCCGGCCTTTTTAACCTATATGGGCCTCTGTTGGGCCCAGCCACGTGTCGACGTATCATAGGCATGTCTCCTCCAATGGACAGGCGACATCTGGCCCACTAACGAGCTGACAGGTGTTCCCTTCGGCCAATCAGAATTTTACACGTGGAAATTTCCCATTAGTCCGGGCTGTTAACGGGTTATCGGATCCAAAACCTGACCCGATAACTTAAGGGTGTTCCGTTATGGTGGATGCCATGTGTCGGTCACCCTTGACGAAAGCACTTCTGTGACGCGCGATTTATCGTCATGGAAGTGGACACTTCCGTGATGATAATTTTGGTAATGTCATGGAACACTTCTACAACAGCACAGGTATGACTATCTTGATTCTGTCATAAAATCATCATGGATGTACATGCATGACAAAAAACGCGACCTACTGTGACAAACACGTATCATCACGAAAGTGTATTTTTTTTTGTAGTGGTGAGGGGGGGCCCTGCTGTAGGGTGTTGCAATATGTTCACGGTTCGCTTATTGTCAGTGTTGCGGGGGTGACAGTAGCCTAAACGCGGATAAGTGGGTCATGGCGTATGGGAGTAAAGAGGAGTTGATACTTAATGTTATGGTCGGGTTTCACGACCTTAATGATCTTTAGTAGTTACTGATGCTTGCTAGAGTTCCAATCATAAGTTCATATGATCCAAGTAGAGAAAGTTTGTTAGCTCATGCCTCTCCCTCATATAAAATTACAAGAATGATTATCGGTACTTGTTATCGATTGCCTAGGGACAAATTACTTTCTTGTTGACAAAAGCTATCCACTTTTATTACCTTGAAATTTATCCGTAGTTTTATTCTCGCAAAGTACTCGTAGTTTTATTCTTGCAAAATAGTTTCATACTTGTTTTAGGTAAAGCAAACGTCAAGTGTGCGTAGAGTTGTATCGGTGGTCGATAGAACTTGAGGGAATATTTGTTCTGCCTTTAGATCCTCGTTGGGTTCAACACTCTTATTTAAGAAGGCTACAAATGATCCCCTATACTTGTGGGTTATCAAGACCTTTTTCTGACACTGTTGCCGGGGAGCAATAGCGTGGGGTGAATATTCTCGTGTGTGCTTGTTTGCTTTATCACTAAGTAGTTTTTATTTCCTGTTCTAAGTTGTTCTCTATCTTTAGTTATGGATATGGAACACGAAACACCAAAAAAAGTAGTGGTACTTGCTACTCATGGAGATGGGGAACCTCCTAAAACCCTCAATGATCGTTAGCTGAAAAATATTATGCACTACTTTAATAATCCTGAGAAAACCCCATTCAACTTGATAATGGGAGTAATGTTGGATCAACATGAATACTTTAGGGATTATCGCTTGACTCATAAAGGGAAATTGTTATGGGATCAAATTCATATGTTGCATTGGTATGCTCGGGAGCTATGCTTGAGATATGATTATACTTGTTGCTCTAGGATGAACATTCCACATCTTCCCTTTTCATGCAAATTTAATGATAATGAAACCTTGGCTTCTTATGCCAATGGTATATATGATTATTATTATGTGGAACGAATAGAAGAATTTGTTGCTTTTAAGGGGGCTTATGAAATTGAATCTTTGTTTTTAAAGTATGAAGCTTTTGATGATGATGTTTATAGACCTGAAAATTTTGCCATCCTTAAATATTGCTATGATAATTATGAATACAATTCTGATACTGATGCGTTTATTGAGAAAGTCTCCGCTGTCCAAGAAGAGACTAATATTTTGCAGAGTCTATGAAAGAAGGAATTGATGAAACTGTGACCTCATTGGATGAAAAAGATCATGAGGAGAGTGAAGAACAAAAGGAGGAAGAGCGGATTAGCTACCCGTGCCCACCTTCTAATGAGAGTAACTCTTCAACTCATACATTGTTTAATGTCCCCTCGTTCTTACCTAAGGATGAATTCTATGATAATTGCTATGATCCCATTGATTCACTTGAAATATTCCTTTTTGATGATGCTTGCTATGCTTGTGGCCAAGATGCCAATATGAATTATGCTTATGGAGATGAACTTGCTATTGTTCCTTATGTTAAACATGAAATTGTTGCTATTGCGCCAACACATGATAGTCCTATTATCTTTTTGAATTCTCCAAACTACACTATATCGGAGAAGTTTGTTCTTATTAAGGGTTATATTGATGGGTTGCATTTTACCCTTGCACATGATGATTTTGATGAATATGATATGCATGTTCTTGCTGCTCTTACTTGCAATTACTATGAGACAGGAACCACATATCTGCCTCTCTATGTTTCCAACACGATAAAATTGCAAGAAACTGCTTATGCTATGTATTGGCCTTTACTTGATGTGCATGAATTGTTCTTGTATGACATGCCGATGCATAGGAAGAGAGTTAGACTTCGTCATTGCATGGTATATGTTGCTTTGTGCTCACTACTAAATGCCAAATCATTGTTAATTAAAATTGGGTTTGATATACATTGGGATCCGGGTGCATTCATTACTTGAGCACTTTATGCCTAGCTTAATGGCTTTAAAGAAAGCGCTGCCAGGGAGACAACCCGGAAGTTTTAGAGAGTCATTTATTTCTATTGAGTGCTTTTATAAAGTTTAAAAACAAAAAATATAGAGGGGAACTTAAAACTTTTCATAAAAGAGAAGCGATTGAAAGGTGATGCATTGCGGAAGTGAGGGTCGACCTTGAACACTTGTGTTCATGCTCATGGAAACAATGTAGAATTTTTCATGAAGATCCTCACAAATATAATTATCCACTTGTACAATTCCATTATATTATAAAAATAATGTGCCAAGATTTGCCTTTAGCATGAGTAGATAGCTTGTTGGTTTGTGCGGTGCAAAACAGAAACTTTGGCTGTAGTGCACGATTTTACATTTTTTACTGGAATTTCAAATGGATCCGAAACTTTTTGTACTATCTTTATATATATATAATGTTTATTTTTTCCTAATTTGCTCAGAATTTTTAGAGTTACATAAGTATGGTGGATGTTCAAATCTTTACAGACTGTCCTGTTTTCACAGATTGTTGTTATAGCTTCATTATTTGCGTATGTTTATGTTTGAATTCTTGTTGAAGACTCCTTGACTTGGGGCCATAGAATTGTGATAGAATACAGTGGGTAATATTTGTTTATAATTATTCAATAATGTTACAGCAATACATGATGGGATTTCATTGCCATGTTCACTAACCCCGCCACTAAAAGTTTGGTTATGTTTTGTGTGGATGAAGTGTTCGAAGATCGAGGTGGCTCTTTGGTTAAGTTTTGTGTGGATGAAGTGTTTGAAGATCGAGGTGGCTCTTTGGTATGACCGCTTATAGTATGATGGTGGCTCTTTGGTGTGACCTTGATATATTCCCCGCAAACCTTTGGGGCAGTTCTTCCATTGCCAATGCATGCAATCAATTGATCCGAGCATTCGTGGAAACCCCCTGGCCTCTCCAATAGCCAAAAACTTCTCCGTGTCCTGTGCATTTGGTTCTCTGAGATACTCAGCTCCAAACACCTCCACCACGGCACGGGCAAACTTTGCAGTAGTCTTCGGGCATGTGCTCTCCCCCATCATGACCATCTCACCAATGGCATCTGCAGCAGTACCAAGTGCAAGCACCCTCAGTGCAGCCGTACACTTCTGCTTAGCAGAGAAAGAAAGTTGTCTACGGCAATCCCTCATGACCTTGAAGTAGTCATCATGTGCCTCCACTCCCTCCACAATGCGCAAGAACAATGGTTTCCGCATGCGGAAATGGCGATGAAAAAATGGATTATCTTGGAAAGTTGGGTTCGGAGCAAAGTAGTCCTTCCGCAATAGTCGTGCTTCGGGAACCCTATCCCGATTGATCACTATTCTCCCTTTGATTGAGCCCTTGAAGTTGAGAATATGCTCCACCTGCTGGTCCATTTCCTTTTGCATGCTCATGAGCATGATCATGTCCACTTCTTCATCCGAATCCGAGGAATCGAAGAACTCATCTTGAATCATTTGATCAAGCTTCATCGGCCCATACTCCTCGTGAGACGAAGCATCAGAACCATCGTTTTCCCTAATAAAATCACAAATATCCGGTCAGACAATGTGTCGAACACATCAAGCACAAGGCGGAGCCAGAGAGTTGTCGGACGTACCGTGTTGGCGTCCGGGCCAGTGATGATGTCCCCGGTGATGAGGACGGCAGAGATGGCTGCTCTGCGAGAGCTAGGGGCGCAGAGGCTAGAAATGGCCGTGGATCAGTCGCGGCGGTGGAGTTGCGAGATGGACGACGCAGAGGAGGAAGAAGAGAGGAGAGAGCAAATGGATCAGGCAGTTCTGGGGGTGGATTTGGTGCAATTTGGGGCGGGGGCGGGCTGTCGGGTATGATGTAGAGGGCGCACACGGGCACGTATGCGCCCCATATTTGGGCTGGATATAAGGGGTGCCGGTCAGCCTGGGTGTTTGAGGCCCGTTTGAGGCGCCCGTCTGGGTCAAAATTACATGACCGGTCAGTGACCGGGCGGGCCGCCCAGGCGTTTAAGGCTAGTTCGGGGCGCCTGGTTGTAGATGCTCTAACCTTGCAACTTGTCCATTGGGAGCCAGCCGCCGGCATGTATGCCCGCTCCACTGGGTTTGAGATGCCCTACACGACGGTGCTCCAAAGACCAGGGGTACAGGATACGTGGCACCGGCAGTGGCGAAGACCACACGCCGGAACAAGCGACTCAAGTCCATCGTTTGGAGAGTCCCGACGATGCCATGCCGAATAGCAGTGCTCAACCCAAGTGTCACTTGCATCTTGGCACCACACCTCGACGACTCGTCATCGGTGGTCTCGGCCATGACAGCTCCTTCATCAACGATAGCGGGACATGGAAATGCCAGGGACTTGGGAAACGCGTCCGCCTTGTTCCTTTGGTTCTCATCTTCCTCTCTTCAACCATCACAGAGCATCAAAACAGGAAGATGAAAAGGTAGCAGGCGCGGAGGCCAAGGACAGTGGGAAGGATCGAGGAGGATATGGCTCAGCCGCCGCTAATGAGGTGCGCTCTCTCGACGACGGCGCACCTAGGTTACCCACGAGAGTGGATTTTCTACTCTCGGGTGTACTACACCCGAGTAATTCAAAAATTGTAAAAACATTATGAAACAACGTCCAAAAAATCTAATTTTTTTACATCAATCTCTCTGAAATGTTTGAGGCTCTTGCAAAGTTTCATCAAAAAATAACATCTGAAGAGTTCCCACCAAAAATAACAAGCAGTGATTTTGTTATTTTTGGTCGGAGCTCAAGGGAAAATATTTTTGGAGGAAATTTTGAAATAATATCAAACATTTGATAGAGTTTGTTGTCGCAAAATTTCATATTTTTTGGATGTTGTTGGGGATATAACTATTAGGTATGACCCGCCCAGGAGGGGCCGGGTTATACCAATGGCGACTCTTGGATATGAAGCCCAAGACGACACTTGAAGATGGCGGTTTTGCTAAGGGCCCGAAGCCCAAAGGCGACTTAAGGCCCGTAGAGATAAACCGCCATATGTACATAACTTGTATTGTAAGGCAAGAATAGTTAGAGACCGAGCCGGACACTATTTATGAGCCGGTCGGGACTCTATGATCCGCTGGGCGTCGACCTCTGTATATAAAGGGGCGACCCAACAGCGGTTTAGGGCAAGTAACATCAGATCGAGAGCCGGGTCAAGCGATTTCGCTCCCTGGTAATCGAGACATAAGCAATCCCACTCAAAACTAGATCGTAGGCTTTTACCTTCACCGTAAGGGGCCGAACCAGTATAAACCCCGTGTCCTTTGTCCCGATTAACCCCTTTAAGTTTCCTAGTTGCGATGGCTCCACGACTAAGTCCTTTCACTAGGACATCTGACGTGACAATTCCAAGACAGATGGCGCCCACCGTGGGGCCAGCGCATGGTGGATTTGAGTTCTTGGAGGGCAGCTTCGAAGGGTTCAAGGGATAAGCTATGGGCCGGATGACCAAGAGTCACCGCGGCAAGCTCTACATCAATGACGCAGGCCGGATGACCAAGAGTCACCACGCCGGCTCAATTGAGTACGGGTACCGGGTCCCCTTTGGTGGAATCCACGTTTTCATCGGCAAGATCGGCGAGCTGGGACCTGAGCCGGACATCTGCACTGACCTCGTCGAGACGGCTCAGCATGCGAGACCCGCCCGGGCTCAGCCTGCTATGAAGCGTGCCTTCATGGGATGCATCCACGGGTAACTTCCTGACAGATCTGTGTCGGCAGGTGAGACGGCCATCTACTCTGATGGTGAGTCATCCACAACGGATTCACTGTATCAATTGCAAGATAGTGGGCTTGGGGGTTCTCCCGATGGCAGTAGTATTTCGGATCTCCTTGAGCCGCCAAGCAGAGTTGGGATCTTCATGGCTGGCACGCAGCCCATTCAAAATTCTACAACTGCGGCAGCAATAACCTCCGGGTCAGCGGAGCCGGGCGAGGAGGCCATGTGCGCCCATCGGCTCAAGTGCTGATGGATCTCATGGATAAGATGACAGCTCTGTTAACCGCCACGGTCAACCCAGTGGATCAAGCTCAACATGATGCGGAAGTGGTGCAGTTAAAACAGGATATCGTGCAGGCTAAGGAGGACCTGGCGGTGGAAGATGTCAGGATAACCACGGAGCGAGCGGCTTTGGACACTCAAGCTCAGCAGATTCAGTCGCAGGCTTTCCAACTCACGATGGATCAGAATGCATCAAACAAGGTCATGAGGAGAAGGTACCAGAAGAGTCAATCCCGTCTGCCTCCGGTTTATGATCCTCGAGATCTCTTCTGAACGCCTGAGGCAGGGCCCAGTAACCCGCCGGAGATAAACCGGGTTGCAACACTCGGGTCTAGGATGCCGGTTCAGCCGTGTACGATGGAGCCTCCCCGGATGAATACTGCTCCGCCTCAGTATATACCAACACCACCGGGTCATTATTCTAACCCGTTGGAGAACATGATCGCTGTGGCGGCATGATTGGCGGCTCTCCCGGTGGATGGCGACTCTCTGACGGCGGTTGAAACTCGCAGGGTCAGAGAACTTCTTCAGACGGCTTTAGCATAGCAGGAGGCATACTCGTATAGCCGAGAAAGGATCCATTCAACCCCTCGTCCAAGCCGGAGCCCGAGTTATAGCAGGCATATGTATTCAGCGGCCGTTTCAAGAAACGCCCGGCGCCATGATCAGCCGTGCGGGCATGACCTAGCGCGTGATGGAGCTCTCAACCTGGTGGATTAGGGCAGAATACGTCAAGAGGCTGAGCGGGCGGCTCAGCAGGTGGCTGAGCAGGCGGCTCAGCTGGCAGCTTACCAGCCTTTTCCGGTTTATCCAATGACTTCTATTGAGGCAGGCGCGACCACTAGGACCGGAGGTGTCCCCTGTCTGGTGTCGGCTCTAGGTAACGAGCGTTTGCCCAAGGATTTCAAAGGGCCTCGAAAGGTGCCTAATTATATGGCTGACTTAAAGCCTGGGGCGTGGATTGAAAGCTATGAGATGGCTATGGAACTACTGGAAGTCAGTGATGCTGCGATGCCAAGTACTTCACCATGATGTTGGATAGGACTATCCGCACTTGGTTGAAGGGGCTACCGCCTAATTCCATCGGTTCATCGGCAGAGTTAAAAGCCCGGTTCATTTAGAACTTCAAAGATACATGCAATCAGCCCATGTCAATTGTGGATTTGACTAATTGCAAGCAAGAGGAGGGTGAGTCCACGACCCATTGGGTGTGTCGGGTCAAAGCCATAATGCATTCATCTGATAAGATGGATGCCGGCTCTGCAGTCTTAATGTTGGAGAAAAAATGTCGTTTTGTGCCTCTGAAGATGAAGCTGGGGCGGCTCAAGCGCGATTGTAATGACATGGGCCAGCTGATGGTGGCTCTAGTCAAATATGCCAACTCTGATTGTACCACGGATCCCGAGTCTGACGATGAGAAGACAGGGAAGGGAAAGAAGAATGGCAATGCTAAGGGTCCTCATCATAACTCGGCAAATCAAGGAGGTAATAATAAATGTAAGGCTAATGGTAGCTTGGAGTTTGTGGCTAACACCAATGCGCAGGGCAACAATCAACGACGCAAGGGGAGACCACCTCCTCGGTCCGGCAGATCAAGCCCCACGCTTGAGCAGTTACTGAATGAGCCCTGCCCAAGGCACGGCACTCCGTAGAAGCCGGGCACTCACTTATGGAAGGATTGTATGATCATGAAGGCTTTTAAGAATTCCAACATGTTCGACAGTAATCATGGGCAGGGCGGCGGCTCAGGTGGCGGCGGTTTTCATGGCCCGGGCGGCGGTTCAAATTCCAATTTTCAAAACTCTCAAGGTAACCAAGGAGGTTACAATCAGCAATCTGGCCAGGGAGGTTGGTAGCAGCAGCAGGGTGGATACCAGAGTCATCCAAAGCAGCTGAATAGTGGACAATATCATGTGTTTACAACCAGTTTGTGCAAACGGGATCAGAATCTTCATAAGAGGGTTGTGAACGCTGTTGAGCCGGCAGATCCTCGTTATTTGAGATGGTCTGAGCATCCTATTCTTTGGATTAGAGAAGATCACCCTCCCTGGGTTGACAATTTGGGTCACTTGGCCTTGGTGGTGGCACCTCAGGCTGGTGGATATAAATTCACTAAGGTTCTCATGGATGGAGGCAGTAGCATCAACATCCTCTATTATGAGACTTTTCGTCGCATGGGTTTGACTGATAAAAATCTCAAGACTTCCAACACTGTTTTTCACGGGGTGGTCCCTGGTAAGTCGGCATACCTGGTGGGTAAAATTGAACTGGAAGTGGCCTTTGGAGATGAGCATGATTCTAGGGCTGAGAAGTTAACCTTTGAGGTGGTCAAAATCAAGAGCCCGTATCACGCCCTGTTTGGACGGCCGGCTTATGCCAAGTTCATGGCACGGCCGTGTTATGTTTATCTGCAGCTCAATATGTCGGGTCATAAGGGCACCATCACAGCGCATGGGAGCCGGAAAATAGCCTTGGAATGTGAGGAAGGCGATGTTGCTTACGCTGAATCTGTTTGCGCGACAGAGGAGTTGAAGTTCTATAAGGACAATGTTGACCCGGCGGACATGACATCATTGAAGAAACCGACCATAGAGTATGAGCCGGTAATGAAGTTTAAGTCGGCCAATGATACCAAGCTTGTTGATTTTGTTCCAGGCGACTCGTCTAAGCAGTTCAGTATCAGTGCCAATCTGGATCCCAAATAGGAAAGCGCGCTCGTCGAGTTCATCCGTGAGAACCGGGACGTCTTTGCACGGAAACCTTCAGACATGCCGGGTGTACCGAGAGAACTCGCTGAGCACACTCTCAATATTGATCCAAAATTTAAGCTGGTTAAGCAGTTTCTTCAGTGGTTCAATGAAGAGAGGCGCAAGGCCATTGGTGAGGAAGTGGCCTGGCTCTTGGCGGCCGGGTTCATTATTGAAGTCTTTCATCTGGAATGGTTGGCTAACCCGGTGTTGGTGCTGAAGAAGAACGGCACTTGGCGTACGTGTGTGGATTATACATATTTGAACAAAGCTTGTCCGGCTAATCCTTTTGCTCTCCCTCGTATTGATCAGATCATTGATGCTACGTTGGGTTGTGAGCGCTTGAGCTTTTTGGATGCTTATTCTGGTTATCATCAGATTAAGATGGCAGTTAAGGACCAGGAGAAGACGGCTTTTATTACTCCGTTTGGAGCCTTCTACTATGTGTCTATGCCTTTTGGGCTGAAGAGCACCCATGCGACTTATCAGCGATGTGTACAGAACTGTCTTCACAATCAGATTGGGCGCAATGTTCATGCTTATGTGGACGACATTGTGGTGAAGCCCAGAGAGAAGGAGACCTTGATAGACGATTTGAAGGAGACCTTTGATCATCTCCGGGTCTATAAGATGATGCTTAACCCGGCCAAGTGCGTTTTTGGTCTACCTGCAGGCAAGCTCTTGGGTTTTCTGGTTTCTAACAGAGGCATTGAGGCTAACCCAGAGAAGATCAAGGCAATCATCTCTTTGGCTAAACTGGCGTGTATTAATGAAGTTCAGTGTCTGGCGGGTCGTATTGCTGCTTTAAGCCGGTTCATAAGCCAGTTAGGTGAGAAGGCCATACCGCTGTATCAGATGATGAAGAAGGCAGACGACTTCGGCTGGAGTGATGTTGCTAACGCTGCCTTTGAAAATTTGAAGAGACAGCTAGCCGAGCCGCCGGTTCTTGCTGCTCCCATTGATAAAGAGCCATTATTATTATATGTGGCTGCTAACACACGTGATGTCAGCGTGGCCATTGTGGTGGAGCGCAAGGAGGCTGGCAAGGAACATCCGATTCAGCGGCTGGTTTACTACATCAGTGAGGTGCTTATTGAGTCCAAGCAATGATATCCACATTGGCAGAAGCTCGTTTATGGGGTGTTCATGGCAAGCTGGAAGCTTAAGCAATATTTCCTGGGCCATCCTATCACTATGGTCAGTTCTGCTTCTTTAGGAGATATCATTCAAAACAGAGAAGCCACGGGATGAGTCGCCAAATGGGCCATTGAACTTGGGCCTCATGGTTTAAAGTATGTGCCACGCACTGCTATCAATTCTCAAGCATTGGTGGACTTCATCAACGATTGGACAGAGCTGCAGATGCCTGAAGAGAAGCCGGATAACACATATTGGACTATTCACTTTGATGGGTCCAGGCAATTGGAGGGCTCGGGGGCTGGAGTTGTTTTAGCTTCCCCTCGAGGTGACAAATTTTTTTATGTGCTATGGTTGATGTTTCCTTGTACTAACAATGCAGCTGAGTATGAGGCCTTGCTCCATGGTCTTCGGATGGCTAAGGAGATGAGCTTAAGCCAGGTAAGGTGCTTTGGCGACTCGGATTTGGTGGCTCAACAAGTATCAGGCAAGTGGGATTCCAAGGATCCTCTCATGGCGGCTTATCGTCGTGAAGTTGATGCCATTATTGGGCATTTCAAGGGTTACCAAGTGGAGCACATTGACCGCAGAAAGAATGAGGCGGGTGATGCCTTAAGCCGGCTGGGGTCTCAACGTAAGACGGTGTCGCCCAATACCTTCTTGGATATTTTGCATAACCCTTCTGTCAAGTTGCCTACAGAGGAAGACTTGGTTGTTCCTGACCCGGAAGCACAATTGGTGGTGGCTCTTCACGTCATCCCATATTGGGCAGTGCCATACTTGGCTTACATGACCCGGGGCGAGTTGCGTAAGGATGAAACCTTGGCCCGGCAGATAACCCGACAGTCTAAGTCAATGACAATTGCCAATGTGAGTTGCATCATCGCAGTGTCACTGGGGCGTTTCAGCGTTGTGTTCCTCCTGAGGAAGGCCAAGAAATCCTTCGTGAGATTCATGAAGGGGATTGTGGTCATCATGCCGGGTCAAAATCTCTTGTGGCCAAGGCTTTTCGTCATGGATTTTATTGGCTGACAGCTCATGCTGATGCGGAGGATTTGGTCAGTAAATGTGACGGTTGTCAGGAGTTCTCAAGACGTGCTCATGTGCCGGCTCAAGAGTTAAGGATGATTCCAATTACTTGGTCGTTTGCAGTCTGGGGGCTTGACATGATTGGGCCTTTCAAAAGGTCCAAAGATAAAAAGACCCACCTCTTGGTGGCGGTTGATAAGTTCACAAAGTGGGTGGAGGCAGAGCCAATTAGTAAGTGTGACGCAGCCACATCGGTTCAATTCATGAAGAAGGTGATATTTCGCTTTGGTTTTCGACATAGCATTATAACTGACAATGGTACTAATCTGTCTAAAGGCGCCATGGAAGAGTTTTGTCAACGTGAGCATATTCGGCTTGATGTTTCATCAGTAGCTCACCCCCAATCTAATGGTCAAGCTGAAAGAGCCAATTAGGAAATCTTGAAAGGCATCAAGCCCCGGCTTTTGGTTCCTCTGCAACGGACACCGGGTTGTTGGGTTGAGGAGTTACCCTCTGTGATATGGAGCATCAATACTACACCCAACAGGTCTACGGGTTACACGCCTTTATTCATGGTCTACGGAGTAGAAGCGGTTTTACCTAGTGACATCCGGCATGACTCACCCCGTGTGGCGGCTTACGTTGAAGCTGATAACGAACAAGCTCGTCAGGATGCACTTGACCTGTTAGATGAAAAGCGTGATTTGGCAGCAGCCCGCTCGG
Source organism: Triticum dicoccoides (assembly GCF_002162155.2). NCBI lineage: Eukaryota > Viridiplantae > Streptophyta > Magnoliopsida > Poales > Poaceae > Triticum > Triticum dicoccoides. The sequence continues at coordinate 554,461,704 of NC_041381.1, forward strand.
CGATTTACCAACAGGATCTGCGTCGCACAGCCGCCGGGTTAAGTCCAGAACCTTTCAGGACGGTGATTTGGTGCTCCGACTCATCCAGGATCAAACTGATGTACACAAGTTATCCCCACCTTGGGAAGGACCCTTTGTGGTCAGCAAGAACTTGAACAACGGGTCATACTACCTTATTGATGTTCGAGAGCACAAAGACTCACGTAAGTCGGAGGAAGAAACCCGCTGGCCGTGGAATATTGCTCATCTTCGGCCTTACTACACCTGAGCCACCGGCTCTCATGATGTACATACTTTGATGATGTATATATTATGATAAGTAATAAAGCAGGACCTCTGTCCTTTTCATCCTCAATGATCATATGTCTACATTATCATCTTTTTCAAATGACCAAACTAGGGGGTTGGTCGTATTCAAATCTAGCTTAACCCTCTTGGTCCGGCTTATGATCGTATTCGAATCTAGCCATTTAAATTCATGATCACTAGGGGGCTTCCTGTTCAAACATAGGTAGTATTCGAACCAAAGAGAACATAGCTGTCAGTACCCTCTTGAGCGGCACAATGCCAAGCTCACTAGGGGGCTTCTTGATCGTATTCGAATCATAGTTTAACCCCTTTTGGGTCCGACTTTGATGGTATTCGAAACAGTGTCGTTAAAAAACTCTCAAGGTCATTAGGGGGCTTCCTGTTCAAACATAGGTCGTATTCGAACCAAAGAGAACATAGTTGTCGGTACCCTCTTGATCGGCGCAACGCCAAAGCCATTGGGGGCTACATGATCGTATTCGAATCCTAGCTTAACCCCTTTGGAATGATTTACTGATCGTATTCAAATTAGAAGCCTCGATTGTTTTTTTCTTATTTGGTTTAAGTTTTATTTGAAAGCAACCTTTGTTTTGACTTGAGACTTTTTATTCAAAGATCTAAGTGTAAGCGTGGTTTAAATTTAACCCGGCTTGATTTTGGATGATAAGTCGCCAACATATGAGAATCATCATATCTTTGGAGGTGTTGGTTTTCAAAGATTGGGTTATCACCCTTACTGTTTGGGTCACATAAACCGGCAGTACAAGTTCAAAGATCATAGGTATAATATTATAGTTGTATTTCAAAGCTATATTTCACAAACAGTTTTATCTGTGACTCTTTGTTCCATAATTAGAGGTTATATGTAAAGCTATTATGACCTGCCCTGTGGTAAGCCGCCAAGGGTTTTCTTGTGATCTGTTTCTGTGTGCAGGACAACTCAAAGGTTTTCTTAGGCATAAAAGAAATAGTTGATAAGCATAATATGGGTGAATATAAGATGGAGGCTTAATAGTGTTGAGCACCTAAATGTGCACGATGGCATGGCAAAACAATGTTATTTCTACCCTATTACATGACTCCCCGAGTCCACATGATTAAACATTGTTTTTTCAGCAGACCACAGATATGAACCGCCTGGAGGATCAATTTCCTTGTTGACATGACGATTCTGGGTCAGCCCTTTCCGCTTATTTGCCCTGTTCCCTGTCCTGGAAGGTTGATGATGACCAGTCAATGCCATTCAAAGCTTCAAATTCAGCTTCATCATCAATTAGTCCGGCCAGGTCAACTTCAGGGGAGAAGGTATGCTTACAGATTGGGGGGATCAGGCTGGTCACTTTATAATGTGGCGTGGGAATTCTCTGGTTCTCCGCGTCGTAACCCGGCTGGTACTTGGTGAGATCCGCTTCATCAGCTATCAGGGTGGCCACGGGGCGTATCTCCTTCACACAAGTGGAGAAGTCTTCCTGTTCAAAGGGAGTGCCATCTTCCTTCAGGCTTGGACAACCAATGGCGATGTTGGTCGGGTCTAACTCCGGTAGCCAAGCTTTGGCCCGACTTAAGGCAGCCACAGCTCCGGCTCTTGCAGACGATCGCCTTAGTTCAGTGAGTCACTGGGGCAGCACAGAGAGTTTCCTTAGCACATCTGCCAGGAGTGTGGGCACTTCATTTGACAGGGCCACTGTGGCTAAGGCGCGCTGAGACCCGGTGTAGAGTTGTTCCACCAGCGTATAAACTGCCTTCAGCTTTATCAGCATGTCTTGGTTAAGATTTGAACTCCAGGGGCCTGCATAGCAATGTTAGATGAGTTAATGATAATTTATATGACCAACAGAAAGATTCAAAAATTTGACACTTGCAGGGTGACTTACCAAAGATTGCTGAGACCATCTGAGAGACATGGCGTTTTAAGCCGGATAATTCGCTGGTTGCCTCTTCCAGAGCAGCCTCTGCCTTCTCTGCTCAATTGATCAAAGCAATCTTTTCATTAGCCCAGGCCTTTTTCTCCAATTCAAAGTCTTTTTTCAGTTTCTCTTGTTCAGATATACTGAATTCAAACTTGGAGTTGGCTCTTTGGGTTTCCGTCTCTTGTGCTTCCAGGCGATTCTTCAAGTCAGAACTTCTGATTCAAGTTGACGGGTGGTGGCCTGTACAAATACTGGGTCAAAATCATGGCTGTTAGCATATAATATTGAAGTCCCAAGCCTTTTGCTAGCAACAACACTTGGCACTTGGGGCCTAATGTCTACCGAAGAATTTTTCTAGGTGGCGGTTCATGAGAGTAAGTCCCAAGTACTTTGCAAGCAAGAGCACTTGACACTTGGAGGCTAATGCATATTGTTGTTAAACATTTTACAAGTATTTTATTCTATTCAAGCATGTCAAGGACCGGCTCAAACATGTTGCTTAAGCCGGCCCTTGGGGGCTACGGTGTAAGCTGGATTTCTTACATGTTATCCAAATATATCACTAATGTTATTAAGCATGTTTCTAAAGTCTACAGCATATTCATCATAAGCAATAGACTTGGGGGCTGGCATAATAATGATAAATTAGTACAGAGAAGGGATTGTACCTCAAACTTCTGGTGCATCTGCTTCACCATATCAATTTCAACGTCACGGCTACTGTGTACGTGGCTCGGATAGCCAGAAAAAACTTCCCCAACACTCATATGAGTATAATCAGCGACATCAAGCTTGACTCTGTGGCGTTCCTGAAGCTCCTCCTTGGCGGAACACTTGGCCAGCACGGTTGGTCTCCCCGACTCAGCAAAGCCGGTCTTGGTGATCTTGACATCAGGGTCTTGAGGATCATCCGTCCTGGCCGGGCTAGGGACTTCCGGGTTTTTAGAGCCATCGGCGGCTCGCTTGGTAGGCAGGTCAGCAATTGGCATTGGTGTGTCATGAGCTAGCTCAGGTGGCGGCTCATGAGTTGAGGTTTCCAGTGTTGTCGTTCCAAGTTCCAGCTCTTTGAAGATCGGCTCTTCAGCCGACTTGTTCTTCTTCACCCTTTTGCTGGGCTTTGCTTTTCCGCTGCATAAGGTCAAAAGGTCAGTGCATATACAACGAATTGAAATGAACACAGGATAAGCAGGTTATCATTACCCTGGAGCGGTCTTGAAAGCCGGTAAATTGGGCTGCATTGAGTCGCCAGAGGAAGGTGAAGTTTCCTGATAATTTGAGTCAGAAGAATTGAGTGGTTGACGAGTGAGACCCGCCAAAGGATAAAAGAGATTTGAATCGGAGGTGACCTCGTTCCGGTGCTTCCTCGGTGTATTAGGTAAGCCGGAGGAGAGTTTCGCATCTTTGCTGGTCCGGGTCTGCCTCTGGCTCTCATGAATCTGTCACTTCAAAATAAATTGAGGATCGTGATAAGCTAAGGGATGTGAAAATCTTACTTTCCGGGTTACTCTTCGGATTTTCTGTCTTGGCAAAGGCTCGGAGTCAGAGGAAATGATAGTTACCTCTTCATCCTTTCCATGACTGCTTCCTGTGTCCTCCTGCTGATAATCAGTGTCAATAAGGTGATTAAAAAGTGAGCCAAGAGAGTCAAGGGCTACCTCCGACTCAGAAGAACCTTCTAACCGAAGCAAGTTAGAGGCAGTGGCCTTCTTGCCCTTCTTCTTCGTAGCCTCTTTCCTGGCGACTCTCTTGGCCTTCCTGGCCTTTTTCGCAGCTTCGTGATCATATTTAGCCTTCCACAATTTATCACCCGCCTATGAAAATTAGCAAATTATGAGTACAGATAAAACATCAAGGAATGAAGGTAATTATTTCAGATGGGCGGCTTACCGCTGGAGCCGGGTTAGCTTCACAGAAAGGGCTTAAGCCCACTTTACCGCAGTCTGCTAGGCTCTTATTTAGGAGAGACTTTGTCATGTCATTGACGACATGGTCAGGCAAATTGCCAGCATTGTGTCGCAGAGGGTCATCCTTCTTGCCGGTGTAGGTGCACATCAGGCCGGGGCGGCGGCTAGGTGGATCTAAACAGATACAACTTTTTAAACCAGTGATAAGAGTCGTTGTGGCTAGGTGGATCTAAACAGATACATCTTTTGCCTAAGTGTTGCATAAACAAGTTTCACAGGTGGCAGCGATTATTTTGGATCAAACGGTTGTTTAGAAAAGAAAATGTTCTAGACCTAAAACGTGGTACAGATGAGTTTGTGAGTTCTACTGAGGCATCTTTACAAGAAAAAGGGATCTGCTAGTATCAAAAATGGACACGAAACAACTATCGCGTGAGTCCCATACTACTTTTGGATCAAATAAAGCCGCGTGGAAGAACTACGAAGAAACCGGGATGAACCACAAAGAACACAGAAGAACTTGCAAACCCTAATGTAGATCTGAGGTGCGGGAAGGAGAAGACTTACAACTACAGGTTTACTACGGAGGGTCGCCGCCGTTCTCTGGACTGATTCAGGTCGATGCAGCGGCCGAGGTCGAGGAAGATGAGGTGCGCTGCGGCGGCGGCGGAGCTCGAGCGGCAGTAGGGTTGCAAGAGGAAGAATATGAGGAAAGGGGAGAAAGAGGAAGACCTGGTCGTGTCTATTTATAAGGGAAAACTGATAAGTGGGCGCGAAAAACGAGGAGGCCGAAAACATGGTTATCCAGCTACAAGGACGCCTCGATTCTTGGGATGGTCATTAAGATAAAGATCCGTTGAGATATGTTGGAAAAAACGTGTACTAATGGTAGATGATGTCATGACGGGTTATCACAGATCCAAATGATGACGTCATGGCGGGTTACAAAACTTTTATACAACAAGAGCAGAAGATTTTTCTTAAGTGTTGAAGATTGACATGAACCAGTTCAAATCAATCTCGGGCCTAATGTTGGGGATATAAGTATAACTATTAGGTATGACCCGCCCAGGAGGGGCCGGGTTATACCAATGGCGACTCTTGGATATGAAGCCCAAGACGACACTTGAAGATGGCGGTTTTGCTAAGGCCCCGTAGAGATAAACCGTCGTATGTACATAACTTGTATTATAAGGCAAGAATAGTTAGAGACCGAGCCGGACACTGTTTATGAGCCGACCGGGACTCTATGAGCCGCTGGGCGTCGACCTCTGTATATAAAGGGGCGACCCGGCGGCGGTTCAGGGCAAGTAACATCAGATCGAGAGCCATGTCAAGCGATTTCGCTCCCTGGTAATCGAGACATAAGCAATCTCACTCAAAACTGGATCGTAGACTTTTACCTTCACCGTAAGGGGCCGAACCAGTATAAACCTCGTGTCCTTTGTCCCGATTAACCCCTTTAAGCTTCCTAGTTGCGATGGCTCCACGACTAAGTCCTTTCACTATGACATTTGACGTGACAATTCCACGACAGATGTCATGTGATAATTTTTTCTCTTTTTTGGACAAACTTGGGTGTAGTACACAGAGTAGCCACTACTTTCCTGTTACCCACTCGTCATACTGGATCCTGGGGTGGGGCTCTTGACAGTCGTCATACTGGATCGTGCTTCCCTCAAAAGAACTATACATGGGCTGCATACGACTGCCAGGCCAGATTAACTAGGATTATAAGATTTTTTCTATGCGAACAGCTTCCCTTAAGGAAGGTCGACTCGGGAACTCCTAGAGTGCGGTGCGCTGGGGGACGGCGCGCACCCTTCGCTCCCCTCGCGCGCCCATTTGGGCCGGCCCATGAGTGGCGGCGGGGCGCCCACTATTTTCTTGTTTCTTTTTTCTTCCATTTTTTTCTTATTTAAATAATTCAGGATTTTGAAATAGTTCAAAATTTAAAAAAGGTGAATTGTGAAAAAGTTCGTGGAGCCAAAAAAACTGTCCCTGAATTCGAATAATGCACATAATATGGAAAAATGTTCGTGATTTCTTAAAAATATTCATGATTTCAAAAAATATTTGTGAATTTGGATATTGGCGAACATTGTTTATCAGATGAACAAATTTTGGATTTCATGAACTTATTTTGAACTTGGTAAACAAATTCTCAATTCAGGAACATTTTTTGGAAAATCAGATGAACTTTTTTCAAAATGAATGATTTTTTTAATTTGATGAACAATTTTAAAAATAATGGTGAACCATTTTTGAATATGATGAATTTTTTTTGAGTTAGATGCACATTTTCCTAAAAAAATGGATGAACAAATTTTGAATTCAATAATAAATTATGGATGAACATTTTTAGAAATCTATGAAAAAATTTCAAAGTTTATGAACATTTTTTAGAAAAACGAATAAATTACGGATTTTATGAACATTTTGTTAATTCTATGAACAAATTTTGAATTTATTGAACATTTTCTAAATCCTGATATACAAAAATTGATTTCGAAGAACATTTTTCTACATTGATGAACGTTTTTTGAATTCAATGAATAAAAGATGTTTGTGAGTTTGAAAAAAATCAAAAAAGTGAATAAATAAATAAATAAATAATAATAATAATAAAGAGAAAAAGGAACGGAAACAGAAAAGGAGAAAAAATAAAACGCGAAAAAAGAAAAATGAGAAACGAAAAATAAAAAAACGAAAGAAAGGAAAACGTAATATGCGCCTGTCGATAAGACATCCAGCTAGAGGGTAGGAACCATGGTGAATCATATTTGGCGCTTCAGGCGCCCTCATTTTGCAAACGGGCGCTTGCAAGCTGGGCCGGCCAAAGTTTAAAAATTATCGCACGTGGATCGAACTGGAGACCTGCTAGGGACATTGCACACATGTTTATATTTACTTAATTCCTTCCTTTATTCTTTTTCCAGTTCCCGTTTTTCTGACTTGTTTTGTTTTGCTATTTGCTTATTTTATAAAATGCCCTATTTCAAATCGTTGAACTTTTTCTTCAAAATCAAACAACTTTTTTCAAAAATCCAATAACATTTTCTAAAATTGATGAACTTTTTTCAAAATCTATGAACTTTATTTAGAAAATTTTGAAATTTTCTCAAAATTGATGAACTATTCTTCAAAATCAATGATTTTTTAAAAAACAATGAATATTTTTCAAAATCAATGAACTATTTTTCAAAACCAATGAAGTGTTTCGAAATGTGTGAACATTTTTCTAATTCATAATTTCTTTGAATGCGTAATTTTTTTAATTCGTAATTTGTTTTGAAATCTGTAAACCTTGAAATTTTATTCACATTGTTTTCGAAAAAAATCATCAAAGAACTGACTATGGATAGGGGTGCGTGGAAGCTTTCTATCCGTGTGCCAGATATGGCCGTCCAAAGCCATGTGCGAGCAGTGAGACCGCACGGGGTCCCTAAGTTTTGGGGGGCCCAAATTTTGGGCCTTGTTATATTCGTTGGTAGTGTATTTTCTTTGTTTGCTGTTGGGCCTGCCGGCCTAGTTTGCTCGCCCGAGTGGCCTCCCAAACTCTCTCCTGGTCAGGGCCTGCTCCCGATCAATTAGATCGTGGCTTGTTTTCCAGTCTTCTCGAGTCGAAAATCCTACTCCCCGCTCGCTGTGGCGAACTGTCGAGCGATCGCACAGGGGCAGCGCAGGAAGCGACAGAAATGGGCCGGCCCACTTACACATAATGTGTTCAAACCGGTTTTGGGAATCTAGAAGGTTCCCTGAACCGGTTTTTTTCCTGTATCATTTTTTTCTGGTTCTTTTTGGCTTTCTATTGTTTTTTATTTCTCTTTTTTTCGCTGTTGTTTCTTTTTCATTTTTTGTTTCACTTTCTTTTTCAAGTTTATTTTTCTTTTTCAGAATATGTTTGCAGTTTTACTAAATGTTTATGATTTTCTTTTTTATTTCTTTCTCTTTTCTTCGCTTCCTTTAAAAAATTAAAAAAATTAAATTTTGTTCGTGTTTCCAAAAAATGTTTAATTTTTGAAAAAATGTTCTCAAAATTCAAAAAAAATTGTCGTTACACAAAAAAGTACAAAACTTCTGAAATTCGGAAAATATACTGGATTTCAATTTTTTGTTCACATATTCAAAAAATGTTCGTGCTTTCAATTTTTTTCAGGATTTTTCAAAATTTCTCTTCGTTTCAAAAAATGTTCATGCTTTAAAAAATTGTTCGCGCTTCTAAATTTGTTCAGGATTTTTTATAATTGTTCACCTTTTCAAAATTTGTTCTCAAGATTCAAAAAATGTTTGGCAATTGAAAAACAATGTTCCAGCTTTCCAAATTTGTTCACAAATTCAATAATAGTTCTTTTTTTTTCAATTTTGTTCACAAATTCAAAAAATGTTCTGACAGTTTTAAAAATGTAAACATTTTTATTTTTTGTTCACAGATTCAAGAAATATTCCCCTTTTTTAAATTTGTTCACATCATCAAAATGTTCCTGTTTTACAAAATTTGTATGAAAATTCGGAAGATGTTTTTATTTTTGAAGAAAATATTCATAATTTTGAAAAAAAACTGCTGTTGGAGGATGTCGGTTCGACCCAATAAATGGACTGTGGTCTTTAACTGTCGTGCTGCTACTTTAACATGAGAACTTCTACATCACAATGGTTTGGGCGGCAGGCCGGTTAGTGCGAAGTCGCTTGTTCGAGTTACAGTGGTAGCGTTATTTTGTTTTTTGCGATTTTTCCTCTCGGGAACGTGCCGCCGCGTGCCACTGTAAATGGGCCGGCCCACGCTAGCCGCTCCTGTGCGAAGCGCAGGCATTTCGCGGCAGCGAGCGGCCTATAGGAGCTCCCTTCTCGAGTCGCCCGCCTAGATCATACGCCTGCCGCCAGTTTCTCAGACTAAAAAAAACTGCTTGCTGCGAGCGTCATCGCAAGGACCAGGAGGGCAGGGGGCTATGGTGCAGAATTTGTGCCACGAATTCGAGCAGAAGTCAGGGCTAACCAGGGCGCCCACACCACCAAGCAAAACAGAAGGAGCCGCTGGCTGAGCGCAAGGCTAAGGCCGGATCAAGCAGGATATTTAGTTTACGCATCACCGACCAGTTAATGTCAATCACAGGTGCGCCCAAGCCATACAAGATTTTTTTTTGCGGGGTATACAAGATTTGTTTTATGCTAATTTTTTCTATCAAATACATTAGTGGCTAATGAGTATACTGAACATGTGCATCATTTTCCAGTTAATTAGCAAAATTGCTATATGTTCATTCTCAATGGGTGAAGTATTTGGGCAAGATAGTTTGTACCATATATTCCCAAATATTGTATGAAATAACACATATATAAAGCATGCAATTTAACTGGGAGTTTGCATTCAGTGCGAAAAAGTAAGAGTATGCTTTTGCTATAGGAATATTTAATTTTAGGGCCCCCATTCACATTTGGAAAAACTTTGGTTTTGTCACTCTAGTTTTTGCCAACTTTGTTTATGCCACTCTAGAATTTCATCTCTCACTTTTGCCACTCCTAACTTTCGATAATATATCACAAATGCCATTCTGTTACACATCCGTTAGTTGACTGTTTATTCTATCTAGTTGACCAGGAGAAGAGTTGTCAGTATTTGTAAAAATGACACAGGTTGCCCCTACTGACTTGTGGGGCCACTTTGTAAGTGACACAAACAGAGAATATACACACACGGGTCCAACCACACCACACACCCACCCGTTCCCTAAAAAAAGAATGACCTAGGCCGCATCCACCGGCCGCATCGACACCACACACGGGCCGCATCCACCAGCCGTGCCCGCATCCATCCCGCGGCATCCTCCTACCCGCCGCCCGCCGCCGCCGCATCCACGCCCCCCCGGCCTCTCCGGCCTCGCTGATGGATCGCGACTCTCAGGTCCCTCCCACCACGGCGCCCTGCTCCGACCTCGCCGACCCATGGCGCACCTCCGCCCTTCCCTCTGCGGTGCCCATCTTCGGCCTCCCTCACCGACGCGGTCCGCAGGAGTGGGCTTGGTTCCTCTGCTCCAGCCTCCCTCCCCGACGTGGTCCGCAACAGCGGGTTTGGTTCCTCTGCTCCGGCCTCCCTCCCCGACGCGGTCCACACCAGCGACGGCCCATCCTCTACACCGGCCTCCCTCCTTGACGCTGTCCGCACCAGCGACCCCCCTTCCTCTGCCTTCAACAGCTCACATAGGATGGAGGGAGCCGCGCCGTCGGCCATGGCAGCAGGGGCGGCACAGAAGACCTCGAACCTGCTGGTTCCTCTTCCTGATTGGCAAGTTTTCAACTCCTCACATTGATGTGTAGCATCTGATCTGCTAGAAATAAACATCCTTTTATGCTAGAAATAGAATTCCTTGTATGCTCATGCTGGTTCGTTTGTGTTCTGTTCATGGGGCATATTGGCTAGTGGTTTGTGAGATGCCACTGCTAGTTCGTTGGGATTGCAAGTCTGGTTGTCTGTTTGTGTGCCGCGTCGTCGGATGTCTAATTTGAATGCATCAGTGAACACACACGCAATGCATCCAATAATGTGTAGCATTCAATAATTTCTTCACTATACACATGTCTGTGAGATGGTACACATTATTCTCATATAAATATCTTGTCATTATGTGTGATGGTTAAATTTCCAAAGAGGTCATGCCAAAATTTCCTCTTTACTATGCTACCGGTCATGATCTTATTAATGTGCATACTTCTCATCTAAATATTGTGCAACTATGTGTGATGGTTAGATTTTTAAATAGGTCATGCCAAAATTTTCTCTTTACGGTGGTGTTGGTCATGATCTCTAAATATTGTGCAGTTATGTGTGATGGTTAGATTTTCAAATGTCAACCAAAATGTCCTCTTTAGTATGCTGCTGGTCATGGCGTTGATATAATGGCAAAAGCAATAGTTGAATAAAACAAGAGTGGCAAAAGGAAAACAAAATTAATTGGGGGCAATCTGGTCTTTTCTCTGCTCTGTTTGGTCAAAACGTCCATTGACCTAACAGAATGGCATTTGTGATATATTATCGAAAGCTAGGAGTGGCAAAAGTGAGAGATGAAATTTTAGATTGGCATAAGCAAAGTTGGAAAAAGCTAGAGTGGCAAAAACAAAGTTTTCCCTTCACATTTCGCATTGGGGCCCCGAATTTCTGGAGACGGCCCTGGTGCGAGAGCCATGAGTTGGTTGCGAGATCTTGTGGGTTTCACATCTAGCCTATCCCAATTTGTTTGGGACTAAAAGCTTTGTTATCGTTGTTGTTTTTAAAAAAACACACATTTTTTCTAAAATTGAAGTGCGGTTAATGGCGTGGTTGCACTTATTCTTAAAATGTTCACGCGATAATGATTCTCAAGCACTTGGTTGCTCTAGTGGTTAGGCAACAATACTGTAGCTGGACGGCGCGAGGTCCATTCCTCACGAGAGAAACATTTTAGGGCATTTTTGTGCAATAAAAAAAAATTGTTGCGCTGCATGTCAGTCATGGGCCGGCCCACTACGGGCGGCAGTGGGCGCCATCTAGTTCCCCCGCCTCCCATCGTATTGGGCCGGCCCATTCAAATGGTATCTTAAATTTAAAATGGTATTGGGAAACTGAGAAGCCGGGATTGATCATTTTTTTTTGAGGAAAAGCCATCATGGCGCATTGTATTACTTCAAAAAATGTTTACATCGTTCAACAAGAACTGCAGAATAAAGCTAGCGGCTTCATCGTGCCAAATACAAATCAACTTTCTGTGAAAAACAAAACCTAGCTAGTTCGTGCGCCACTACATTAGCTTCCCTATCACAATGCATAAAATTAACCAAACCAATATCTCGAGCAATTTCCCTGCATGATGCATAAATCGGAGCTGCTTGGTCATACCACTGACTTGTTCCAGATAATGCATCTATAACACCCATGCAATCAGACTCTGCTTGAAGGCGATTACAGCCAACCTCATTTGCTAGCAGTAAACCATCTTGAAGGGCCATCGCCTCCATAGTTTGGGCAGAAGCGGCATAGGGAATGAACCGAGAACCTCCAGCCAGGAAGGTACCTGAGGAGTCTTGAAGAATAGCACATGTCGCCCCAGTTCCTTCCTCCGCATGATAAGAGGCATCAACATTTAATTTCAAACATCCCCCAGCTGGTTATACCCATTTCTCCTTTACAACACTGGTCACCTTCGCAGAACTTTTAGAATAATTTGAAGTAATTGCTAGAATAGAGAGTGCACACTTGTTCACCGGAGGGACCGCACCTTCATGTGTTACCTGACGGCGCATCCACCATATATACCAACACGCAGTAAGCACAACATCGTGAATACATAAATCAGGGTAGCTCGGCATCTGATTGGAGTTTGATCTTAAAATATGTTCAACTACGATTGACCCAGATCTGTCAACCATACTAGCATCAGCAATAAACTCACTCAGCCCCAACTTCAACCAGACCTCCCTTGCTTGAACACAACTGAATAAAATGTGAACAATGTCCTCAGGTCCTTGCTTACATAAAGGGAAAATCCCATTAGTTCTAATATGATGGTTGGCAAGAACAGCTCGGACTGGGATCAGACCATGTAGCAGACGCCACCCAAAAATTTTAATTTTTGCTGGGACATTCAACTTCCAAAGTAAACCCCAGACTGGATTCGGTCTTGACGTTCCTTGCATCACATGTGAGGCTCTACCTCTGTACTGATGCATCCATTCGCAATGATATGCCGATCTCACTAAGAAGTAGCCCGATTTGGTAAAATTCCAAGCAACAAAATCATCAAAGGCATTATATTGTAGCGGAATCTGAAGGATTCTCTCAACATCTACCGGCCAAAAAATTGATCTGATGATATCCTCGTCCCGCTGTTCCGTAACTGGGTTGATGAGTTCACTAACTTTCGTGATTAGCGCACCTCCTCGCGGTGAGATGATTTTTCTGTTCGGGCTAGAGGGGATCCATGCATCCTCCCAGATTTTAATTTGCTCACCATTTCCTATTCTCAATATGCATCCTCTTTTGAAAGTCTGGATACCTGCAACCAGACTTTGCCAAGTAAAGGAAGACCCTTTCTTTGGCCCAGCAACTAGTAAGTTTCCATCAGGATAGTATTTTGCTCAAAGCACTTGCGCACATAACGAATCAGGGGATTCCAATAGTCTCCACACTTGCTTAGCTAACATAGCAAGATTGAAGGAATGTAAGTCCCTAAACCCCATACCTCCCTAATCTTTTGGAAAATATAGTTTCCACCATGCCCACCAATGTAGTTTTCTGCCATCATTATCATCTCCCCACCAGAACTTTGCAATAGCATCAGATATTCCCTTACACACCCCTTTAGTGAGTTTGAAGACTGACATAGCATAAATAGGAATCGCTTGGGCCACCGCTTTAATCAAAACTTCTTTCCCCCCAATCGAGAGCACTTTTTCCTTCCAACCATTTAATCTTTGGCAGACTCTCTCAACAAAATGCATGAAACAGTCACTTTGGTCAGCCCCTACAAGAGCAGGCAAACCCAAGTATGTATCTGATATGGCCTCTGTATTTATATTAAGTATGTTGGATACCTCTGCCTTTGTCTCCACGGGTGTATTTGGGCTAAAAAAATACTTGACTTGCCCACGCTGACTAGTTGTCTAGAATTGTTACAGTAAGCTTGAAGAGTTCCTTGCAAGGAAGTTGCATTAGAACTATTTTGCTTTCATGAGAATCAGGGAATCATCGGCAAATAACAAGTGAGAGACTGACGGTTCATTCCTGCACACCCTAACCCCATCATTGCCACCAACTTCTTCTTCATGCATTAGTTCACTTGAAAGACCCTCTGCACACAACAAGAACAAATAGGGTGACAAGGGAGACCACAACAAGAACAAATAGGGTGACAAGGGGTCTCCCTGTCTTAACCCTCTAGTAGGCACAATATTGTCAGTTTCCTGTTAATTGAACCTTATATTATACTGAACTGAGGAAACACATTCCATCATCATGTTGACCCAATCCTCATGAAATCCCATCTTTAACATCATATTTCTCAAAAAGACCCACTCCACCCTGTCATAGGCCTTATGCATATCCAATTTTACAGCACAAATACCTTCTTTCCATTCCTCTGATTCTTATTTTGTGTACACATTCATACGCAGTTAAGACATTATCCATAATCAGCCTACCAGGAACAAAAGCGCTTTGAGTTGGAGCAATTATTTCTGGAAGGATCACTTTCAATCTCTGAAAAGCCGGGATCGATCATTGGTCTCTAGGGAGATCCCACGCTTTGATAACCACTGCACCCAAGTCGCCTTCCTTGTTTGAAAAAGTGGGTGTATCTTACTTGAGCTATTCAAACTAGTTGGTTTTATTTGTTTCTTTTCCTTTTTCTTCTCCATTTATGTTTGGTTTTCTTTTTGTTTTTTCTTATCTTTTTTTTCGTTTTCAATCTACATTTTCGTATATGTCAATGACATTTTTTGTATAACGTTCAACATGTTCAAAGGCTTCTTCAACATTTTTCAAATGCTTGTAACACATTTTAATACTAATTCTATATTGTTTTCGAGTACATGTTCTGCAATTATCAAATACTCATTCAACATTTTAAAATAGTTATTCAATATTTTTAAAGTAATTTTCAACAAATTTGAATACTTATTCAAAAAAAATCTAATATTGGTTCAATAATTTTAATACTTATTATTCAAGATTTTTCAAATACTTATTCAACAGTTTAAATATTATTCAACATTTTTAAATACTTGTTCAATATTTTTGAAATTCTTGTTCAACATTTTTTAAACTTATTCAACATTTTTTAAATACTTGTTCAGCATTTTTTTCAAATGTGTTTTTGAAGAGGGTTTTTTGTACATATATGGATAATATTTTAAAGTATAAATAAAAGTACAAAAATAAAGCAAAAATGAGAACAGAAAACAGAAAAAACAAATACAGGTCTTAGTCTCCCACGCGGCTGGGTTGGCCTGGGGCTCCTCCCGACGTCAGGCTTCCATTGTGCTGGTCTATTCCTCGCATTAAGTGAGACGAGAGAAAGCTCTCGCTGAAGTCAACACAGTAACGTCTTGGCCCATTTAGCGCATATATATATGTAATAAATAGAAAAAATAGGGACGAAAAGAGGAGATCCCGAGGATCGAACCCGGGAGGCTACAGTGGTGGCCGGTGTTCCTAGCCAATGTGCCATCATCGGGTAGAGTTTGGATAGTGAAAGACCCGAAGAACTTGAGGGAAAACAACAGTTTTTTTTTTCTGTTTTCTCCTCTTTTATTTTTTATTTTTTTATTTTTCCTTTGGTTTTTTTTGTTTCTCATCCGGTTTTCTTTTTTTCGTCAATATAATTTTTTTTGGTTTTTCTTTCATTTTCTTTCATGGTTTTTATTCGTTACTTTTTCAAATTCTTGATTAACATTTTGTATACATGGTCAAAAACAATCGTCACTGTTATAATACATGATCAACAATTTTTCTATACATGTTCAACATTTTCTGAATGTTTGATTAACATTTTTCAAATTCTAGTTCAAGTTTTTTCGAATGCTTCATTAATATTTTTTCAAATGCTTGTTCAACATTTTTCAAATACTTGTTCAACATTTTCCGAATGGTTCATTAACATTTTTCAAAGACCTACTCAACATTTTTTAGAATGCTTAATTAACATGTTGCAAATACTTGATCAACATTTTTCAGTTACTTGTTCAACATTTTCGAAATGCTTGATTAACATTTTATAAATATTTGTGAATTATTTTTGAAATACTTGCTCAATTTTTCTGAATATTTTATTAAAAAATTTCAAGTAATTGTATAACATTTTTCAAATACTTATTCAACATTTATGGAGTCTTGATTAACATATTCCAAATACTTTATCAATATATACCAATTGTTTTTTTGTAATAAATATATTTATTGGGTATAACACTAACATGTACATATTTTCATTGGGTATAACACCAACACACACATATTTTCATTAGATATAATACCCATTAACTAGTATGACGGTCTAAAAAATGTACACGTGGGTAACTCGGGTACATGTACTGCTTAAAAAGGTTTGAGTCATATATGCATGATGTAGGTGTTCATTTAATTCTTATAGTTCATCTCGTTCAAAATCAATTAGTTTTTATAAAAAAATCTATTTTAAGATTCATGGAATTGTGCGTTGTAAAGCATAAAGTAAAAACAAATAATGTCAATTCATCTAGAAAAAAAAAGTTTCGGCAATTATGATACGGAAGATTCTAAAACACAGGAGAAGTGCTTGTATTTTGAGGTTTGTGCATTATGCTAAACTCAACCATGGAGTCTTCTAGATTGTACATGTGGCAGAATCTGATGGAATATAGATGATATCCAACGGCCAGTAGTGCTCGGATTTGTCATCTCTGTACCATCGGATTGGCTTCATCCAACGACCATCTTTCAAAATTATTCGCACACTATATAGGGGTATTGATATACACTTGGGTATCTTGGGTATATGTACATACATACGTACTCAAGTATAAGTGTTGAGACTATTTTTGTTATGGAAAGCAATCATTGACTATTTAGGATACTAGTACATGCAAACACAAACAGAACATGAAAAGTCATTATTTTGTCAACGGTACACCATGCATTAATGAGTAGGACTTGCCATAACGGGCCTAAGTGCTGGACACCTAGGTCCCCTCAACAATATATTATATATTATATTATATATTATATTATATTATATTATATTATATTATATATATTTATATAATATTTTAAATAATAATCAAAAGTACAAAAACACAACAAAAAAACAAAAACAGAATACATAAAAAACAGAAAAAAGACTATCTCTTCCCAGGCATGTGGGCCGGCCCATCTCGCCTCCCGCCTCCAGCGAGTCAGAACTGCTTATTTCAGTAAAACCCTTGGACCCAGAAATGCAGCTATGTCAACTTAAGATAAGGAGAAGCTTTAGCTATTTTTTAATCCTTGAAGAGATGGCACCACTACTTTCTTGATTCCCAATCAGCGCCTTCAGCACCGAATAGGAGAAGCGACACTCGCTATAGCGCAAATTCGTCTGGCCCACGAAGGGGCACAACGCAAAATGGTAATAAAATGCGCGAAAGAGAATCCAAAAAATTACACTCCCGCGACGAATCGAACTAGCGAACTACACTACCTACATTTGTTCGGCTAACCACTAATCCGTGTCGTTTTAAGTGACAGAATGCAGCGCTAACACTTAAAAAATGATAATAGCCACTCACACATGATTTTTATTTTTAAAAAGAAACTTCACAGGTTTCAGAAAAAGTTCCTGCCCATGCAAAAAAATGTTGCACTATTCAAGAAAAGTTCAATGATTTTGAACATAATTAAACAATTTTAATAATATTTCACAAATAACTAAAAAATGCATCAAAAAATTTAAATAAACTTCATCAATTTTGAATAAAGTTCACAAAGCTGAAAGAGTTTATCAATTTTTGAAAAAGTTCATCGAATTTGAAAACAGTTCATCGATTTTGACAAAAAAACATTAAATTTAAAAAAACACAAAACTGAAACGTTCATCAAATTTTGAACACAACTCATTGAATTCGAAAAAAAATCATCAAATTTGAAATAAGTTCATATATTTTGGGAAAAGTTTATGGATTTTGAAAAAAATGAATTCATTTTGAAAAATTTCATCGATTTGAATAAAAGTTTATTCAAATGAGCAAAAGAAAGCCCTGAGCTAAGCCGTTCTGAAAAAAAAGAAAAAAAAGCTAAAGATAAAGACATAAGAAGAAAAGGGTGTAGAAGAGCACTTGAGGTGAGGCAGTGGGGTGGCTAGAGCTGGGATCGAACGACCATAAGGTCTTTGGTTCGGACACCTTTAGGTGCGCTTGACTTTTTTCCTTTGAAGGGCAAGATCGCCCGAGGCCAACTAAAAGCGCCTACAGACACCCGTTCGCGAACGGGCACTTAAGCGTCAAATATGATCAGATGGGCCGAGGCCAATCAAAAGGGCCTGCAAACGCCCGTTCGCAAATGGGCGCTTAAGCGTCAAATAGGATCCGCCAAAAGGGGAGTAACTAATTAACGAGCGCTCCTTTGGGAGCCTCGCAAGGATCAGCGCCATTTGGCGCGCTCACAGCCATTCGTCATGTGTTGCGCTCTGGACGCACCCTTCGGATTTTAGTTTTTTTATTTTTACGCACGCATTTTCGGCTTTTTAAAAGGTATTTTTCCGGGGTTTTTTTGACGCTTTGGTTTTTTACCGGTCTTCCCTAGCTTTTCGACCAAAAAATTTTTTTAAAAAAAAAAATTTCGAAAAAAAAAATTTGCGCAAAAAATGCATTTTTTTCGCAAGAGTCACGATTTTGTTTTCGCGAGAGGCACGGGCGTGCCTCTTTCAGAAAGGAAAAAAAATGCGTTTTCTGTTTTTTTTTCTTTTCTCGCGAGAGGCACGGTTGTGCTTTTGCGAGAGGCACGGGTGTGCTTTTGCGAGAGGCACGGGTGTGCCTCTTTCGAAAAGGGAAAAAACGTGTTTTCTGTTTTTTTTTCTTTCGCGAGAGGCACTGTTTTGCTTCA